>NW_026067934.1:9650099-9807842 GCF_014885135.2 Alexandromys fortis | reverse complement strand
GAGAGAGAGAGAGAGAGAGAGAGAGAGAGAGAGAGAGAGAGAGAGAGAGAGAATCCTGACAAACTGTTTAGGTTGACAGTTCATATGCCAGTCTTTCATGCTTATAAATGTGTATTAATTTTTTTTTAACTTGAAAAGTATACAGTCACTGAGGCTGGAGATGGCTCAACAGCTAAGAGCATTAACTGCTCTTCTAGAGGACCCAGGTTTGATTCCCAGTACTTATAAAACAGCTCACAACTGGTTTTAACTCCAGTTCCAAGGGATGTGGTGCCCTCTTCTGCCTCCTTGGCAGGCTTGCAAAAATGCTTGGGCATACACGTAGGTAAGATACTCATACCCATAGAATAAAATAATATTTTAAGCATACAGTTATAGAATAATATTTATAGCAACACGTTTTACCCAAGTACAAATTGTCTAGGAAGAAAACTTCATCTTTATTGTTCATCTTATTTTTATAGTCTAAGTTTGGGAAACAAAAGAACCCTTAAACATGCTTTGAACTTGTTAGCCTTCGGAGAATTTTAGACAAATCATCTCCCCCATTCCCTGTTTTCCCCTTTGTGCTCTGTTTTCCTTTTGTCTCTTGGTTATGTGGCCATTATGTGAACACAGGACCTTGTGTATGCTGAGCAGACGCCCCATCTTGGAGCTACACCTCTAACCCTTAGCTGTCATATTTAAAAAAGGAAACCAACTTTCCTTTATTCCAGATACAAAAGAAAGTTTAAGAAATTGAAGATCAGGCCGGGCGGTGGTGGCTCACGCCTTTAATCCCAGCATCGGGAGGCAGAGGCAGGCCGGATCTCTGTGAGTTCGAGACCAGCCTGGTCTACAGAGCTAGTTCCAGGATAGGCGCCAAAGCCACAGAGAAACCCCGTCTCGAAAACAAACAAACAAACAAACAAAAAAGAAACCCCCCCCAAAAAAAAAAACAAAAAAAAGAAAGAAAGAAATTGAAGATCAAAATCTGCTCAGCTACTTTTCTCTACAATGATTAATTTATATAACTCTAACAAATTTGAGGAGGCAGAAATATCCTAATAGTACAGTTATGAATAGCTAGACAAATATTCTAAGTGTATAGGCATATTTAGTGACTCTTGGAGGTTTAAGCAATAGGAGTCACTTAAATGTATATTTAGTATCAGTGTTCCATATTTTCTTCTTGGAAACTGATTTTTTTTTGAGATGGGGGAAACTGATTTAGAATCCAAGCATTATCTAATTGCTTAATCGTTCATCTGAACATTATACTTCAGCAAGCCATAAATCCTTACGATTTACAACACTGTACAGAGTTCACGACATTGAATCCTTTATAAGCAGATGTCCCTTATCATTTTATGTGGTTGAAGACAGTTTTAAATACATCATCAGGGATCTAAAACAGTTTGGGATTGGCTGAATTCATAAAACCAATGTAAGAAGTTTGTTTGACTCATAAGATATTTGACCCCAACCTTGAACAAACTAAAGAACTATGCTGACATTACTTTTATATAATAAAGTAATTTTTACAGAGACTCAATCAAGACAAAAATAATCTTCTTTTATCTTAGAATAAAAGCCCCTTCCCTCTTTCTCTAGCTGTTAGATGGGCTATTATGCAAATATACTTTGTAGTGTCAACAAGAAGAAACACAGCTTAATAACCACTTTCTTTCTTTCAGATACTTTTGACTGCTTATCTGGCCTGTGTTCCTACAGGGAGCCTGCAACTAAATACTTCTTTAAAAGCAATTAATCTTTAAAGTCTCCCAAGAGAAAAAAAAACAAGAAGAAAAAGAAAAGAAAAAAGTGAGGTATTCAGGTTCAAAAAATGCAAAATTGTTTTGAAAAAGGCTAATTATGTTCCCTTTGCAAGGAGAAGGAAGAGTTTTAGAAATAGAAAAAATAAATACTCTGCACACACACACATACACAAAAGAAGGCGACGTGCGGTTGCTTTCGACATCGTTTGAGTCCTTGACAATTTTATCAAGCCATACAATTACAATGTCAGTTCTTATTAATCTCTCAGTACAAAAACGAAGCAGAGCTTGTTTCTGAGGTTAAAGAAAAGTTTTCGTTCTTTTAGACAAGCAAGACAACAATGCTCTCATGAGAGTTTCTTCATCCTTTTGTTCCAATCCACATCCTGAATGAACAATTTTGTTCATGTCAACATTGCCTCAAATTGGCAATGGTGTTTCAAATTCTCCCTGGTAAAATTGTGACATTTGGAAAAGCTAAGGGTACATGCTATCACACATATGGAACATGACCACGAAGAAGGTAGGTTTTAGCCTGGAATGGGCATGACTGTGTGAGATGTCTGAGATCCCAATGGCCTGCAAGGAAGGTACTTATTTGGCTTGGTGTCTTGAGAGTCGGCCCAAGATCAACTGTTGCTGATCCAAAGCTGGATAAAATCTTTCAGTTCAGGGAAGCTGGAACAAAACAGAGATGTTCTGGAGAAAACAAAGACAGAGGCTGGGAGATGAACCCTCGCAAGGGCTTTTTTAAAGGCGACCCACGGAGATACTTATTCAAACTCTGCCTACAGATTTTGCTAGACTCATGTCTTTCTCTCCCACAAAACCTTGCTCTTATAAATAAATACTTAAAATGCCGATTGGCCAGAAACAGGTGTGAAAGAGCTGGAAAACAACTTTACCAAATAATAATAATATCACTTGTTAGAGTTTTTTGTTGAGAGAAATGATTTAGAAGCAGGAAGATTTCTTTCGGCTCATGATTTCGGGGAGGTTGGCTTCATCCCTGTGTGGGCCTGAGGTGAGGTGAGCTATCATGGTGGAAGGAGAGCTGCTCATGCCAGGGTGGTAGAGCGGGACGTGGATAAAGAAAAGAGAGAGAGAAAATGAGACTCTGAGGGCAAAATCTATCCTGGAAGGTATACCCCCATGACCCACTTCCTCCTAGTTCAACAGGGGTTGACGGTGCTGCTCAAGATCTATAGACTAACAAAACTCTAATGCAAGGTTTCAAAGCCCCTGTTTTGAGTGTTGTTAGTCAGGGTTGTCCAAGAGGCTCCCCAAATGTAGGCTATTTCTGTTGTCTTTGCCTAACAGAGGAAATAGGGAAGGTAAGCCCTTATTGCTGAATACACCATGTACTTTGGACAAAGAACCCAGAGAAGCTGAACTGGATCTATCCTGAAAGCCTCCCACTGAGGACCAGCTTTTATGGTTCCAGAAGGTATGCAAGCTTCTAAGAGCCATGTACTGACTGGTTTTGGGTATCAACTTGACACAAGCTAGAGTCATGAAAGAGGAAGGAGCCTTAGTTAAAGAAAATGCCTCCATGAGATCCAGTTATATAACATTTTCTCAACTGGTGATCAATGGTGGAGGGCCCAGCCCATTGAGAGTGATGCCACCCCAGGGCTCATAGTCCTGGGTCCTATAAGAAAGCAGGTTGATCAAGCCATGTGAAGCAAGCTGGTAAGCAGCAACCCTCCTTGGCTTCTACATCAACTTCAGCCTCCAGAATCTTGCCCTGTTTGAGTTCCTATTCTTTCTTCCTTCAATCATGAACAGTAATGTGGAAGTGTAAGGCAAATAAACCCTTTCCTCCCCAACTTGCTTTTTGGCCATGGTGTTTTGTTGTGGCAACAGAAACTCCACTTAAGACAAGCAGGAAGCATCCAATAGTCCTACCCAGCTATGACACATATGAAATAAAAAATGGCAAGCATGGTACAATATTCCTAAGGGTCCAAGAGTGGCGTGCATACCTTGACAGTCACCATCAGCTCTCTACTTGGACTTAAGGCTTCTTCAGCAAAAGGAAAATCATTCATGGTACTGGAAACAGCCAACTCCTAGGAGATAGTGATGTCATGGATCTTAAAACAGAGCATACCCGCCGGGCGGGTGGTGGCGCACGCCTTTAATCCCAGCACTCGGGAGGCAGAGGCAGACGGATCTCTGTGAGTTTGAGGCCAGGCTGGTCTACAAGAGCTAGTTCCAGGACAGGAACCAAAAAGCTACTGAGAAACCCTGTCTCAAAAATTTAAAAATTAAAAACAAAACAAAACAAAACAGAGCATGCCACTGCCACTTTATTAAGCTAGAATAACCCCTACTACATCCTAAATAATTATCTTTATATATACAAGTAAGTACCCTCATAGAGAAGTGGCTCCTTGAGACAGAGGTCATTACAAAAAAACCCACACTGATCAAAATGCAGAGGACATATGAACACGAGGTGCCCGGACCCAACTGATACAGCTATAACACAACTCCTGCATCTAATACTCGGGGATCATAGCAGAAGACGGGGTGGCAAGACTGTAAAATGTGGAAGAACAGGAAGTTTGCTATGCGACTTTGACTACTAGAATGTTAGAGAAGCTACAAGCATGAAGTCTAATCAACATGGCTCTTGAACAAGACCTGGACAAGGATAACGCCAATAGACACGCTAACAGGAGAGGAAGAAATGGCATGGGGCCTCAACACAGGACAAAGAACTATAGCTAACCAAAACATGCTGGGAGCAGAAGAAAAAGCCCTCCCCAGGAACCCCCCAGATTTGTTATCCAGTACCGAGTAGTCAGCCCAGAAATCTTAGGCATTTAGGAAACTTTATAATGATTAGCAGGTTGCATTTATATATTCAGGAATGTGTGTGGTGTTTAAAACGACAAAGAAATAGAAATAGAACCTATGAATTTGAAAAAGAGCAAGAAGGGTACAGAGAAAGAGTTGGAAAAAAAGAAAGGAAAGTGGGGGGAACAATGTAATTATATTTTAATTTTTAAAATGTATGTTTTGTTTGTTTGGGTTTTTGCTTTGTTTTGTTTGTTTGTTTGTTTGTTTGTTTGTTTTTTGAAATAGGGTTTCTCTGTGTAGCCCTGGCTGTCCTAGAACTCATTCTGTAGACCAGGTGGCCTTGAACTCACAGATCTGCCTGTCTCTCAAGTGCTAGGATTAGAGGCTTGAACCACCACTGCCCAGCTAAACATATATAAAAGCATCCCTCAAGAAGAGAAGTGAGGATAGGCCCCACAATATGGACCCGGAATCCCAGCCAGTGGGGAGGTGAGGCAGGAGTTTAAGATTAGCGCAGTCAACATTTCACGATTCTATCTCAAACAAAATAGAAAACAAAGTAGCACAGATAATTCTATGATTAGATATTGCAGAAATTCTTACTAGAGGACTAGAGGGCTGCCCAACTGGGGCTGATAAAGAGGCAGTCGTTAATCCCATTTGCCAGGAAAAGATGGAGGTTTGAGCTTTTTTGTATATGTGGTTTGTGCTGTGATTTTCGTTTTATTTGTGCTTGTCAAAATTGTGAAATAATGTTTTCATTTGTTTTGTTGTGTTGGTTTTGGTTTCATTTTTATCCAAGGAACATGGGGATCTTGTCTGGTATTGCTGTTCTGCCCAATATCACACTCAGGGGCTGCCTCTGTAGTGTTGGACTAACTTAACGATCTTCTTAAAATAGGTTTTTTTCTTTGAACATTTCATACATATATACAGTATATTTTGAGAAAGCACGCCAACAGTTCTCAACCTAGGGGTCATGACTGCCACACGGGTCACATATCAGATATTTACATTTCATAACAGTAGCAAAATTGCAGTTATGAAGTAGCAGCGAAAATAATTTTATGGTTGACGGTCACAACGATTAAAGGATTGTAGCATTAGAAAGGTTGAGAACCACGGATAGACAGCTTCCCTCTTCTCTTCAATTCTTCATGGACTGCCTCAACACTCTCTCCCAATGCTGTATCGCCTTCTTTCCCCTCCTCCTCTCCTGCCTCTTCCTTTCAATAACCCACGAAGTCCAATTAGTGCTTTTGATATGTGGATAAATGTTTGAAAATTCACTGGTGTGTGGTCACCTTGCCAGGGACCATATCCCTGAGGGAGAGGGACTCTCAGGAGCTCCAAACCCAGTGTCTCCTCAGCTAAGGAGCAGAGTTTCCCCAGTCCCTCCCCCATTCGTGGAATTTTGACAGGCTTGATCTCATGCAGGTCTTGAACAAGTAACTATGGCTGCTGTGAATTCATGAATGCAAGGGTTGTACCACTGACAGAGGACAGTACTTCTCAGTACCTGCCCCAGCCTCTGACTCACAGTCTTCCCACCTCCCTTTCCAAGATGTCCCTGAGCCTTTCAGTGGGTCGGCTTGCTGCAGCTGACCAAGCTTGGTCTTCACACACATGTATACACACATCAACATGTGTGCAAACACACACATGAATGTGTGCAAGCACACACATGAACACGTGCACTCACACATGCATAAATTGTGCAAACACATGGATGTGTGTACTCACACACACGAATGTGTGCAAACACAAACATGAACATGTGCAAACGCTCACACACGTGAACATCTGCAAACATATACATGAATGTGTGCAAACATACACACATGAACCCGTGTAAACACACATGTGTACAAACACACATGAATATGTGCATTTGCATACACAAACGTGTATACTCACACATACATGAACATGTGCAAACACTCACTTGCTCCCTATAATCAGTAATGAGTCTCTGCATTAACCTCTGCCCAGCTGCAAAAGCTCCAGCTTCTCTGACTGAGATCAAGAGCAGCACTATCTGTGTGATTCAACATAAATACTTAGAAGGCAGGGGGGCAGCATGGCTGTTGAGCAAAACAGCAATAGCTGGTTCCTTCCCCTATAGCCTCCCCCATCATGCTCAGATTTCAAGAGCTGTCTTCCTCATTCTTAACTGAGGATACTTGTACCAAACGACGCCATTCCTGCAACTCAGGTAAGAATTGAGGACGGCGGGTAGCTGAAGGTTGTGTTCAAAGTCACCCTAGTGAGGTTGTGCTATTATAAGGCTTTGTCTCAAACAAACAAATAAAAGACCTGGTGGAATTTTTTCCCCCTGCATTGGTAGCACACAACTATAATCCCAACATGTATGGAGGAGGAGATTTAATAAAATAGGATCCTTTCTCCTAATAGATTTGTCTAGCCTGTTCACACCACAACATAATATTTTCATATACAAGGTTCATGCTCAAGTGCTGCACAATTGAATCACAAAAATCTGTAAAAGTAACATAGATGTAAAGGCAAATAAAAGCTTTTTCACATAATACCCTAACAGTAACAACAGGATGTTAAATATATTAGTGTAGAACCTTACAATAGACAATAAGACATAAAAATGTTTCCAAATAATATTTCATGACAAGGGAAACACTTGTAATAATGTGTAAAAGCAAGACAAAATTTGAATTTATTCTAATCTCATATTAAGAGGAGGCATAATATATTTGTAGAGAAAGGGACTGAGAGGCGGGGGAGATGGCACAGTTGGTAGAGTGCTTACTCTGCCACTACGAGGACTTGGTTTCCCGACCCCTGGCACCCACAAAAGAGAGCTGCACAGGCCTTAATCCCAGACGTGGGCAGGCAGAGGCAGGGGCATGTCTAATCAAATCGGTAAGTTCCAGGGATACCACCTCAAAAACTAAGTTGGAGAATGAAGAAGGCATTGATGCTTAGCCTCCACATACATGTATACACACACATACACACATGAACATGCGCAGACAGTCACACACACAGGATTTATGAATGTGCAACTTAAGGTAATTGTAGTTTTTTCTTTGTTCTCTATCTCTTTTTACATGTCCCAATAAAAATATATTTATATTGTTTTTATAAACAGGAAATAACTTTTTTTTTGAGGACATCTCTGTGTAGTCCTGGCTGTCCTGAAACTCGATCTGTAGACCAGGCTGACCTTGAACTCATAGAAATCCTCCTTCATCTGCCTCCCAAGTGCTGGGATTAAAGTCCTGCTTCCCCACTGCCAGGCTAAAAGTTTTATTACCAATTTAGTATGTAACATAGTCTTAGCACTGATTGTTGCAAAGATGAGCTGTTAGTGGGCCGTGTCCCGCCCAGTTCCGGCCGCCTGGCTAATCCCCGAAATAATTACACGGAAACTGTATTCATTTAAACACTGCCTGGCCCATTATATCTAGCCTCTTCTGGCTAACTCTCACATCCTGATTAACCCATAACTAGTAATCTGTGTATCACCACGGGGTTGTGGCTTACCAGGAAGATTCTAACCTATGTCCGTCTCAGGCTGGAGCTTCATGGCGTCTGCATGACTCTGCTTTCTTTTTCCCAGCATTCTGTTCTGTCTACTCTGCCTATCTAAGCTGCTCTCCTATCAAAGGCCAAGGCTGTTTCTTTATTTGACCAATGAAAGTAACACATAGACAGAAGGCCCTCCTACTCCAACTGATGCTCCAAATATGAGGTGATGGATCTTTTTAACTGTTATTTCAAAATGTGGTTGCCAAATCATCTCAAGTTACTTCATAGAGAACCCAGCCTCTTGTTTTCAAGACAGTGACTCTCCTGTGTTCCTCCGTGGTCCTCTCTCTTTCTCTTTATCTGCTTTGCCACCAAGCTTTCCCCATTTGGCATCAGCTACTTTTCAGATAATCTTTCCTGTGAGCTTCTAACTTCTCTCAAGCACTCTGGATCCAGACTTGACTCATGGAACCAAACACCTTTTCATTTAACTTACCAAGTCACTAGGAGCCTCTGTTGTTTATTCCACAGGAGAAACTTTACACAGATATTCCCAGTGGTGTTGTGATGGATCTTGATCGGTACTGCCCCCACCCTGCCAGCGGTTAGCCGTTAGGTTTGAGACTCTCAATGGAAGCTACATGTCAGAACCAATGGCTGCCAGGATGGTCTAATCTTCTTTACATATGTGACTATGACCATTACTTGATCATGCATACACTCCTGGCATGCGTGCCTGCCGAGTCTGCGTCTGCCTCAAACTGTAATAACAGAGTCCTTCTGATTAAATGTTGTTCAGATCCTTTTTATTTATTGTTGATATTTACTGAGCTCTACATTTTTCTCTGCTCCCCTCCCTGCATCTCCTCTCCCTCCTTCAATCCTCCCCCAAGGTCCCCATGCTCCCAATTTACTCAGGAGATCTTGTCTTTTTCTAATTTCTACTTCCCATGTAGATTAGATCTATGTAAGCATCTCTTAGTATCCTCATTTTTGTCTAAGTTCTCTGGGATTGTGGTTTATAGGCTGGCTTTTTTTTTTTTTGCTTTATGTTTAAAAACCACCTATGAGTGAGAATATGTGATAATTGTCTTTCTGTGTCTGGGTCACCTCACTCAAAATAATGTTTTCTAGTTCCATCCATTTTCCTGCAAAATTCAAGATGTCATTATTTTTTTCTGCTGTGTAGTATTCCATTGTGTAAATGTACCATATTTTCCTTATCCAGTCTTCGGTTGAGGGGCATTTAGGTTGTTTCCAGGTTCTGGCTATGGCAAACAAAGCTGCTATGAACATAGTTGAGCACATGCCCTTGTGGCATAATTGAGCACCCTTTGGATATATACCCAAAAGTGGTATTACTGGGTCTTGAGGAAGGTTGTTTTCTAATTTTCTGAGAAATCACCACACTGACATCCTAATGGGTTGTACCAGCTTGCATCCCCACCAACAATGCAGAAGTGTTCCCTTTTCCCCACAACCTCTTCAGCATAAGTTGTCATCCGTGTATTTGATCTCGGCCATTCTTACAGGTATAAGATAGAATCTCAGAGTTGTTTTGATTTGCATTTCTCTGATGACTACGGATGTTGAACATTTACTTAAGTGTCTTTCAGCCATTTTGGATTCCTCTGTTGAGAGTTCTCTGTTTAGGTCTGTACTCCATTTTGTTTTTAAAATGGATTATGTGTTCTTTTGGTGTTCAATTTCTTAAGTTTTTTGTATATTTTGGAGATCAGCCCTCTGTCTGATGTGGGGTTAGTGATCTAGTTCAGATCTTATACCCTCACTTGTTAGCATTTCCTCATGCTTCTTAAAGATCCTGACCATTTTACAGCCATTACACAACACAGGGCAGTGTTCTTACAACATTCCTTTCTAATTGTTAGTCTTTGGGGACACTGTGGTCAATTTCTGCTGTGTTTTTTGTTCCTTTTCTTCTTGCTTAAGCTGTCATGCTATGTAGCACAAAAGCAGAAAGGAAGACTTTTATAGTTGTTGGTTAGAATAAAAACCTCAGCAGTAGAATGGTCGCTTCTGCCAGCTAAGTACTGACCTAATGTGAGCATCATCTGTTCACATTTAATACTTAAAATATTATTATAGTGTGTGTGTGTGTGTGCGTGCACGTGCACATGCGTGTGCATGTGCATGTATGTATCCTCAGAGGACGACAATTTTGTGGAGTTGTTTCTTTCGTTCTGCCTTTATGTGGGATCCAGGCATCAAGCTTAGCTCACTGGAATTGGGCAACAAATACAAGGAAAGTGTCTTTCCCTGTGAGTCATCTTGCCAGCCCCACATTGGACAGTTCTATGCTACTGGGGCACAATATCTTATGTGGGGTTCATATGCAGTATCTTAAAACAAACAAACAAGACCCACAGAACAAACAACAAGGCACCTCCGTAAGTTATGAACAAACCACTGTGGACGATTTCTCCATGTGATTAAACGCTTTGATAAAACACATGATAAGAAAGCTCCACGCACTTTGCTGGAAATAGTTGATGCTCGGGTTACCCGCTTTTCTCTCCCCTTTGTACTTACTTTCTCTGTGAGATCTTATGAATGCCCATTAAACTCTCATGAGCCCTAAAAGTCCTGAGCTTAGCCTGTTACCCCTTAAGGATGCTGTCCACAGACTTGGTGATAATGGGATGAAGTCAGAGAGTCTTGTCTCCATGGAAGCCCAAAGGATTGAGAAAGCCGTCATGCCACAGGCACTAGGGTATACTGCTATCCCTTAGGAACCATTTGTCTCCCAGAGCTCATGAGCTAGCAGCGTGGTACCCAGTGAGGTAGTGTTGGCATGGTGGGACCTTTAAGAGATGGGCTCTGCTGGAAAGGTCATTAGGTCATGGAGGCCCTTCATCAGGAGTGAATTGGTACTGGCTCAAGAGGGGACGGTGGTGGCACATGCCTTTAATCTTGGTAGTTAGGAGGCAGAGGCAGGAGGATCTCTGAGTTAGAGGCCAGCCTGGTCTACAGAGAGTTCCAGGTCAGCCAGGACTACAAAGAGAACCCCTGCCTCAAATAAACAAAGATCCCTCCAGCGAGACTACTGCAGGTGGGTCTTGGGAGATGGATATCAAGTATTTTCCTTGGTTGCCTTCAAACTTATATTTTGAGACAGTCTTTCACTGAACATGGGGCTCAGTGACTTGGCTAGGCTGGCCAATCAATGAGCTGCAGGAATGTGCCTGGGTGCCCCTGGAGCTTAGGCTATAGATGAGTATCACCCTGCCCAGCTTTTCCATGCCTGCTAGGGCTCCTCATCCAGGCCCTCCTGTTTGTGTGACAGCTACCTTACTGCTAAGCTGTCTCTCCAGACCACCCACAATACCGTTGAGATGTAATTCATAGAACACACATCTCAACCATTTAAATGCTACATGTCCATGGCTCTTAGTGCAGTCAGAGATGAAGCCATCACACTTTCTAAAGCACCGCCATTGCTCTCTGCTCCCTTCATTCCTGTAGAGCAGTGGTTCTCAACCTTCTTGATGCTGCGACCCTTTAATACAGTCCCTCATGTTGTGGTGACCCCAACCATAAAATTATTCCATTACTACTTCATAACTATAATTTTGTGACTGGTATGAACTGTAATGAAATATCTGTCATGCAGGATGTCTGATATCTGATCCTTGTGTGGGCTGTGACTCGCAAGTTGGGAACCATTGCCCTAGACTAACACACGCATCTTTCTCAGACCAAGATAACCAGTAAAATCTCCTTTCCATCTCTGTGGAGTTACCCAGTCTGAGCATCCCATATTAATATGAATTGTAAAACATTTCATACTTTGTGACTGGATCCTTTCATTCAGTGTATTTTCAAAGGCATATTCAGTGCATAGCTTGATTTATTTTCCCCAAACCCCATCTCTTTCCTCAGTCTCACGTAGCCCAGGCTGGCCTCAGACTCATCATGGAGCTGACAATGATGAGTCTACCTCCAGCTCCCCAAGTGCTGAGATAACAGGCTTCCACTTCTGTTGTTGGAGGCTGCTTGTTTGTTCCCGGCGGCTCAGCCCTGAAGTAACCACACAGAAATCACTGTTGGCCCATTAGCTCTAGTTTCTTATTGGCTAACTCTTACATCCTAATTTAACCCATTTCTATTAATCTGTTTATCACCATGTGGCTGTTGCCTACCACTGTGTAAAGTTCCTTCCATCATCTGTCTCTGACAGGGAGGGCTATATGACTTCTCCAACTCTGCCTTCTACTTCCCAGCATTCAGTTTAGTTGTCCGTGCCCCCCTCACCTAGCTCTCTTCTGCCCCACTATAGGCTCAAGCCAGCTTTCTTTACTCATTAGTGGTAATCACAGCACACACAGGGGAATCCCACGTCACATTTCTCTTTAGTGTTGTATAATATTCCAGTATCTCATGTGGGGGTTAGGGGCTTTTGTTTGTTTTTGTTCTGTTTTGTTTTATACACAGCAAGAAACATGATGCTATTGCACTTTTTTCCCTTCATAGCCAAGGAAATGCAGTTTGCCATGCTTCTAGAAAAGGGTGACTGAGAGTAAATATTGGCTGAGTCTCACAAGGATGGAAGTCATGTTTAGAAAGCTGCTATTTGGGAGTGAATTTATTCACTCAGCTCATTTAGTCCATTTAGTGTTTCTGACTCACAAACGGAAGTGATTCTATTTTGGCATCCTCTATCTTTTCTTGCTGGATCTCTACTGACTTGCTGTGTTAAATTATGCAAGCTTACTTTAGCTGTTTGTTTAACTCCTGCGTGCTCTGTAAAATAAGCCCATCCAGGCTGCTTGTTTGCCAAGGCTGTTTGCAGACAATTTTTCATATGATATGCATCATCAGCTCCCACAGAAGGCAGAAGGAATTTGATGTGTGGGGGTTGTCTGGGATCCAGTCCAAAATTAGTGCTCATCTGGAAGAAATATGGACGCCCGATGCTTTCTTGCTGGTCTTTTATTTGTTTTCATTAGTGTTTTCCCTCTAAGAAACCTTGCAAATCTTTATCATTTTAGTGTGTCCTCCCCTCTCCCCCCCCCCCGTATAAGGTTGGCTTTTTCTTTTGTAAAAAGATTGAAATGGGGAAAGTCATCTAATGCTTCTATTAGTTAACTGTATATCAAAGAGTAATTTGTCTGACCTAGTTTTGTGACCTGGGGAAGGTCTAACGTTCAGAATTTGTCCCTCCCTCTCCCCTTACCTCTCCTCCCCTCCTGTCCCCTCTCCTCCTCTCTATGGCCCAGCTTAGGAGGTGAAATCCAACCAGATGTATCATTTATGTGCTCATGCAATACGCTATGTGGGATATGCTGAAAAGGAAGCAAGAAAGAACACAGATCTTTCTCTTTCAAAAGCTCGTAGGCTGTTGCTACAGGGGAAAGTCAGGAAAATGTGCGCATGTCAAGAGCGGCAAACCTGGACGTGCTGAGGGCAAAAACAAGAGCAGAGATTTCTGCTATGCGGGGCGACAGGCACGTTCTGAGAGGACAGACAGAACGTTTAAAGGAGGGACAGGAAACACCATGTCAGCGTTCCCAGATGGAGTCTTCAGAATAGGGACGCGGACCACAGTCACCCGAGGTGCGAAGAGCAGCTGTGAAAACTAAACTTGCCCAAGTAGGAGGGGGGCTTTGCAGGCTGCACACGGAATCTACTCTTGACTACATAAGCATCAGGAAAACAGTAAAAGCCTTTGGCAAATTGCATACTTAAACTAGTCTCTTGTTAGAAAGATGATTGGCAAGGAGAGTTCAGGCCCAGAGACCTGAAGACGAGAAGTGGTACACAGGTACAATCGAGGCAAAGGGAATGGGAAAGAGGGGACTAACGGCTACAACAGGCCTTGAAGTCTAGGTGTGGGGAAGGCAGTGGGAACACCTCTCGGGTTAGACCTCCTTACTCTGAGGGGCGCCGGGAGGAGCCACATTTATAAACACCTCCTCCAGTGACGCCAGGTGGTCGGCTCCGGCCTCCGATTAGCTATTCCAGCCGCCAATCTCGGAGGAGGCGGCGCCGTACGGGCCGCTCGGGGCTCCTAGTGTGGCCGGCGCGGGCTGAGAGCCGAGCCGGCCGAGTCGGGTAGCAGGCGAAGCCGGGAGGGACATCGGGCGCCACCGCAGAGGTAGGCAGGTGGGCAGGGCGCGGAATCTGGTGGCCTCGGGGACCCTGCCCTCGGAGACCGAGCTTCGGGGATCCCTCACGCCGGGGACCACCGGTGGGACCTGCGAAGCGGCGGGGGTGGGGGATGCAACGCAGGACGCCCGCCGTGCGACCCGTCTCGGCCGGGGTCCCGAGTAGCCAGCTGGGGACGGCACTACGTACCCCGGGCTCCTGTGACGTTCTTGTAGAAAAGCCGGGCCTGGGCTTATGGCACCGCGGGGGTCGTCGGGCTGGCGGCTGCGGGGCAGCCCCGCGTCCCCGCGCACCGTGGGTCCCATCGACGATGCGGCAGTTCGGCCTGCGCTTCTGGAGAGTGGGGAAGTGAAGGAGCACCAAGACCAAAGTTCTCCAGATTTTCATTTTTTTAACACCTTCACTTGTCCGACTGCCCGACGCCAGTGTTCTAAGGTGACATACTCTGAATTTAAGCCCCTCTTCCAGCCCCGAACCCCACGAGAAGTTGAGACATTTTGCTTTGCAAAAACCCTCCTCGCGCCGGGCTACCTGCTGGTCACTGGCTTCTTTGTGAAAGTTCCTGTGTTTGCAAGCCTGGACCTCAGGGCTGTGCGTGTGTCCCGGAGGAGTGTGGAGTAAGGAGCAGGCTGTTCTGGGCAATGCCGCCAACGGGCAGGCGTGGCCCAAGTCGGGATAGGTGGTGGTAAAGTTCTTTAAACAAGGCATGCTTCAGTCTAGTTAAGAAAGACAGCTTTTCTGCATTGGGGGTGGGGGGTGGGGATGACACAGCTCACTGCTCAAACTGTTTCTAGAAATTATGAGGAGTTTACGAGTTCATCCAGATTTCATCTGCGTGAGCTCGGTAGTAGAGTCTTCCTTCTTCCATCCCCATCTCTCCCCATCTGTCCCCCTCTCTCCCTCTTCTTTTAACGTTCCCCTCCTTTTTTTAGGACTTGGAAAAGAAACAGGAAGTCCGCGATTCAGAGAAAAGAGCATTCACTCCACAACTGTAAACAGTTTATCTTGTGCCAGTAAATATTTCCAAAATCGCTGGAGGTCTTTGGAAGACCTCCGCTTTTTCCTGCCCCCTGCAGAGAAGGTAGATCCCCTTAACATTCAAAACTTAGATAGGACATTTTCAGAAGTGGATTATAGTCCCCAAAGGTGCCCACTTCTGTCACTACGGACGAGGAAACTTCAGAATTAGCATTTGTAGCTACTCAAGGTGGTTCCTTTGTATTCCGGACGTCTTCTCCCTAGTCACAGGATTACAGAGTGACAAGGAGATCATGTATCTAGACCTCTGGCCATCACAAAATCAACCCTCAGTTTTCGGTTTCTTTTATTATGATAATTATTGGGGGACTGAAGATGTCAAAAGCATTTTTGATAATCTTAAAGCTTTTCTACGTATAACCACTACAACTAAAGATGCATAGATGTATTCAACTTTTAATTTTTTTATTTATTTTTCGTAGCAAACTTCTAGGTAAGAGATATGTACCATACTTTTCATAGTTGAGGTTAACAGTTACTTCTCTATTATTTGAGTTATTGGTGAGATTCCTGGCAAGGATAACTACTCATAATGAATAGTTAAATCTGCAACAGTGGTCTTAGTATATACCCACTCTTTCCTTTATTTGTTTGTATGCCAACTTTTTAATTGAGATACAATTCACAAACCATAAAATTGACCTTTTGGAAATGTATATATAGCTCAGGGAATTTGGGTATATTTGCAAAGTTGTGTATTTATGATCCTTATCTAATTCTAGAATATTTTCTTCACCTCCCCCCCTAAAAATCTCTAGGCCTCTTAATAGTCAGTCTCCATAGCCACGCCTCGCAGTCTAGGTAACCACTGACCTGCTCTCCTTTAACTGTTTTAACTTTTAACTGTTCTGGACATTTCCTAGGCTATGTGACCTGGAGTTGTGGACCGTAGGTTAACTTGAAACAGCTGTGGAACTGTTTGAGTGGTTACAAAGCAGTTGTGACATTTTTGTAGCAGGAGCTCCACATCTGCACGTTCTCATCAATCCTTGTGTGTCCGCGTTCCTTTTCATTTCTGTATTATTTATAATGAACTAATTTGGGCTGAAGTGGAATGTCATCATGATTTTGATTTTTCACTTTTTGAAATTTTTCTTGTAGTTAACGACGCTGAGAACTTTTTGTGTTTTTATTGACCATTTATGTATTTTCTTTGGATAAGTGTTTATTCTTATTGTGTGTGTGTGTATGCACACATGTGCAGGAGCACATGCACATGTGTTTTCGAGTGTGTTCACATGTGTGTGTGTATGAGTGTGTTTGTGTGTGTGTGTGTGTATTTATACTAGTTAGCTTTCTATTTTTGTGATAATTACCATGACCAAAAACAATTTGGGGAGGAAAGGGTTTATTTCAGAGTACAGTTAATAGTCCATCAGCAACATAAATCTGGGCACGAACTCAAGCAGGGCAGGAGCCTGGGGGGCAAGAACTAAAGCAGAGACCATGGTGAGCACAGCCTCCTGGCTTTTTCCTCATGCTGTGCCCAGCCTGCTTTCTTATACAGTTCAGGAGCTGTCCAGAGGTGACATAGCTCTGTATGGGCTGGACACACAGGTTTCTGTCAAGCTGACTAAACCACGTCACTATTAAACTGTAACCTCTCCTCTCTTGCTTATGTCAACCGTTAATAAAGACAATGCCCTAAAGACTTAACTAGGGCTATCTGGATGGAGACATTTGTCCTGATTGACTTTCCAGATAACTCTAGCATCTGCCAACTTGACAAAACAACCCCCCCCAAAAAAAACCAAACAAACAAAAAAAAACAATTGACACCATATCAACTTGACATAAAACACATCACTTTTGAACCATAACCTTTCCTTTCTTGTTGTCCCCATATGCCACGTTAATATTAATATGACAATATAAAACATTCCAACTCTTAAAAGTCCCGCAACCTTTAAAATGTCAACATTTAAAATTCCAAAATCTCTTTCGAATATTCAAAGTATCTCCAAAAAAATCCGAAGTAATTTAACTGTGGGTACCTGTAAAATAAAAGAAAAGAAAAAGAAAAGATAACATATACTTTCTTACTCCCAGAGGGAAGAACTAGAGCGTAGTGACACTCCACTCAGAACCAGAGTCCAGCTGTTAAAGACCTTCTGTCCTCCAAAGGGCTTCAGTAGATTCATAGCACAGGAAGCAGGTCTCCTGGCTTGAGGCCAGCTCCACTCTGCAGCTGCTGCTGTTCCTTGGTGGTTGCCCCTGAGTACTGGTATCTTCAATGTTCTGTTGCGATGTGAATCGTAGCTTCACCAATAGCCTAGGCTCTCTTCAGGGACTCCGACCCTGCTGCCTGGTGCCTCATCTCCTCTCTGCGAATACTTCCAGCTTCTACTGCAACTGGGGCTGCACCTTCAACAGTGACTTCTCCTGAACTCTCTCAGTGCCAAGGGTCAGCTGCTCGCCATGACCCCTCCAAGCCTTCAAGAACCAGTACCGCCTGGGTGACGTTTTACACATTACCAAGTTGAGATGTGGCCTTGGCCTTCTCTGAGCCACAGCTTGAGTGTGTTGCCCTGAGGAAATATTCCCTTAAAGTTTTGGTGTGCTGCTCTCTTAACCACTGGTGATTTCTCAGCTTCAGCTAACCATCACTGCTTGTCCAAGTAAAGCAAAGGTTTCAGTTTAGTGGCTCTGGTATCTTAACCACAACTGATTCTTCAGCTCCAGCTGCCCAGATTCTTAATCCAAAGTATCGAATGACCCCAACAGAATCTTTAAGGTGCTCTCAGGCTTCCTTGTGGACCTTCACAAGCCTGGCCTCCGTTGGTCTTACTACTTTTAGCATTCTTATCCTCCATGCCCCCTAGAACAGGTCCGTGGGCTATGAGGGCTCAGTAGGTTTTCCAGCCTAAAGTTCCAAACTCCTTCCACAGTGCTTAGAAAACAACATGACCAGATGGGTCGTAGCAATAGTCCATGCTCCGGTACAAATCTTTGCCTTAGTTAGGGTCTGCTTCTGTTGCTGTGAGAAAACACCACCGTCCAGAGCAGTTTGGAGAGACAAGGGTTTGTTTCAGCCTGCAGCGCTCAGACCGTCATTGAGGGAAGTCAGGGCAGGAACCCGAGGCAGGGACTTGGAGGCAGGACTGAGGCAAAGGCCACTGAGGAATTCCGCTTCTCAGCTTGCTCCTCACGGCTTGCTCAGCCTGGTTTCTTATACAGCTCAGGATCCCAACCCCATGGCTTGGGCCCACCCTTGTCAATCATCAGTTCAGAAGATATCTTGACGGACTTGCCTACAGACAATCTGAAGGAGAAACATCTTCTCGTTTGAGGGTTGAATCAGGTTTTCCTGGTTCTATAGCAAACTCCCCAGTAAGCCGTCTTCTCAGTCCCTAATTTTGCCTACATTCTAAATTAGATTGTTCTTTTTTGTTTTGTTTTCAAGACAAGGTCTCAGTATGTAGCCCTGGCTGTCTTGGAACTCACTTTGTAGACTAGGCTGGCCTCAAACTCACAGAGATCCTCCTGCTTCTACCTCCTGGGTGTGGGACTTCTTTAAGCCTAGCAGGTTGTCTTTTTTATTAATCGAGTTGTTTGAATCATTTACATATCCCCGACACAAGTCTCTTATCAGATACTTGACTTTCAAATCTTTTCCTGCTCTTTTGTAGGCTTTTACAAGTTCCTCATAGTGCCCTAAGAGCAGTGGTTCTCAACCTGTGGGTTGTGACCCCTCTGAGGGTCACATACCAGATATCCTGCATATCAGATATTTACATTATGATTCATAACAGTAGCTAAATTACAGTTATGAGGAAACAACGAGATAATTTTATGGTGTGTGTGTGGGGGTTAACACACCATGAGGAACTGTATTAATAAAAGGTCATAGCATTAGGAAGGTTGAGAACCACTGCCTTCCAGGCTCTTAATTCTTAAATTTTGATGAGATTTCATTTATCTGTTTTCTGATTTTTAGAGCTTTGATGCATCTTCTGCTAATTTGTGGATCTGGGATGAGGGTGGGGAGTAAACTCATTCTACTGAATCTGCTTATCTGCTGGTATCACATCGTCTGGTGAAGGTACTACTACCTTCCATGTTGAATGGTCTGGTACTCTTGTTAGAAATGAATTCACTGTCAGCATGAGCTTGTATTTCTGGGCCCGACTTTATCTGCTGATACCTTTCTTCATTCGTCTTGGGCACTGTGGCTTTGTAGTGAGCTCGAAGGTTGAGTATGTGACGCCTTAAACTTTTCAAGATTGTCTGATTATCCTTGGTCCTTAAACTTTCTAGGTGAATTTTAGGATCAACTTACCAATTTCTGGCAAAAAAAAAAAAAAAAAAACAAAATCAGTTGGAATATTCACAGTTATTGCATTGCTTACCCATTTGCAAGTTTTGCCATCTGAACAAATTGCAGCCCATGAACCTACCATTTCTTCATTGATTTAGGCTTCATGTCTTTCCTTGAGCGTGTCTAGTTTTCAAAGTTCAAATCCTTGTTTTGTAAATAGTGTAAGCTTCTTCCTAAGTGTTTTATTCATTGTCTTGCTCTCACGAATATTTTATTTACTTTGGGGTTTTTCTTTGCTGGTGTATAGAACTTGATTTTTGCATATTGATGTTGTTTCTTGAAATCTTACTTACTAGTTCTAATAGACCGCGTGTGAGTGCGTGTGCACATGCGTGCATTTTTCTTAGAATTTTCTATGTACATGATCACAACTCTGCAAATAGTTTTGATTCCTTTTTTAAATCTAGAAACTTGCTGTTTTATTTTTGCCTTGGCTACATCTCCTAGTGTAGAGCAGGAGTAGTGAGAGCAGGCAGCTTTGTCTCTTGTTGGTTTCGAGGGAAGCCTGAGTGTGTATGTTCCTGGCTGCCAGCTTTCAGAGCCGTCCCTTCCCAAGGGTGAAGGACTTCCTTTCCTTTCCCTTGCTGATGTATTGAATGCCTTTCTTATGAAGAGATGTTAGGTTTTGTCAGACTTGTTTCTGTGTTGTTGTTGAGATGATCTTTTTTTTTTTTTTTGTCCTTTATTCTATTCGTATGACACATTGCCTTGGCTTATTTTCGTTTGTTGGAGAGCATTTATGTACTATTTATGCTATTTTTAAAACTACAGGCTAGGAATTTAAGTTATTGGCAAAGCACTTGACTAACATGTACATACAGAGTTCAGATCCCAGCAAATCAAGGTGACCAAGACAAATACCTTATACACTGGTACATAAATGTTATTTTAACTATAGAGGAAAACTTACCTGACATGAAAGAGTTTATATTGCTTGAGATAGAACAATGTCTCTATTTTTCGGCATAGTTGTTTGAATGCTTTAAGAATTAAGAATGTCAGTAGGCAGTCGTGGCGCACGCCTTTAATCCCAGCACTCAGGAGGCAGAGGCGGGTGGATCTCTGTGAGTTCAAGGCAGCCTGATCTACAGCACAAGCTCCAGGATGGCTGGGCTACACAGAGAAACCCTGGCTCTATAAAACGACAAAAACAAAACAGCAACAACAAAAAGAATTAAGAATGTCTATTTTATTAAGGTTTTTTTTTTTTTTTGGTTTTTCGAGACAGGGTTTCTCTGTGGCTTTGGAGCCTGTCCTGGAACTAGCTCTGTAGACCAGGCTGGTCTCGAACTCACAGAGATCCGCCTGCCTCTGCCTCCCGAGTGTTGGGATTAAAGGCGTGTGCCACCATCGCCCGGCGTATTTTATTAGTTTTTAAAAATTTTTTAAATATTACATCTATTCTCTTTCCCTATAGCCCCTCTACAGCTAATAGATAGATAGGTGAAGTAACAGTAAAACGCTGACGTTTGTGATCAAGATGAAACCTTAAAATAGTAAATGAAAATGTTCACAAAAGTAATATTTAAAAAAAAGCAACAACAACAAAACCCAGAAATAAGTAGGGTCAGGATTCTATAAAAATAGGTGAATTCTTGAATGGATAAGGAAAATGTGGTACATTTACACAATAGAGTACTACACAGCAGGAAAAAAAAACTAATGACATCTTGAAATTTGTAGGCAAATGGATGGATCTAGAAAACATCATTTTGAGTGAGGTAACCCAGACCCAGAAAGACAACTATCATATGTACTCACTCATAAGTGGATTTTAGACATAAAGCAAAGAAAACCAGCCTACAAATCACAATCCCAGAGAACCTAGACAACAAAGAGGACACTAAGAGAGACATACATGGATCTAATCTACATGGGAAGTAGAAAAAGACAAGATCTCCTGAGTAAATTGAGAGCATGGGGACCATGGGAGAGGGTTGAAAGGGAGGGAGAGGCAGGGAGGGGAGCAGAGAAAAATGTAGACCTCAACAAAATCAATAAAAAATTAAATTAAAAATATCCATCATCAGGCGTGTTTTAATATTACAAAAATAAAGAAGGTTTATTAAAAAAAAATAGAAGTCTTGCCAGCTCTTCAGTGATGTTTCCGCTGTCTATGGCTAGGATATAGGGGTGTCTGAAAGATTTGCAGTGGTTAGGGGCGAGTGTAACAAAAAAATTGCTGCCTTTGTAGAACAATTCTTTTCTATTTGTTTGTTTCTAATTATGGAGTGATAATTCCAGTATTAAAGGGGAAAGTGTCTTAAGCATAAATCACTTATTTTTGTGTTTAAGGAAAAGCGAGTCTTTAGGAGCTCACACGGTTTTTATTTGGTGGTCTGTTTTCTTTTAAGATGGTCTAACTATGTAGTCTTGGCTTACCTGGAACCTGGACCTTCTGTGTAGCCCAGGAGAGCCTTGGATGTACCGTAATCTTCCTGCCTCAACCTGCTAACTGCTAGGATTATAGAGGAAGCTTCTACCATGCAGTTTTTTTAAAAATTGGCGTATGTTTAAGAAATGGGATATATCACAGTAAATTTTGGGGGGACATTTTGTCTTATTTTTTTCTTTTAGAAAACAAAAGAATACTATTATGCACTTCAACCACTGAATCTTCGGAGTCCTGAGAATTTATCATCTTGTCTTCTCTTCCACTGGGCCCTGGTTCCTTCTGAAAATCCATTCCTAACACCGATTTCATTAATTCATAGAAAAGATCACTCAGAAATAGAATTAGGACAACAGCACATTAGCAGACATTTAAAACTATTTTCATGAATCTCAGAGCCAGAAGTGACCATGCTTCTGAAATCAAGTAGCCCGACGTGCGAGTCAGACTCCCTAGCCTCGAGCTGCCTTCTCTCCAGGGACTTCCCCTGCTGTTAGCCTCTTTCACAAGGGCAGTTAAGTTGTAGATGACATCAAATGACATCTCTATCTATTTTCTCTTCTTACCGCAAATGAAAATGTGCTTCTCAGGCTTCTAATAACTTCGCTGGTCAAATTAGCCAGAGGCTTTCTGGCTTGAGAGACTTCGCGTGCACCCAGATGGTACCAAGTGATTATTATAGTGCCCGTCTTTAGCACAGACATGGTATTTCCATAGGTTATCCTGTCATATTACCAACACATAGTGGTACATCTGCATATTTGAAAGTGTGAATTATGACTTTTAAAGTCCTACCAATTGGGAAGAATTAAAAATACAGTAGTCTGGCCAGGCGGTGGTGGCGCACGCCTTTAATCCCAGCACTTGGGAGGCAGAGGCAGGCGGATCTCTGGGAGTTCGAGGCCAGTCTGGTCTACAAGAGTTTGAAGTCAGGGATTGTGATGCCTCCAGAAGTTCTTTTATTGTACAGGATTGTTTTTTATTGATTTTTATTGAGCTCTACATTTTTCTTTGCTCCCCTCCCTGCCTCTCCCTTCCCCTTCAACCCTCTTCCAAAATCCCCATGCTCCCAATTTACTCATGAGATCTTGGCATTTTCTACTTAGATTGGATCTATGTATGTCTCTCTTAGTGTCCTCATTGTTGTCTAGGTTCTCTGGAATTGTGATTTTGGGCTGGTTTTCTTTGCTTTATAGTTAATAAACCATTTATGAGGGGGGGAAAAAAAGAGCTAATTCCGGGACAGGCACCAAAGCTACAGAGAAACCCTGTCTCGAAAAACCAAAAAAAAAAAAAAAAAAATACAGTAGTCTGTCTGGGCTGTGCTATTGTGTAGTTCAAAGTTCTATTGGCAGCAGGATTATTTCATCTATCCCTCATATGTCCATAAAACTTGTGGTTGTTAATATCCGCCTTTCTTTTAGCCTAGGTAAACTGAGTGAGAAAATTAAGCATCTGGGTGTGACTTCCAGCCCTGGCTTCTTGTCTGCCATTAAGTTCTACAAACTCTAGGAAGTGCTAGCCTTATCTTGGAATTTAAAACTTGTCTGTGGATGGCATTCAACTGAACATTGAGTCATTTCTTGTATTATCTTCAATGCTAATGTGTGTGTGTGTTGTTTGACTGTTTGCTTTCTTTCTTTTTAGAAGAAACATGGCAGAGCTTTCTGAATCTGAAGGACCAGTAGATTGGAAAGAACGATGCGTAGCTCTGGAGTCTCAGCTCATGAAATTTCGAGTCCAAGCAAGTAAGATCCGAGAGCTCTTAGCAGAGAAAGTAAGCTCCTCCCCTCAACTTTCGTTACTGTCAGTTGCTGGGCCCTGTTTAATATATATAAATAATCTCATTACTCCTGGGAGTCAAACATTTTAAAAATAATGAATATAGTTAAATTTTATGAAGTATTTGAAGCTACATTTGACATACTCTTTTACCAAATATGGCACAAACAAAACAAAACACTTATTTGTAAATATTGCATGTTTGATGAATACACAGTTCATTCATTACAGAGAGAAAGCTGTAATTTGTTTGACTTATTAAAGGAATTTAATAGCATTTTGGTCTGCTTTCTGTAGAAGGATATAATTTTAAGTCAGATATGGTGCCACTAGCTTGTAAGCCTAGCATTCAGGCAGGAGGCTCATAAGCTTAAGGCTAGCCTGAGCAACATAACAAGACCCTGTCTCAAGAAAGCAAAACAAACAAAAAATTATTTTAAAGTAATAATAGAAGAAAACTGTCGTCTACTGATAGTAAAATATTTGAAAGTATGCACCTGCTTAGGAATTCCTACTAATTTTATGTTCCCAAATTATCATCTGGGCTAGAGTTGAATTCAGTATAGTCATAGTCTTCTATTCCTGGTTCTAGTATTGTAATTATAATTTTTGTCACAGAAATCATTTATATATGTACAACATCTATATCTATATCTATATCTATATCTATATCTTATCTATATCTATATCACAGTTACCTCTGTAAACAAACATCCCACATCTCTGAACCCTGGGAACTTGGATTCTAGACTTTGACATCTGATATGATACCCTATTAGTTTCCTTTCTAATGCTATAATGAATACCATGACCAAAAAGCAACTTGGGGAGGAAAGGGTTTATTTGACTTATGTGTCTGGATCACAGTCTATTACTGAAGGAAGTCAGGGCAGAAACTCAAGTTGAAGCCGTGGCAAGAACCATAGAAGAATGCCACACTGGTTTGCTTTCAGCCTCATGTTCAGCTACCTTGCTTATATTTCCCAGGCCTACCTGCCCAGGATGGCACTGCCCACGGTTACTTTCGGCTCCCACATTAATCAAAGAGCATGAAAATGCCCCCACAGACATGCCCACAGGCCAATCTGATGAGACATTTCCTCGATTCAGATTCCCTGTCTCAGACGTATCTAGGCTGTGTCAAGCGGATAAGGACAGATCAGCACAGATACCTACGTGCCACATGTGACTATGGAACATTTCAATTAGGCTACTTCAAACTGAAGTATATTGTGAATATACAATACACTGTGGGGATCAAAAATTTCATAAGAAAAGATAAAACAGTTCAGCAATAAGTATTATATTGAGTGTGTGTACTGGCTCGTTTTGTGTGTCAACTTGACAAGCTAGAGTTATCAGAGAGGAAGGAGCCTGAATTGAGGAACTGTCTCTTGATATCCAGCTAGAAGGCATTTTCTCAATTAGTGATCAGTGGGGGAGGGCCCAGCCTATGGTAGGTGATGCCATCCCTGGGCTGCTGATGCTGGGCTTTTATAAAGAAGTTAGAGCTAATGGCCAAGCAATGTTTAAAAAAGAAAGAAAGAGAGAGAGAGAGAGAGAGAGAGAGAGAGAGAGAGAGAGAGAGAGAGAACAAAAAAGAAAGAAAGAAAGAAAGAAGGAAAGAAAGAAAGGAAGAAAGAAGAAAGATAAAGAAAAAGAAAGAAAAGAAAGAAAGCAGGCTGAGCAAGCCAGGGGAGACAGAGCTAGTTTGAGGATAAGAATTAAAGTTTGAAAAGATTCCAGTTGAATGGCTATAGCTAAGGGAAGCTTAACTCAAAGATAATTGTCATTCATGGGGTGTTATTTTTTCTCGTTTCAATATAAAAATCATGTCTCATGTTGAAAGGTGATTTATCTAATATTTTCTATGACCCCAACCACTGAGACACTGATTTTTATGTAGCTTTATCAGTTATTTTCTTGTGACAACCTGCGTGGACGCTTCCCAATTGTTGCCTTTGCTTTTTTGATTATTATCTGTATGCTCTTATATTTGCTCTTTTTCAGTGAATGAGTATTAAAAGGAGCATTAGTTCAAAATTGCTGTGGTTTCTTCTTCTTTTTCTCCTTCCTGTAGTCTAATTTATTACTATCATTATTATTATTATTTTGGTCTTTGAACTTATATTTTTTTAAGTTGCTTTTATCGAGCTATATATTTTTCTCCACTCCCCTCTGTTACTCTTCTTTAAAGCTATAAGAAAGATGTAAGGGAGGGGGGAGGCTGGTCCCACGAGGTCCCACTAGGGGTAACGGTGGGTGGCCAGAGGCCTCAGTGGTTTCCCGGGGCCTCAGTGAGTCAGTCCCCTGAGGCCTGGGTGGATCACCTTGGTGGGTGGGAGACCACACAGCAGGTGAGAGACAGAAAGAGTGAGTTTGGGTATAGAGTTTATTTTGTGGGTTATGGAGGAGAAAAGGAAAGGGGGAAGGGGAGAAGAGAAAAGATGGGGGGGACAAGAGAGAAAGGGGAGAAGGGGGAAGAAGAGAAAGATGCACAGAGAGGAAGAGGGAGAGGGGGGATGAGAGAGAGAGGTGGAGAGAGACAGACAGAGAGAGAGAAAGAGAAAGAGAGAGGGAGAGAACATGCTTGCAGAAATTATCTCTTCAGGAGAGAGACAGGAGAGAGAGCAAGGCTGGAAGAAGCATGAGATCCAAGGGTAGGGGTTGGGAGAGGGTGGGTTTTGTCTCTTAAAGGGACGGGGTACCCAGGTGACAGACCAGGCCAATAGATCATAGCACTCTCCCTTCCTTTCCCTCCCCTTCTACCCTCTCTCCCATGATCCTCATGCTCCCAATTTACTCAGGAGATCTTGTCTTTTTCTACTTCCCATGTAGATCAGATCCATGTATGTCTCTCTTAGGGTCCTCATTGTTGTCTGGGTTCTCTGAGATTGTGAATTGTAGGCTGGTTTTTCTTTGCTTTATGTCTAAAAGCCACTTATGAGTGAATACATATTTGTCTTTCTGGGTCTAGGTTACCTCGCTCAATGTGATGTTTTCTAGGTCCATCCATAATGCCCGCAAATCTCAAGATGGATTTAGGTCTTTGGAAGACCTAAGAGATAGAGTCATTCAGATGTATTTTACATGTTGGGAAATGACTGTGTGTGCCAATTACGGTTTCCTAGGAAATATGTTCAACACTAAAATGAGAGTAAAGACGTTCACAGTATTTTTTGTTACACTCCGTTATGAAGTATTTTTCTCATGTTTAAAAAATATCTTTGGTGCTGGGCGGTGGTGGTGCATGCCTTTAATCCCAGTACTCTGCCAGAGGCAGAGGCAGGTGGATCTCTGTGAGTTCAAGGCCAGCCTGGTCTTCAAGAGCTAGTTCCAGGACAGGCTCTAAAACTACAGCAAAACCCTGCCTTGAAAAAAAAAAAACAACTTTGGTATCTACTTATAGTTTAATGAAAATGCCAGATATTTATGAAATTATCATGTGTTAAATATTTTATAGGTATAATGTACTAAATTCATCTAACAACTCGTGAAGTTATAAATTTTGTCTCTGTTTTATGAATTAGGAAACTGATACTTAATATGGCCAGTTTGTATCCAAAGTAATTTATATATTTATTCTTCCCAATAATTTTATGAGGTAGATACTAATATTAGTTACTAATATCATCTATGTTGACACAGGGAAATAGTTAGGTCCAAAAAGTTTTTTAACTTATATGAGTTCATACCAAAAGAAGCCAACATTTAAACCCACAGTAATTTGTCTGTCGTTCTGTGTTGTTTTCTCTGGTCTGTCTGCCCACTCCTCTGTTCTGTCTTTTCTTCCATCATGTAGCAGAGAACTACATCACTGCGTGTTAGTTGTATGTGTGTTTGCAGTGATAATCATGTATGTAACAGTACATATTTTTCAAAGCAAGCCCGATTGCATTATTGGTAAGTGCCAGATTGAGTCAAACATTGCGTTCCTGAGACAAGTCAGGTCCCACCTACAGCTTTGGCTTTGTTTTGAGATCAGTATACTCAGCTTCTCCCCATAGTTCTCCATACTTTTTTTCCCTGCAAGGGTGCAGCCCCGAGGCTGAAGATTCTTGAGAGAATACTAATTTGTTTCTTTAGCTCTTTGCCAGAAACCGTGGCCAACTTTCTCCTGGAATAGTTCTGGTTCTTAGCTTTGTTTTATTGGCTGTGGCACACAAACAGTCAGCTTCAAGTGTTAACTGCGGTTCCCAAGGTTTGAAAACTATGGCCTAAAACTACTTTAAACTCCGTAGGAACTCTGTGGGGGTAACTGTCGGTGTCTCTAAGCTATGGATTGTAATATTAGGGTTTAGAAGGAACTATTGGTGTGTTTACTGTTATTACACAGGTAACAAATGGCAGAGCAGCCATTGAATCATGCGCCTTCCAGATTTATCATGATGCAACTAATAGAATATTTGGTGCAAAGAGATGACCCACTGTTGCCTTCTCCCATCTTCTCTATTCTTCTCCCCTGTTGCCTTGAGGGCCTTGCACTGTTATTCAGGAGCTCTGCCACAGAGCTAAGTCCCTAGCCTTTCTTGTTTCTCTGTGAATAGATTTGTTAATTGCAGGAAGACTTGAAGGTAATTACAGATTAATACCAAATACCAAATTTATTCCTGAGTTTTTGTATGCTTGGTTTGTTTTTTTCGAGATAGGGTTTCTCTGTGTAACAGGTCTGGCTGTCCTGGAACTCCTTTGTAGACGATGCCGACCTCAAATTCACAGAAATCCACCTGCCTCTGCCTCCCCGAATGCTGGGATTAAAGGCGTGTGCCACCACCACCTGGTGTATTTTTGATTTTTTTAAAAAGGAAATTGCATGACATGATGGCAGAGTATTTTTAATTAAATATGGAGTTCAGATATGTAAGTGAATAGAATATGTGAGTTTTTTCTTAAAGAAAGACTTTTGTACTTATTTTTTAAATCACAATTTCCAGGAAGCTTGTAATATTGAGGCTTGTGAAGGAAAAGGGCCTTGCTGAAGTCTTGGGCAAATGCTGCTGCTGTAAATGGGAGAGGTCTTTGGAGGAATTTAAGGAATGGTGTTGGAAATACCCTTAGTATGCCAAATATAAACTCTCCAGGGAAGCTGGCATCTAAGTAGTCCCCTCCTTTACAAGTTAGTTTTCTGAGGCTGGGAGGGAAAAGGACAAGTTTCTTTTTAAGTTAAAGTGAAATGTTACTTTCCGTGAATCAGTTTCTCAGTTTAAGGCGAAAAGAGATGATGAAGCAGTTTTTCCTTTGGACATCACCATGGTAACTGACTCCTGCCCTGACCTGATGGAGCTTCCGCAGCTAGGATCTGCTGACTCTTGACCTTCCCTTCATGACTGTGATTCCCCTGAGGCAGTTTAGGACCTTCTCCTAGGACAGAACTGTCCCTGGACACCAGAGCAAGTGTTTTCTTCACACAACAATCCAGGACAGCCTTCCAGAGATCTATTTAAATAAGACGTCCATCCACTTATTCTTTTAGCTTGCCTAATGCTGCACAGCGATGACTGGAAATTCCACACCTAACAGTGAGACCTTGTAGGCTATTTGAAATGTCACTTTTGGGGGTTGTTGGCTGAAGGTTATACTATGAGAAAAAACAAAAGTGTTTAATGATCGTCTTTCATGGGGTATCATGGGAAAACCTAGAAAATCCCCTGCTGAGAAATCGTATCCACACGATTTAGTGCAGAGATCCTCAAGTATTCTACCTGAATTAATCTGTGGGACAACTTTGTTTGTTCACAGGGCCTATAACTAAGAGGGTCACTAAATATTTGTGTGGTAGTTTTTCTTATTCCTAAAAATATGGGGGGGGGGGCTCCTCACGCCCGGCGGGCTCACAGAGCAGCAGCAAACTCCGGCGGGTCCCCAGCGAGCAAGCGCCGCGCGGCCAGTGGCGGAGGGTAACAGACACGTAAACACAAAAATAGGCATAAGTGTTTATTAAGGAAGAGGGAGAGAGAGAGAGAGAGAGAGAGAGAGAGAGAGAGAGAGAGAGAGAGAGAGAGGGGGGGGGGGGGGGGGGGGGGAGGGGGGGGGGGGGGGGGGGAGAGGGAGAGAGAGAGAGAGAGGGAGAGAGAGAGAGAGAGAGAGAGAGAGAGAGAGAGAGAGAGAGAGAGAACAGGAAAAACAGAGAGCAATGACGCGAGGTCACAGGTTAAAAAGGAGGGGGCGTGGCTAGGGCAGGGACCGAAAGAATAACAGTTTTAAGATCCAAGTTCAATGGCAAATTCTTGTCTGCTACTTGTTTCTAAGTTCACTGCAACTACAGAGAACATTTTCTGAGTAATAAATCAAGCACAAGGTTGACTCCAGTTTATAAAATACTTAACTATTTTTAGTAAAACTTTCTATGGGTCAAATGATCATTTCATATTGGCTTAGTATATATCGGGTGATCTTGGACTAAGGATTGATTACATTACAGTTTACACCATGAAAGTAAAATATTATATGAGTGTGTCCTGTGATTTTTAAGTATTCTGCAAAGTTATTTCCCAGCTAAAGGCTTATGAAAAGAAATACTCAAAATGAAAGCATTGCCTGTCGGGTTACTAGTGTGTCTGAACTGGCTTTAAAGTGCTCTAAGTTTTATTGAATAGATTTAATGTATGTATTCGCATTGATGCAGTATGAAATGTTAGGTACTTACGGTCAGTAATTTAAATTGTGAAGAGTAGCAATTTCCTTTCGTAAAAGTATATCCTCAGGTTTAAATCTTCGTGAAAACGCAGTCACTCCCTTTGCTCATTACATTTGTTCAGCAAACGCTTCTTAACTTTTATTAGGTAACTGCACGGTCTGTGCTTCAGCCACTGTTGTGTGAATACGCCCAGCAGAGAGGGTGGGGAGGAAACAGCGACTGCTAAAATGCTACTGGATTTTAAATGTAAACACTTTCCATTGTATCTCTACCCCTCTCTTCTTTCTGTAGTAAGTTCCCTGAAATTAAATTATATCACTTGAAATTCTTCCTTTTGAGACCCTGTTTAAAAAAATCAGATGGGGAACAATTGAGGAATACACACACAGACACCACACACACCTATCCAAACTAGACCATACACCACACACGCATAATTCTCCCTGTTACGACCATTGACATGACTGAAGGTTACTTTATTGGTTCCTTTTCTGCTGCTGCGGTAAACACCATGACCAAAGGTCACCTAAAGAGGAGAGAGTTTATTTGGCTTATGGTTCCAGTGGTATAAGAACATGACAGTGGAGATCCAAGATGGCGGCCATGAAGAGATCCCTAAATGTAAAACGAGAAACTTCCGTAACATCCAGGTTGATGAAGCTAATTTATTGACTTGGCAAGGCCTTATTGTTCCTGACAACCCTTTATAAGACAAGGGGCCTTGTCTTATAAATTGAATTGAAATCCACTTTCCAGCAGAGTGTCCATTTAAAACCAAGATCTACCTTAACATTGATGAGAAGGGGCACGTCTGTCTGCCGGTAATTAGTGCTGAAAACCGGAAGCTAGCCACCAAAGCCGACCAAGTAATCCAGTCCCTCGTAGCACTGGTGAACAATCCCCAGCCTGAGCACCCACTCCGGGCTGACCTAGCTGAAGAATACTCTAAGGACCGTAAAAAGTTCTGTAAGAATGCTGAAGAGTTTACAAAGAAATAAGGGAAAAGCGAGCTGTGGACTAAAATCTGTTGTGAGTGATTCCAGCAAGTTTGTGCAGAGCCCCCGAGCAGTGCACACTCAGATACCCTGCAAAGCAGGATTCTGGGAAATTGACACCTGCCACCACCTGGCGTCGCTTGTGGCAGTTACTAACTTTCTACAGTTTTCTTAATCAAAGGTGGTCTAGGTAACCTGTAAAGAAGGATTAAAAAATTCAGATGTTCTTAAAAAAAAAAAAAAGAAAGAAAGAAAGAAAGAAGGAAAGAAAGAAAAGAAAAGGAAAAAAAAAAAGAACCTAACGGTGGAGAGGAGTCATGGCAGCAAGCAGCAAGCATGGTGGCAGGGATGGGGAGCTGAGAGTTCACTTCCTGAACTGCAAACATGAAGAAAACACAGTGAACCTCAAGTAGAGAATAGCTCTAAGCTTTCAAAGCCTGCTTGCAGTGATAGCCATCCTTCATCAAGGCCACACCCCCTAAGCCCTCCCCCCCCCCCAACAGCAGCACTAACTGGGGACCAAGTGTTCAAGTGTCCAAGACAGTAAGGAACATTTCTCACGCAAATCAATACAGTTACCAACGAAGAGTTCCTAGACTCAAAGAATAATGCAGTATAGGAATAAATGCCAATGCTTTCCAGTTACACTCTTTGTGGTTTTATGTTTGGACTGGTTTTCCTGCGGTTCTCTAGCACTCCTCATTGTGTGGGTAGTTCATGTGCAGCTGTGGTTCAATGAAAAGAACACCAGAGAGTTGGAATATAAAGACCGAAGGCCAGCGGCATTACTGGCTAGAAGCATACTTCTGCACAAAGCAAATCATGTTAAACACAGTTTCCTATATTTTAGTTGGAACAATTCCCTCTTCACACCATGATTGGGGAATCACGTATTTGAAACGTCTTGGTTCTTAAACATCACTGACATTTCTAAAACGATCACTTCATTCCCTTAGTTATCTTTCTTTCCTCTGAGATGATTTTCCTCTTTCTATGGCTGTTTCTTTTCTGAGATGAAGCTTTTCTCACGTGTTAGCCGATCTTTGGTGGTCTGTTTACATGTAAGAATGGGACATCTGTGGACTTGTCTGGCAGCTGTGTATGCATGGCTGTTGCTGGCCCACTGTCAACTCTGTTTTCTGGTGAGTCGGTAGGAAACTGCTGTGAGCTCGTAAATGTGACAGTTGTTGGATGAATGCACTCCAAACAATTTGTTCAAGTTGTTAAGGGAAGAAAGTTTGAGTTTTTTACAGAAAATAAATGCTTAGTTGATGGACATGGGCGTACGGGAATAAGTGAGCTATCTAAGCATCTCCCACTAATGCCCCCTATTTCTCAGCATGATGCATATTCCCCTCCAGGTCTTTGCAGGGTTCTAAGGAGTTGCTGGCCTTCAGGAGGAGCGGCTCGAGACCCTAAAAGCCTTGCTCTAGAAGGCAAGACTTAGAAGACAATAGAACAGAATTCTCTTCTACGTCCATACATTTTAAAATTTAAATAGTTAGAATGTGTGTGGTATGTGGTGTGTGTGTGTGTGTGTGTGTGTGTGTAGTGTTTGCACACGTGCAGCACATGCACATGCATGTATTATGGCACATGTGTAGAGGTCAGAAGACAACTCTCTTTCAACCATGCGAGACCTGGGGACAGACTTGACTGCAAAGTACACTTATCTACTGAGCCATCTTCCTCCACTTATGAGAGTTAAGGATATTTTTAACACATGCAAGACCCCATGTAACCTTTCTGAGAGATTTCAGGAGAATGTGTTCCATTCAAAGGAAGAAATAAGCTAAGGCTTGGGAAGACAGGGTGTGGGAGCAGGTGATGCAGGGCAGAAGAAAGTGGAAGGGTCTTCCCAAGAAGACAGCCGGGCCTGGGCAGGAGGTAACAGTTCACACTGGCATGTCAGAGGTGTTGGGTGTGGCTTCAAGGGAAATTTGTAGGAAGCCCAGATATGAGTGAGCATCTTGAGTGGTAACTGAGACAGCGGTGGGAACTTGAAGTGTGTCTATTGGAAAGTTCTCTTTAAAAACTGTGTGAAGAAATAAGACAGTGCCGGGCGGTGGTGGCACATGCCTTTAATCCCAGCCCTCGGGAGGCAGAGGCAGGCGGATCTCTGTGAGTTCGAGACCAGCCTGGTGTACAGAGCTAGTTCCAGGACAGGCTCCAAAGCCACAGCGAAACCCTGTCTCGAAAAACCAAAAAAAAAAAAAAAAAAAAAAAAAAAAAGAAAGAAAGAAAGAAAGAAAGAAAGAAAGAAAGAAAGAAATAAGACAGTTAGTTCTGGGAGGACGTCCTGTAGTAAAGGTCCCTCACTGTGGCTGATACAAGACTGAGCTTCCTATCGGTCACATGTGTGAGCATGTTGTGAGTGTCATACACAGCTGCGGTAATAAGGACCCCTAAGTATGGTTTAAATAAAGGATGATATGAAGATGCAGAAAGAATAGGAGATGTGAAGTGTGTCTGGATTGATGGCAATGAGACAAAGGGGCTAATTTTCATTTTTCCATTAATGGAACAAGTAGAACATCATTTTTAAAAAGGAAGGCTGTCAGAAATAGAAGTATGCTATTTAGAACATGAAGGCAAATATGAAAAGAATTGGCTAAAAGTGTCCACTGTATTAATAAATCTTTCCAAATTAGTTGATATATGTATTTATAGCTTTGATAAATATAAAAGTAAACAGAAAAGCCAAGTTGTGAAGTAAATGGATTTGTTTAATCATTTGACAGGAAATCTAAACAGGGTATTGCCTTAGAACAGTGGTTCTTAACCTGTGGGTCCTGACCTGTTTGGGGACGACTGACCCTTTCACAGGGGTCGCCTAAGACCATTGGAAAACACAGATATTTACATTATGATTGGTAATAGGGGAAAATTAGTTATGAAGTAGCAATAAAAATTACTTTATGGTTGGGGTCAGCACAACATGAGGAACTGTATTAAAGGGTCGCAGCACCAGGAAGGTTGAGAACCACCGCCTTGGGAGTTATTTAAACACAATTGTTTGTGTTTAATTGTTTGGACTTCTCAGAATATTTGAACAAAAATAAAACCTTTTATGATGACATAGTTCTGCACATCACACATAGCGCATGCACAGACAGACAAGCGCATGCCTACACACACACACACACACACACACACACACACACACACACACACACACATATACATACATACCACAGTTTTCTCCCAGGACTAGGGATGGAACTCAGGACCTTGTACTTGCTCTCCCAGTAAATTTCACTTCAGTCCTTCCATATGTGTTTTCATGTTGGCACACATGGAATTATGATTTGTACATTTTCTTGATTAATTATTCCATTTTAACTCACCCTATTTATTATTCATAAAACTTTGGTACAAAAATCTATATTAGTTGATATTACTTTTATTCTTGATAAGTCTTCCATCCTTTTACTTTCATCTTTGAAGCATTTTGTTTGTTTGATACAGGCTTTCTCTATACCCTGACTGTCCTGGAACTCACTATGTAGACCAGGCTAGCCTCAAACTCACAGAGACCTGCCTGCCTCTGCTGAGTGTTGGAATTAAAAGCATGTGCCACTTTGCCTGGCCCATGATACTTACGTATCTCCTTGGATATATCCGAAATTATATATATGCCTTGTTTTCCTTTATCTCTCTCTACTCTGGGCCCTTCTCACCTTTATGGAAGGTAAAGACTGGATTTCTAGTTGACTATTGGTGTTTCTGGTGAGCTTCCTCCCATTTTAGTGAATACCTAACATAGCTGACTTGTAAAGAGAATGTCGTTTAGCTCTTTGTTATGGAAGTTCTAGTCTGTTGCTGGTTCTTTTGCTGTCTGGCCTGGGTGAGGCACACATCATGGTTGGAGACTGTAGAAAAGCCAAATGACTCATCTCGTGGCTGGAGAGCAAACAGAAGGAAGAGGACGTGACCAGGGTCCCCTCATTCCTTCCAAGGACATGCCCAAGTTGTCTAAAGACCTCCCTTGAGGCTCCACCTCCTGGAGTATTGACCATCAGGTTTCTTTAGCACCACGCTAGAGAGCAAACATATATCACCCAGACCTTTAGTGGACATTCAAGACACAGACAGTAGCATCACTTAAACCTCTTAACTCCTTAGTTAAACTTCGACAGCTCCCAGCATAAACAATAAGTTGAGGAATTGGAGAGTGACGAGGAGACTTGGGGGGGGGTGGCCAATGATTAACCGAGAACCTGGTATAGTAGAGGTTGGTGAGGGAAGGAGAGGGAACCTAGAGTAGTGGAGAGGATCTAAAGAGCTGCTGAAACCGTAGGGTGGTCGGCAGCCACTCATCTGCCAGAAAGTGCTCTTTAGGAACTGAATGTATTTCTAGAACAAAGACTAACTCTTGAAATTTAGGTGATGCTGTTGGGAATGAGAAGATGCTAAATGTTTAAGCCCATTCTAAACCACAGACTAGAAAGCTGCTAGGCAATGAGAAAGACTGTAGCTGTCCTGTCTTGTCCTTGAGAGAACCAGAAGTTTTTCCAGTCTTACCACAAAACTATTGGCTTTGAAAGGCTGTGTGGGGTGGAACAGGGTTTGGTAGAACCAAAATTGGGTAAGATGAGTAATACAACTGAAAAAAAAACTCTCTTTTGGAGAGTAATTCACCCACAGCAACTACTGGGCTGTCATGACTTTGCAAAAGCTGACTGTGCGTGCACGTGTATGTGGGTGCATGCGTGTGTGCGTGTGTGCATGCGTGCATGCGTGTGTGCTCGCTCACATACATGTGGATGACATCTTTATCACCTTCCATCTTTTTTTTTTTTTTTTGAACTGCCTCTTCATTCAACCTGAAGCTTACCAGTTCTGTTACTATCTGGCCAGCAAAGTCTGGGAAGTCTCCTCTCTGCACCTTCCCAGGCGCTCGAGTTACAGATATCCACAGACACACCCAGCCTTAACATGGGTGCTAGGGATTCGAATTCAGGTCCTCCCTCTTGCCGAGCACTTTACTCACCAAGTCATCTCCTCAGTATTTGCAAAGAAAGAAAAACTACAGATTATCCCTCAAAACTCTTTAGGGCTGGAGAGATGGTTCAGTGATCAAGAGCACGTATTATTCTGGCATAGGATCCTGGTTTGCTTCTCAGCACCCACACATCAAGCAATTTATGTAACTCCAGTTTCATGGGATCCAATACCCTCTGGCCTCTGTGTGGACGCCTACCTGCATTTAGTGTGTTTAAACTCACACAGCCACACATACATATACATAACAAATAAATAATAAAATTCTTCTTAATAAAGAAAACACTTTTGACATTCACCAGCCATGGAATCATTAGTAGTTTATCATGTACTTAGCCTGGAATGTATCCTAATGGTTTAAATTGATATGTTTAAACTTTAAAAAAAATTGTTTGAGAGGAGGAAAATAGACATTGGGTCCCACCCCTAACCAAAAAGCTATTTACAATTGATATCCACTGGCAAAGGGAAAGTAAGTTTTCTCCACCGGAGTGTTGGAGTGTTACAGGGTCAACTAACAACACCTCAGGGCAGGCCCCATGCCCAGCAATAGTTGGCCAACACAAAATGAATTCTACTTTTTTGGTTTTTGTTTTTTTGAGTTTTTTTTTTTTGGTGGATTTTCTGTTTCATTTTGTTTTGTTATGCCCCCCCCCTTTTTTGTCTTGTTGGTCTTTTGCTTGTTCATTTTGATTTTTGTCGTTTTGGTGTTTGGTTATTTGAGAACACAAAATTGGTTGAGTGGTTGGGGGTGGTTAGAATGTAGGAGAAGTTGGGAGAGGGGAAAGATCATGATGAAAATGAATTGTATGAGAAAACTTTTAAATAAAAATGTTCAAAAAGGGGGGAACAGCACATGCAGCTTTTTAAAATATATTTATTTGGGGCCTATGTGCATCCAGTTTATGGGATGGAGAGTTTGGGAAAGCTCGGTGATTCTCATGGTTGTACTTGAAGCTGAGACAATAGTTTCCTTTCAGCTCTCATGAGAGCTAAGAGAAAACAGCATTTCAAGAAGTTGTGTGTTGCTGGGCAATGGTGGTGCACGCCTTTAATTCCAGTACTTGGGAGGCAGAGGCAAGCCGATCTCTGTGAGTTCGAGGTCAGCCTGGTCTACAAGAGCTAGTTCCAGGACAGGCTCCAAAACCACAGAGAAAACCTGTCTCGAAAAAAAAAAAAAAAAAAACAAAATCAGTTGGAATATTCACAGTTATTGCATTGCTTACCCATTTGCAAGTTTTGCCATCTGAACAAATTGCAGCCCATGAACCTACCATTTCTTCATTGATTTAGGCTTCATGTCTTTCCTTGAGCGTGTCTAGTTTTCAAAGTTCAAATCCTTGTTTTGTAAATAGTGTAAGCTTCTTCCTAAGTGTTTTATTCATTGTCTTGCTCTCACGAATATTTTATTTACTTTGGGGTTTTTCTTTGCTGGTGTATAGAACTTGATTTTTGCATATTGATGTTGTTTCTTGAAATCTTACTTACTAGTTCTAATAGACCGCGTGTGAGTGCGTGTGCACATGCGTGCATTTTTCTTAGAATTTTCTATGTACATGATCACAACTCTGCAAATAGTTTTGATTCCTTTTTTAAATCTAGAAACTTGCTGTTTTATTTTTGCCTTGGCTACATCTCCTAGTGTAGAGCAGGAGTAGTGAGAGCAGGCAGCTTTGTCTCTTGTTGGTTTCGAGGGAAGCCTGAGTGTGTATGTTCCTGGCTGCCAGCTTTCAGAGCCGTCCCTTCCCAAGGGTGAAGGACTTCCTTTCCTTTCCCTTGCTGATGTATTGAATGCCTTTCTTATGAAGAGATGTTAGGTTTTGTCAGACTTGTTTCTGTGTTGTTGTTGAGATGATCTTTTTTTTTTTTTTGTCCTTTATTCTATTCGTATGACACATTGCCTTGGCTTATTTTCGTTTGTTGGAGAGCATTTATGTACTATTTATGCTATTTTTAAAACTACAGGCTAGGAATTTAAGTTATTGGCAAAGCACTTGACTAACATGTACATACAGAGTTCAGATCCCAGCAAATCAAGGTGACCAAGACAAATACCTTATACACTGGTACATAAATGTTATTTTAACTATAGAGGAAAACTTACCTGACATGAAAGAGTTTATATTGCTTGAGATAGAACAATGTCTCTATTTTTCGGCATAGTTGTTTGAATGCTTTAAGAATTAAGAATGTCAGTAGGCAGTCGTGGCGCACGCCTTTAATCCCAGCACTCAGGAGGCAGAGGCGGGTGGATCTCTGTGAGTTCAAGGCAGCCTGATCTACAGCACAAGCTCCAGGATGGCTGGGCTACACAGAGAAACCCTGGCTCTATAAAACGACAAAAACAAAACAGCAACAACAAAAAGAATTAAGAATGTCTATTTTATTAAGGTTTTTTTTTTTTTTTGGTTTTTCGAGACAGGGTTTCTCTGTGGCTTTGGAGCCTGTCCTGGAACTAGCTCTGTAGACCAGGCTGGTCTCGAACNGAAGAGGAAGAAGAAGAAGAAGAAGAAGAAGAAGAAGAAGAAGAAGAAGAAGAAGAAGAAGAAGAAGAAGAAGAAGAAGAAGAAGAAGAAGAAAAGAAGAAGAAGAGAAAAGAAAGAAGAAAGTTGTGTGTTAAGATGAGAGTAGCATTCATTGAAATGATGACCGGAGGTTATTAAAGGTACCATAGGGTCTGTACTACTCAGTAAAATAACTGTGGGTTTTAGTTACTTACTGCTGCTTAAAATGGAAAAAAAAATCTATTTCAAAACATAGTGGCTTTATCAATCTGGGTATTCTACAGTGTGTGTGTGTTTGTGTGTGTGTGTGTGTGTGTGTGTGTCTGTGTAGGTGGATCACATGGTCTCTCTGAGACCAGAGGATTCATAACCCCTTGGAGCTTGATTGACAGAAAGTTATGAACCACCTAACGGGGTGTTAGGAACAACACTCGGCTCCTCTGGAAGAGCAATATGTGCTTAACCACTGAGTCATCTTTCCAGTCTTGTAACTATGATTTTTATCCATTAAAAACAATTGTAGTGTCTTTAAAAGAGCAATCATTTATTCATATTTCTATTGGTTATCCTTAGACTGTGTTTTCCATTTAATGGGGTCACTCATGTAACAGCATTCAGTTGGCAGATAAACACTTAGAACCAGGATCAGCAAGGATGCTGACATGACAGCTGAGTCTGGGGTGTTCAAGATACACGTACCTGACACCTTAGTTGAGAGTAGTGGAATAACTAGACACTGTCCAAGATTCGTCCCTCTTCTTGTCCTCTGTAGGAAGGTAGCCATGGTGACCAACGATTCTAAAACCAGATCACAGCTGCAGATCTCTTCAGTCTGGCCTGGGCAGATGTACTGTGTTCTAATGAAGTCAGTTGCCAGCAGCCAGTGCTAAAGGGAGCCAGATCCAGAGCTAGGAGCCACTGGATCTTCTGGTGTCACCTTCTGAATCCAAGCCTGTTTCTGTCTGTTGAGAAACTGGATTTCTTTTCATCTCTAAGCTCCCTCATTTGGTCTACTCTAAAGATCACTGTCAATGTCGAGAAGGCGACCCCATCTCCTGGGAAGTTAGTCCCTAAAGGTATTCTGAGTCCATAGCATGGATCGGTAGTAGGACGAGTGTGGTAGTAGGACCTAGGCTTGGGTGTGCTAGGTCACAGCTGATATTATCTGTGTTTTAAAAATATGTCACTAAATTGTCTTCTTCCTCCAATACCTACACTTATTTCTACTTTTAAAAGTTTAATACACATACAAATGTGAACTTATTATTACCTTACGTAGCTTAAAGTAATTCAGGATCATTTTCTTCTTTGTACACAAGGAACTTTGTTTTCAGCTCCTTGTTGAATATTTCTTAGACTTTCCTTAGACTATTGTCTTGAATATTCATTTTACCTTTAAAAATAAATCATGCAGTTTTAAAATTATGTGTGGCATAGGGCATGACTGTCATGTGCCAGCGTGTTGCTTCTGTTAGTGACTCACTTGTTCCTCCCCATATCACTTCAAAGCCCCATCTGCACGCGTCATTGGCCACTTTTATTTTTACCCTCTTGTGCATTGAAATTTAATTTTTATGTTGCATGCTTTCTCTTCTTCTGGTCTCAGAATAGTTTACTTTTGTCTGCTTTTACTTAAACATTTGTGTTAATGGATCACCCCAAACTTAAAAACACTACAGACATTTATTATCTTGGAGCCTTTGGAAGTGTTCCAACCCTCTGGTGTAGCTGAGTCAGCAGTTGGCCTAGGCCGCGGTGAGCTGAGGGTTTGGTGGGAGCTGGAGGGTCTGCTTCCAAAATCGTTCACTCAAATGGTTGCTTGGGGGTTGGTGTTGGTAGGAGGCCTCAGCTGCTAAGCCTGGAGACTCCTCAGCAGGGCTCCTTGAGAACAGAGAAAGTGGTCCCAGGGAGTTCAAGGTGGAAGACAGGCTGTCTTTTGTGACATAGCCTGAGAAGTCACACTCCACCATTCCACAGGAACCTGTCGTCACAAGGGTTAGCCCATGTAGTGAAGGAAGGGCTAGACTACCACAAGGTGAGGACCTTTGAGGGCCGCAGGAGAGCTGGCTGCTAGCTACTGAGTTTTGAATTATTTTCCTACTCCTTTACTCTTAATTTCTCCCTACTTCTTTAAAAAGTTCTTGTCCTTCTAATAATTAGATTCTATTCCCACTTAATCTCTGACTACCCTAAAACATAGTCTGAGATTCCTCATGCAATAATATTCCAGATGTTTTCCTTGCTCTAAATTGGTCTTATGAATATTGATTTTTTAAAAATTTTAATTTTTTTATTTATTCTCTCATATATTACCTGATTTTCTTTCTATGTTTTAGAATTTGTTTAAGTATTTGGTATTTAAACAGATATATATATTAAAATATATATATATTAAAAATATAAAAACAATCCAAATAAGGATGAGATTTCCTGCACTGTTCTCATCAGTTTCCTTTCCATATTCTAAGTCCCAGAAGCCACTTCTATGCTGTCTGTCCCTTTGCTCATGCCAGGCCACTCAAGAATGCTAATGTCATTGTACATATTTGGAGTTTATCTATTGATGTTTTATTAAGGATTTCTGATACTGTACTCATGAGGATATTAGTCTGATCTTTGGTTGTGATCATAATTGTCTTTATAAAGTATACTTGGATTATCATCTTGGAAGAGGGTGGGTTTTTTTCTCATTAGTTTGTAGTCATCCTTTTTCTATCTTTTTTTAAAAAGATTTTTCTTATTTATTATGTATGCAGTGTTCTGGCTGCCTACATGCCGGCACAGCAGAAGAGGGCACCAGATCTCATTATGGATGGTTGTGAGCTGCTATGTGGTTGCTGGGGTTTGAACTCAGGACCTCTGGAAGAGCAGTCAATGCTCTTAACCTCCGAGCCATCTCTCCAGACCCTGTAGTCACCTTTAGTTGAATTCACTAGCAAAGCTGGGTAGTCTTGGAGTCTTCCTTTTGTAAGGTTTTAAATATGCATTTCTAAGATACAAGGCCATTAAGCTGACATTTCTCTTTGAATAATCTTTGCTATTTTATGTTCTTAAAAGAAATTACATGTTTTGTTCAAGTTGCTCAATTAGTTTTGCTCATGATATTCTGTTATTTTCCTCCAAATTTCTGTGAGTCTACTTATGGGCCCTCCTTGAGTTCCTGACATTGATTATTTGTGTTTTTTTTTTTTAAATATTGTTTCTTTCTCAATCTACCAAGAATTTATCAACTGTATTAGTTTTTTTCAATGAGCAGTTCTTAACTTTATTATTTTTCCTTTTTGTATATTTCCTGCAATCTTTATCAAGTTTTCCCCCTTTAGGGTGACTTTGTTCTTTATGACTAGTTAGTTTGCTCCATCTCTTGACTGTAGATGGTCATCTCACTGTGTGATTTCACAAAGACCACTGTAACCTCTTCATAGTCAGTGCATCATCCCTCTGGCCACCGTCCAGTGAGATCTCCACTTAGTATCCCTCTGGCCACTGTCTAGTGAGATCTCCACTTAGCATCTCTCTGGCCCCCGTCTAGTGAGATCTCCACTTAGTATCCCTCTGGCCACTGTCTAGTGAGATCTACTCCACTTTGTCCTTTTTTCCTATGTCTGTTATTCTTTTATGCTTCAATTCCATCTTTTTGTCTGTTTTCTCTGAAGAAGCAGAATTACCTTTGATTGCTACACCCATTACAGTATGTTTTCCAGTGTAGATACTTTTTACTCTTCCATTATACTCTTTTTAAATGGAATTAACTCTCCCTATTACTTAACACAATTCTATGACATAGAGATAGCTCCTTGGTGTTTGTGTGTCTCATCTCTTAAATATGCAAGTTTTTCCTATATAAGTAAAAGTAAAATATTCATGACCTTTTAAAAACAAACTTTTCTGCTAACATGTCATTTGCATGTCATTCCTTATATAGTTTTTATTTGTTGCTTTTTTTTTTCTTGGTGGCTGAGGAGCAAACCCAGACCTTTTTGCATCCTAGCTGAGCACACCCTCAGTACCTGCTTTGTCTTTAAATATGTCATTGATATCTTTTCACATATATATTTAAAAGTTCTTATTGGAGAGGTTTTATAACACATGGAAGTATGCCCTTATATATGTATCTTCTAGATTTAATGCTTATCAATTCAGGACCAATCCATCCATCCATCTGTAGACTGATCGATAGTTCCCAGAGTTCTAGTTGAATGAATCCCACATATAATATTTCATATATCTATGCACATTTATAATGACTATATGCTATCTAACTGTGTGAATGTGTCACTATATATATATATATATATCCCTTGTTTTAAGCAAATCTCTTTCTTCCTCTCTCTGCCCCTCTTCCTCTCTCTCTCTCTCTCTCTCTCTCTCTCTCTCTCTCTCTGTGTGTGTGTGTGTGTTACTGAAGCTTAAACTTAGAGCCCATGCATACTAGATAAATGTTCTATCATTAAGCTATACCCTCAGGCCTGACACTTTGATTTTTGTCATTCACATCACAAGACTAGAAATGCTATTACCATGTTTTCAATTACTGAAATACCTTAAGCCCATTCCCATCGCATTTACCTGTTCTTTTACTTTTAGTCTTGCATTTTGTAATAGAGAAGATTGTATGGTCCCAATTTCATACACAGGAATTATGGAACCTAGTGACAAACTATTGGTGAAGTACTGTAGTGTATCACCCGGTTTCGTTGTTACACCCTTGGTACAGCTGTACCAAATGCGAGTCCGGGCAAGGACCTGGAGATTGAACACAAGACACAGAGACCAGGGTCATTTGATAGGAGATCAAGTGAATGCCATTTATTCAGACTTGGGGAAGCCTTTTTCTACCTAACTGCAGCACAAAGATCTCTCCGCCCAGGGAGGTGGGAAATTACCATATTAACAATGGAGAAGATTGCCTGCAGCTAATCACCAGGTGGGGCAGGGATAGCACGGAAACACACAGGAAGCTTAGTTAACTGATTATAAACTGTCCCCACCAATGCACCCCAGGAATAAGGGAGACCAGGGGCCCACACTGTAGTAAGAGCTAAAACCCAGCTCTCTTAAATGTAGTTTGCTCATTTGAAACTAAACCATCCAAATTTAAATTATTCATAAAAGCAATTCATGTGTATGCTAGAAATACACTGCTATAAAATGTTCTCTGTAAAAGTTGAACATGTATTAAGATATTCAATATCATGCTAGATGTCTTACTACTTAATTTTTATAGAAATATACTAGAATGAGGGTTATTTCATCTTAGAGATAAGGAATGGAGACCTGCTATATTAAAGGATTCGCCTAGCTTTAAACCACTCATAAATAGTGGAATCTGGGTTCTAATTTAGATCTTGCTTCCAAATTCAGGACTTCCCCCCCTCTTGCCTTTCTACTTTCCTCTTAATATTTTGTGGGCTACTTTTGTGTTTAAATAAAAATAACAAAAGTGACCTGTGAAACTGGGGTTTTAAAAACTCCTTGTATTCAATGATATATACATATATCTTTTCATGCCTAGCAACAAATTTTGCCTATTTGTATATGAAAGCACTGTAAAGTGCTATGTATTTGTGTGTAAGGGAGTGTGTGCATGTGTATAATACCGTTCTAGTAAGGGAGCGTATGCATGTGTATAATGCTTTTCTAGAATGGAAATGTTTTTGCAAGGTTACTATCAACTACTAGGTTTTTAGATTTTTACTGACGAACTGCCATGTGTAAGATATTGTGTCGTGAAGGATTTCACACATGAATTATTCCTTCCAGCACTTATAATGTAGAACCACAGGAGCAGGAATAAATTTGTTTGGCAGTAGTAAACATAATATTGTCGATTACTGTTCTTAGCGTTGTGACAAAATTTGTGGGAGAAGAGCCCAAAGAAGGGTCTGGTTTATCCAGGTTCAGAAGTTTCTGTCCATCAGAAAGCGTTGAGCAGCAGAGTCTCTCATTTCAGGATGGTCAGGAAGCATAGGAAAGGGAGTACAGGAAGGAACCGGGGAGAAGATAGTGTTCTCCAAGACTCACTCCATCCCGCAGTAGCTTACTTCCTCCAGCTGGGCCTGCTTCTTCCATCCACTGTTTACCAACTCCCAACAATGCCATGGCAATTATGAATTCATCAGAGGCTTAATCCGTTTAGTAGATGAGAGGCTTTGTGATCTGACCATCTCTGGAGATAGCTTCCCAGACACAAGCTTGCTTTACTATTATCCCAGTCATTTCTTAATCCAGCCCAATTAACAATCAGAATTAGGCACCACAGCCATTCTTGAAATACACATGATACTTACAAATCATGGTCATTTCATTAATAATTTATACGACTCAATATCTACTGTGTATGAAGACTTATACTAGCTATATAATAATAGAGACTAGATTCTGCCCTTCCTGTTATCACTAGAAAGCAAATACTTGGAAATTAATCCTTATGGGTGTGGATGTATGTGTGGTGTGTGTGTGTGTGTGTGTGTGTGTGTGTGTGTGTGTGTGTGTGTGTGGTGTATGTGTGCATGTGTAAGTGAAGATGGATGTATGTGTGCTACAGTAGTTGGGTGAAGGTGTCAGACCCTGCCTCCCGTGTTGTTTGAGGTGGAGTTTCTTGTCCACTTCAGGGTATACCAGGCTAGCCAGCCCATGAGCTTATGGACATTCTCCTGCCTCTCATGTCTCCAGGAGCGAGATCACAGGGGCACGGTGCCCAGCTTTAGATGGATGTTGGGGACCTGAGCTAGGCCTTTACACTCGCATGGCAATATCCACTGAGCCATCTACCTTAGCACAGACGCTAAATAGCTCTCAAGTAAACAATCATAATTGATATTTATAGTCTCTGCAGAAAACTTTCTTTTCCTTTCACTAGCAACATTTGATTAACAAGGTTTTGTGAATTTGTTTCTCCTTGAAATCTAATCACTGCCTTAGAGATGGGTTAAGGCAACAGACGTACAGAAATTCCTCTGAAAAAGGATTGCAGTTAGCACAGAGGTGACAGTTGTCCGCATAGCCCCAGTGGAGCTTGCGATGTGTCTGGTAGTGGAGCAGGTGTTTTGGTAAGAAACTTCTAGAGATAGCTAAGAGATCTATGCTTGTCCAATCGTTTATGGATAGTCTGTGTCTAGTTAAGCAAAAACTCAGTAAAATTCGTTTAAGCTCATTAAATGCTTGAAACGTTTTCACAAAAATTAAAGATGATCCAGGTCCAAAGGATGCACTTAAAATATATCTGTAAACATGTTCAAATAGTTAAACCTTTTTTTTGTTTTGTTTTGTTTTTTGTTTTTCAAGACAGGGTTTCTCTGTGGTTTTGGAACCTGTCCTGGAACTAGCTCTTGTAGACCAGGCTGGTCTCGAACTCACAGAGACCCGCCTGCCTCTGCCTCCCGAGTGCTGGGATTAAAGGCGTGCGCCACCATCACCCTGCTAGTTAAACCTTCTTGATAAATCTCAGACCCTTTACCATCCTGCCTTTTAGAAAGTGCTGTCATTTGCATCCTTAAGTGACTCCATGCGATGACAACAGATATTCTGTACCTTTATTGTACAAGGAGCTATAATATGAATTACCTGTGTCATTTGAATTTTTCTAATGGATACATGAATAAAATGAGAAAGAGATGAAATAAATTTTAATGGCTTATTTGATTTAATGCAACATATCTCAAGTATTTAAACATGGAATTAAGGTAAAATTTATTTGGAGATACCCTACATTTTTATAGTGTTTTCTAATGGTAGATGTTACTGAGTGAAGTGTGTATTCTATGCTTATGCTCCATCATACATTGGACTTGCCACATTTCAAGTGGCCTTTCAATAACACATTGTAGCCGGGCGGTGGTGGCACACGCCTTTAATCCCAGCACTCAGGAGGCAGAGGTAGGCAGATCTCTGTGAGTTCGAGACCAGCCTAGTCTACAAGAGCTAGTTCCAGGACAGGCTCCAAAACCACAGCGAAACCCTGTCTCGAAAAACCAAAAATAAAATAAAATAAAATAACACATTGTATTATTCACCAGTTTTTATTGTCCGAATCATTTGGAGCTTAAAAAAAAAAAAACCAGCAAAGCATAAAAAAATGCCTAAATGCCATCACGACTTTCTAACTTGGGGAGTAAGTCCGTCAAATATGGTGGTATATCTGAACAGCAGTGTTTATTACTTGATGTGGGTTATTAGCCATTGCCTCTTGATTGAGGTACCCAATGGGCTTTGTGTTAAACACATTTATTCCTTAATAATCCTCTGCATTTAACCCAACAACACCCACGTATTTCAGGCAGACTACCAGCTACTTATCACAGGATAAATTCCAAATTACATCTTGATCTTTATACTTTTTTATGGCTCCCGAGAAGCCCATTGAGCCTCTACACCGACTCTCTACTTAATACAATTCCTCCTTCCACACTCTCCTATTGGAGACCTCTGGATATTATGTGTAGCCCACATAAAAGGGCGGAGATCCATCTCTTGTCAGCAAAAGATATTTTAAACTTGCAATGACAGAGTACTGGAATGTGAAAGGAAGTAGCAGCTGTAGATGCCATCCTTTTGATAGAAAAATTTGTCCACTTTCCCCATCTGTCCCCCTTTGTTACAGTGTTTGGATCTCTCTCTCTCTCTCTCTCTCTCTTCCTCCAGAGCAGAGAGTTGAAAGTTTACCATGAATATTCTGGGCATCCATACCAACTGTCTGGGAGAAGAGGGGCAGTGAGGTCCAATCACGCGCCACTCTAAACTTGGTCCAAATTTGACCTCGTGGCTGTGTGTTCAACACCTAGCACTCGTCCCTTAATTAACACTAGATCCTTTAGCATTGGACTTCCCATATTTATTTTGGGATTTGCGTTTAATCAGTCTCTTATATACTTCCATCAATCTATAAGACGCTTCAGCCGTGATTTGAATATACCATCCATGGAGTTTGTAAGAACACATGCATCTCTTAATTTCATCTTGACTTTTGGCCAAAATGCCAAATACAGCATCAAAGCCTTACTTTTTATTGTTCTTAATATGTATTGACCAGTTGTTTCCAATCTGTTGATGAACACCCCTGTGGTATATGAAGTTCTATATGGAAGAATGATAACAATAACAGTACCAGTCTATGAACTACCAAACCACCCTTACAAAGTTACCAAGATGTGTGCCAAGGACTGGACCACAATGTCCTAAAAGCATCAAGACTTCTGACATTTCATCAACTTTTAAATACCAAGTGCCTTTTAATGTGTTAATTATAATTCCTATCCAAAGGATTACTTTGTTTTTACGAATTGATGACATTGTGAGACTTAAAGCTGTTTCCCAAAAGGCAAATATAAAGATTTGTGTGTTTTCTGCCCTCTCTCACCTGTAGATGCAACAGTTGGAGAGGCAAGTTATCGATGCCGAACGCCAAGCAGAAAAGGCTTTTCAACAGGTAGAGTATCATTTAATCTTCACCTGTCTCTGTGCATATAAAGATTGTTTAGCTCAAAGTAGTAGGACAGCTGGCAACCATCCTTAATTTTGACTGCTCATGAGCTCAATCCATAGAGTGGAAAAACTGAACTCTATTTTGTTCCTTTATATATTTTCCAAGAGGGCAAAAAAGGACTTTAAAATACTTTACTTTTAAAGTCAAATATAACTGTCAATAGAAATCCCATCTGTAATTAAATTTTATATATAAGTATGTTCATATCAGCTTTATGTATAATAATAAAGAGTTGAAAATTGATATGAATTCCATATTTTAGAAGAGTGAGTAAGTAAACTTAAAGTCAGGAACTATTAAACAAATATTTCAAGTAATCTCACTGAAAATTAATAGAGAAAATGTTTAGAATTACATTAGAAAAATTATGTACAAAGCTATATATTTCATATATTAATATTTTTTATTAAGAAAAACCAAATCCATGACTTTAAAACTAGTCTGAGAGGAAACTAAAGTTTGCTTGAATTGTAGCATTAAGGAAGATTATTTTGTTGGGCAGTGGTGGCACATACCTTTAATCCCAGCACTTGGGATTAAAGTTCTCTGTGAGTTCAAGGCCAGCTTGGTCTACAAAGTGATTTCCAGGACAGCCAGGGTGACGCAGAGAAACCCTGTCTTGAAAAGTACAAAAACAACAACCACAAAAAAAAAAAAAAAAAAAAAAAACCGGAAGGAAGGAAGAAAAGAAAGAAAAGGTTTTTTCTTTATTCTTATTTTTTTCTAGAACTTTGGTTCTTTAGATGCTGATTGGTTGCTTAGCCCCTTCTAGGCTTTAAGAGCAGTAAGGGGATGGTTCGGATGGGCGCACCCACCCTAAAGTTCTTCAGTCCATAGCTTCTCCTTTTATGAGAGCTCTCCATTGCACTCACTCAGACTAACATTTCTAATAACTTCGACACAAAATTCTTTCTCTTTTTTTAAATTGATTTTTATTGAGCTCTACATTTTCTCTGCTCCCTTCCCTGCTTCTCCCCTCCCTACTTCAACCCTCCCCCAAGGTTCCCATCCTTCCAATTTACTCAGGAGATCTTGTCTTTTTCTACTTCCCATGTAGATTAGATCCATGTATGTCTCTCTTACTGTCCTCATTGTTGTCTAGGTTCTATGGGATTGTGAATTGTAGGCTGGTTTTCTTTGCTTTATGTTTTAAAACCACCTATGAGTGAGTACATGTGATAATTGTCACTCAATTATCTCACTCAAAATAATATTTCTAGCTCCATCCATTTTCCTGCAAAATTCAAGATATCGTTATTTTTTTCTGCTGTGTAGTACTCCATTGTGTAAATGTACCTTATCCATTCTTTGGTTGAGGGGCATTTAGGTTGTTTACAGGTTTTTGTTATGACAAACAATACTGCTATGAACATAATTGAGCACATGTCCTTGTGGCATGATTGAGCATCCTTTGGATATATACTCAAAAATGGTATTACTGGATCTTGAGGAAGGTGGTTTCCTAATTTTCTGAGAAATTGCCACACTGACATCCAAAGGGGCAGTACATATCTAAACAGAGAACTCTCAACAGAGGAATCTAAAATGGCTGCAAGACACTTCACGAAATGTTCAACATCCTTAGTCATCAGAGAAATGCAAATCAAAACAATTCTGAGATTCCATGTGAGACCTGTAAGAATGGCCAAGATCAAAAACACTGATGACAACTTATGCTGGAGAGGTTGTGGGGAAAAGGAAACACATCTGCATTGCTGGTGGAAATGCAAGCTGATACAAAATTCTTTCTAAGAAGTGCATAGTGCAACAGTTCTCTTGTCCTTAGGCCTGCCATCTTCCGTCCTTGGCTACCTTTGCTTGCTGGCGTCAGTGGTGCCAGGCAGCGTGTCCTCCTTTAAACCAGAGGCTAGACTTGGTTTTACATAGCAGATTGTGAGAATGGCTTAACAGATTTCTAAGCAATGCCAGTCCAACCTCATCCTTGATTTCTTATTTATATTTGAAAACAAATCTTAAAATTTTATTACATGAAACCAACCGCGCATGAGAGTAGGGAAACCGTACAGTGGGCTCTCGAGACTTAGTCAAATTGCCACCACCGTATCATTGGTCAGCCTTTCCTCCACTCAGGCTAACTGGATTATTCTGATATCAAATACCACATATCATACAGTTGTACCCATGCATAAAGTTGAGTAAAATCAAAGCAACTAATCTAAAAGACTTAAAAATCCCAGCCATGAAAAACAATCCCAACCATGCGGCTGGAAAGATGGCTCAGTGGTTAAGAGCACTGGCTGATCCTCCAAAGGACCTGGGTTCAATTCCCAGCACCCACATGGCAGCTCACAGCTATCTGTAACCCCAGTTCCAGGGGATCTGTCATTCTCACATAGATATACATGCAGGCAGAACACCAATGCAAATAAAATAAATCATTTAAAAAAAATCCTAACCACAGTACCATTGCCATGCCAAAAGTACTAGCAAAAGTTCCTTGGTTTGTCAGAGAGCTAGATACCATTCAAAATTCTCTCAGACATCTCAGAATTGCTTCTGGTTTTGTTTTTCTTTAATATTTCTTTTATTTTGAATGTGTGTGTGTGTGTGTGTGAGAGAGAGAGAGAGAGAGAGAGAGAGAGAGAGAGAGAGCGCACATGTGAATGCTAGTACCCACTGAGACCGGTGGTGTTGGTTCCTATCAGAGCTTGAGTTCCAGGCAGTTGTGAGTGCTGAAACTGCACATGAGTCTTCTGGGAAAACAGTATAATCTATGAACTGTGGAACCCTTTCTCTAGCTCATGTTACTCTTTTTTTATTGCATTGAAGTTCATATAATATAAAATTAGTTATTTTTAAACAGACAAATTACAGTATTATATAATCAACATCTCTGTTTAACTCCAAATTATCCCCCATCATTTCCCAAGGAAACATGTTGCCACTGAGTGTTTAGTGTGGCTTTCCTCTCCTCAAGTCCTGGCAGTCACAGACCGCTTTCTGTCTCTGTGAATTTATCCACTCTGGGTAAAACTGCAAGGTCCGGATATGTGATCCAGGCTGCCCTTAAATTATAATCCTCCTGCCTCAGCTTCCCACAGGTGTGTGCCACCACACCTACATTGGATATTTCTTATAATTATTCACATAATATGTGATCTTTGTGTCTGGCTTATTTTATTTAGTAGGATAATTTTGATCACCCATGTTAGATATATACATATATAATATACATAATATATATAACCACTTTGTTTATTCATCTGTTGATGGACATTTCAGTTGTCTCTGCCTTTTGGTTAGCGTGACAAGTGTGCGTGCACATGTATTTGTTTGGGTATCTCTTTTTAGTTTATATATATAATAGCATATATACTATATATACATTATATATACGATTTTCCTCATTTTAAATGACTGACTTGTTCAAATTGGAATTAGAACTAGACTGACGCATTTCATTTGTGTCGTAGACTTCAGTCTGTGTAGTCTTTTTCTTTTGTTTCGGTATTTGTTGAAGCCGTTGAGTTAGTTTTTCCCCTCAAACTTTGTGCGTTCTGATTTGCTCAGCTCCCCATGCTGCTGTTCGCAGGCTCTTGCGCATCGTCGTCGGCTGTCGAATACAGTTAAAGCTCGCGTTTTATTTCCCCACTTTTGTCTTTCCTTTTTCTCTCTCCAGTGCTGCCTCTTGGGTGGCATCGCACACTCCTATCAGGAGACATACAATCTCTAGCTCTCTTTTTCTGTGATGATTTGCATACGGACATATGTTCTTATTTTTCTTGGTTATACATTGGAATTCTAGATTGCCAGTTGACAAGTAATTCCTTTAGTAAATATCAGCCAAGAATTTCTTTTTTCTTTTCTTTTTTTTTTTTTGTGGTTTTCGAGACAGGGTTTCCTCTGTGTAACTGCCCTGGCTGTCCTGGAACTCACTCTGTAGACCAGGCTGACCTTGAACTCACAGAGATTCGCCTGTCTCTGCCCATCCCCCTCCCCTACTGGGATTAAAAGCGTGTGCCACTGCAACCTGGCAAGATTTTCTTTCTTTCTTTCTTTCTTTCTTTCTTTCTTTCTTTCTTTCTTTCTTTCTTCCTTCCTTCCTTCCTTCCTTTCTCTTTCTTTTTCCTCTTTTTCATTTCTTTTTTCCTCTTTTTCCTTCCTTCTTCCTTTCTTTTTCCAAGACAAGGTCTCTCTACGTATGTAGCCCTGGCTGTCCTGGATCACCCTCTGTAGACCAGGCTGGCCTCAAACTCACAGAGATCTGCCTGCCTCTGCCTCCCGAGTGCTGAGGTTCAAGGTGTGAAGTGAATGCATGAGATCGCATCTGCTGGTGGTGGATGAGAATTCTCAATGCCAGCCATGCATTTCTATTCGTTTTGATGTTTAGCTATTCGTGCCCCCCCTGGTTTGAGAAGAATGCTAATCTAAATTCTCTTCATTGGTTTAGTAAATAGATAAACATAAAACATAACTAATTCCACAAGTCAAATTCATCTTGACCAGAACCTAATCTCTTGATGTCTTATAATGATCCTTGCCTAGAAAAATAAATAAGTATATCTTGTGCAAATGCCCCATTGAGTCCCCAGAGCTCAAGGAGGTGAATATGGGATGTAGCACAGAGAGGTCAGTGTGACACCGTGGTGCATGCTCTGGTGGGTTCTACCTCGGTTCTTCTCCAGGGTTCTCAGAGAACAGTCACCCAGTTTACATTCACAGGAGGAGTGCTCGGTGTTTGTCGTCAGCAGTTTCCTTCTCCTCCCTTCCCTCTTCCCAGCGATGGTGGGAAGAGATGGGGAATATGAGACCTAAGATTGGCTAGGAGAAGTCTGTACAGTCAAAAGGACATAAAAATGGAGTTCATGTTTCTCTCCCTTGGGGACAGACCTAAGGGTTTAACTGTGTTAAGATCCAACAGCTACCATTTTTTAATTTTTGACTGGAGGACTTTTTTGACTCGAGTATCAGGTTTGCCACTCATTGCTGGCCGTCTCTGTAGGACAGAGTTTGTAGCGGGTAGTTAGAGAACACAAACTGCCAGGTTCATCGACCTTCGTCTCCTGCTGCCTGGCTGCAGCTTCCTCTCTGTAAACTGTGGCACTCTCATGCCCACGGCATTTTGTAGAATTAAGTAGGTTGCTAGGAGTAAAATACTCGGAATATTCCCTAACAGATAGGAGTAAGATTGAAGCTGATTTAAGTGCCTGGCATGCAGGCAGCCCGCAGTGGACGGTGGTAGTGGTGGTGGCGGAAGTGCTGTTAGCAGTAGTGCGGGCTTGTGCTGCTTCATATGGGTAGGATGATTTTTTTAAGAAAGACATTGGGAGTTGTGAGTGCCCTCCCCCACCCCCCTCCAACTACCCTCAGGCTCATTGAATTGTTGGAAGCTTTTACAGGACACTGAAAACATTTCACACTCATGGTTATGTACAGGGAAAGGAAATGTATTTAAAATCCGTAAGAGAAAAGGGCATCATAGGCAGTGTCCAGGAGCATCCAGGTCCAAGCTTCCGGTCACTTGCTTCCAGTGAAGTTATGCAGGGATGAGTTCACTCCTCTCATCAACTATGCATGGGCAAGACTTAGAAAACATTGTCAGCTCCAAGACCCGCAAAGCTTGGTGTGCAGGAGTCTTAGCGGGGATCAGTTCTGTAGGTCTGAGACCCGAGACGTTTGGGGAACAGCTATAGTTAGTTACCTTTAGGGTGATCTGAGTGAGAATTACTCGCCTGTAGGCTCACGTCTTTGAACCCTTGGTTTCCAGTTGGTGGTGCTGTGTGTCGAGGCTTAGGAGGTGTGGCTTTGCTGGAGGAAGTATGTCACTGGCAGTGGCCTTGAGACGTTAAGACTCCACCCTACTCCCAGTTTGCTTTCTCTGCCTCATGCTTGCTGCTCCATGCTGCCCCGGCCCATGCCTGCCTGCTGCCATGTCTCTGTCATATGGTGATGGACTCTCATCCCTCTGGAATCATAAGCCCAAATAAATCTTCTTTCTATAAGTTGCCTAGGATATAGAGTTTTATAACAATGATAGAAGTAACTAAGACATATACCGAGCAAACTGTCAGCATCAATGATCTGATGTCCCCCACGATGTTAGAGAGTCAAGGCAGTCATGTTTATAAGGACGTTCCAAAGGCTCAGCGGTTGTTACCCCCCTGCCTCAAACCAATCAGAGGCCATTCCTGTCTTGGGGAATCTGAGCAGCTCAAGTCCGCTTGAGCTAGTTCTTTGCTGCAGAGCAGCTTAGGAATTTCAAGATCAAAGAGAGAAAACGATTCAAGGATATGCTGAGTGGGAGCAAATTGGAATTTACCCAGAAGGAAAAGAGCTCCTAAAAGTATAAAGTATTCCACACTGGAGGACCTGTGTGTAGATATTTGCGAGAGTTTATTTAAACCACTTTGAATTTCTTGTTTTTTTCTCTCTTTCTCTGCCCCCTTCCTCCCTTCCTCCCTCCCCCCTCCTTTCCTCCCTCCCTTCCTCCCTCTCTCTCTTTGTGTGTGTGTGTGTGTGTGTGTGTGTTAAACGATTTACTTTTATTTTATATGCATTGGTGTTTTACCTGCATGTGTGTCTCTGTGAGGGTGTCGGGTCCCCTGAAACTGAAGTTACAGACAGTTGTGAGCTGCCATGTGGATGCTGGGAACTGACCCCGGGTCCTCTGGAAGAGCAGTCAGTGTTCTTAATGGCTGTGCCACCTCTCCAGCCACCGGGTCGGTGTTTGTTATTGGCCAGTCTCTGAGTAGCTAAAATTCTTGTCTGGTTAAGGTTAAATGAATGGAAAAAGAACTGGGCTGTTTTCCGTGTGCTTGTGGCAGGACATTTTCAAAGGGCTGCTTGTTTCTTCTGTAAGCGCTTAGCTTTTCCGTAGACATTTTATTCATGGTGATTACCAAGGAAGGCTGGGAGGCCTGTGAAACTTGGTCATAACACAACCAGCTGGCAGGCAAGATGCCTGGGACTATTTTGTGATTCTTTCCCTGAGACTTTGCACATTGGCCAGTATTTTTCTTGCCTCAGAAAGTTGTTTATCCAAAAGTACTAGTCACTTTTAAGGATCTCTGTGGCATTTATGCATAACACAAGAACGTGTTCTTTGACATAAAGACATGGTCCTCGCTGTTCAGAGCTATAGAGCTTTCCTAAGTAAGGAAAGGGCAGTTTCACGTGGGAACCAAACGTGGCTGCTCTGACCTAATAAAAGGAGACTGAAGTGTTTGTCTAGCTATTTTATATCAATAAAAACTCGGGAGTCAGCTACGGGGTAAAAATCTGAATGATCAGAGAAATGGTTTAGAAGTGACCAGTGGCCTCTTCTGTCTCTCTAAGCTCCACCCTGCTACTTTCTGTGTCTCTCTGTGTCCTGAGCCCTCCAAAACCTTTATGGCTAATTTTAGTCAGCTAGTAGCTAGCTCCACCCTCTGATTGAAAATAAACTTTATTGTCAGTCTCAGGAGTGTCAGAGCGCAATCAAAATATCCCATAATAGTAGACTATAGCTGAATGTCGGCCTCTGTTGTCATTGTCACGTGCTTTGGGGGAGTCAGACCTTGCACTGCTTTGACAAATAGCATGAGAGAAAGTGTTTACAGGAGAAAGATCATTTCTTGGCTCACTGTTTCAGTCTGCGGTCGGCTGGCTCCCATGGTGAGGTACAGCATCATAGCAGAGAGTGCTGGTGACAGAGTAGAGATGCTTACCTTATAGTGACAGCAAGAAAGGGTGTGGGCTGGGCAGAGGAGAGACAGACAGAGAGAGACAGAGAGACAGACGCACACCGAAAATATAAGAGTGCCACCAGGGAACAAGAGCTTCAATTTCATGCTCTCCAGTGGTCCTTCCTTCAGCCACAGCCCACCTTTCATCAACAATGCCATCAGGTTTTGATTCCATCTGTGGATTAATCCATTACTGAAGTCAGGGCTCTCAGGATTCAGCCACATCTCAAGGGCTGGGTCCACAGGTCTAAGACCCAGCCTTCAACATATGAGCTCATTGGGAGATACTTCATATCTAAACTGTAAGGTTACTTACTTATATTTTGTTCACATGTATATGGTGTGTGTGTGTGTGCACACGTGTGCATACATGCTCATGTGCATATAGAAACCAAAGGTCAGTGTCAGGTGTCTTCCTCAATTACTCTCTTCCTTTAAGTTCTTTAAAAATGTGTTCTTTGGTAATCTCATAGATGAATACATGTAGTAAGATCATATCCGCCCATGCCAACTTCCCACCTCCAGCTTTTCCTGGACCACCCTCAACAATTCCAGCTCCATCATGCCGTCTTTCCTCCCACCTTCTTTTTCTTCTTCCCCTCTGAGTCCAGTTAGTTCCATTATTGCACATGGGTGTAGGACAGCATCCTCTGGAATGTGAGCATCCATCCATGGGCCACAGGACTGAAGCACACTGACTCTCCCTCTCCTAGTGGCCATCAGCGGCCATTAGCTACTCAGCTAAAGGTGGGGCCTAGTGTAGCTCTTCATTCTCCATGTTAGAGCGTTGACTGGCTTGATTGTGGCAGCAACCACGGCTGCTGTGGTAGGAGTTAATGAGTGAGGGCCCGGTTGTGTCCGGAGACATTTCCCAAGCCATCTTCCCGGACCTCTGCTCCTACACTCATTCCCCTGGACTCCGAATCTTGGTAGGAGGAAGGGGTGTCTGTAGAGATCCCACTTAGGGCCGCATACTCTCCAGTTACTTCTCTGCACTCTGACTTCTCATGAGTCTGTTAACCTCAGACCACTGCATAAAGAGGCATCTTTGATGAGGTCCACCTCCTGTTGTGAAAAAGATTCCGTTATTGAACCCAGAGCTCATGGATTTGCCTAGACTGGTGGGCACTGAGCTCCAGGAATCTACCTTTCTCCTCCTTCCCAGCACATGGGTGCTGGGGGTCCGCACTCAAGTCTTCATGCTTGCACACAGGCACTGACCGAGCCTCTCCGAGCCCACCGTCTTTCCTGAGGTTTAGCTTCTATTACTTTATTCCCAGGGAGGGACTGGCATACTGGTGTTGGGCTGTACTTCCTAATTCCCCGGCTGCAGACTGTCGTGTTTATAACGGAGAAACTGTTTGGAGTATTTCCTCTCTATGTTTCTCCTGCTAGACTATTGTCCATGGAAAATCTCTTAGGTGATCCTTTGTCTTTGGTGTGAATTTTTATAGCTCATCCAAAAAAGACCACTTTATGTTAAAAAAAAAAATCTAAACCTAAAGCCACTTAAATTATTATTCGAAGAGCAGAATATGTTTTCCTCCTCTGTTGAAACTGCTTTTGTTTTCAAAGCTTCCTGCTGTGTGTGTGTGTGTGTATGTGTGTGTGTGTGTGTGTGTTAATTAGAACAGTTTTGGCATCTGAATCCAAGTTACATTTACACAGTGAACCCACATGAAACCTGGTATTCATGGTTAAAAATAAAACCAAACACCTCCAGACTTCCTTCTAAAACACTCTTCAGTCAAACACGTCTGAATGTCAGCTGCCCGTAAGGACTCATTACGTTCACTCTGATGCTATTGAAGTGATGAAAAGATTTGCTTTTGTTTGAACCGTCCTCTTCAATTTCTCAGATGCATTCCTGTTTCTTCTTTACGCCCATCTGATCGCCAAGCTTCTGATAAAATTACATCCTTCCCTATTAATACTATAGTAATATTTAGTTATAGAACATTGTATAGTGTTCTCAACACTTTACTTTCTGTCACGAACACTTCCCTTACTTCCCGTGGAGTCTTGGGTGAGGCTTCCTGTGTGTTAGCTCTCTGCAGTGCAGGGATCGGGTCTGTCGTCTGCAGAGAGAAGAGCGTCAGTCAGAAGGTGGTAACTGAGTCGACCTCACTGAGTTAGGTAGATTCACACAGTCTGTGTGATGAGCAGACTTGGCACATATGTCCTTTGGAGATTCCATATGTGTCTACATGCTTTGCAGAAGATGCAAGCAGGGTCTGTGTGGTTTAGACATTAAAAAAATGAGCTGGGCAGTGGTGGCGCACTCCTTTAATCCCAGCACTTGGGAGGCAGGGACAGGCGGATTTCTGTGAGTTTGAGGCCAGACTGGTCTACAGAGCTAGTTCCAGGACAGCTAGGGCTGTTACACAGAGAAACCCTGTCTTGAGAAAACCAAAAAACCAAAACAAAAGAAACAAAAAAAGATGAAGTGTGGCTCACCCGCCAACCTCACGGCTGTTCCTCACTAACTGTACACTCTATTGTTGAGTTGCATGTGTCTATGATTACACTTATTGTCTCTTTCCACTGAAGTGTAACTTGGATGCAGGAAGAGATGTTGATGGTCTGTTTTATTCACTGATGTCTTCCTGCTGGAACTGGAGAGCATTCATTAAGCAAATGAGACTAATATGTCCTCACCAAATGCTTTCCACTGCCTTCTGCTCATGGTTTCTGTTTGTTTGTTTTTTATTAATTTTGTTATTTGGGCTTTAAATTCCTTTGGTTTTCTTTTCTACTTTTTTTAAAATTATTGACCTGCCCATCTAATTTGCATCTCATCTCACCATCTTCCCTTATATTCCTTTCTTGTCTAAATATGGGGGATGGGGCTGGAAACTTCTGCTTCTATATGAACACTTGGCATACGTTGCTCTGGAAAGTGTGTGCCTTCCTCGCTATGTAAATGCAGCGGTCTGGTGACCTCTGGTACCAACCCTGAAGGTAGCACCGCTTGTCAAACAGTCTTCAGATTTTAAAGTCCTAATAATACATTCTACCTTGCTGCTTAATATTTTCAGTTTGTGATACTCTTTAAGAACCTAATGTTAAAGGAAAATTCTAAGCTTAAAACTGTGATATTTCAGTATGACATAATGTTATTATTTTACCCCTGAATTTAGGTGCAAGTTATGGAGGAGAAACTAAAAGCAGCTAATATTCAAACAAGTGAGTCAGAGACTCGGCTATATAAGAAGTGTCAAGATCTGGAGTCTGTAATGCAGGAGAAGGATGACATCATTCAGAACTTGGCGCTGCGGCTTGAAGAGCAGGTTAGGAGAACTGAATCATCAGTCGTATTTATGTGTGCTCCTTACTTGCAATTAAAGACCTAGCTGAGGTCTGTTTCTCTGGAGGGGAGCTCTTACTGCTAGGATTATGTCACATGTGTTGGTAAAAGGTACAAGTAAAGGCCCAGCAATACCACTTCTGGGTATATACCAAAGGATGCTCAATCATACTACAAAGGACAAGTGCTCAGCTTTGTTCATAACACCTTTGTTTGTCATAGTCAGAACCTGGAAACAACCTAAATGCCCCTCGACTGAAGAATGAATTAAGGAAAATGTGGTACATTTAAACTACACAGCAGAAAAAAAAAGATCATCAAAATCTTGAGATTTGTAGGCAAATAAATGGATCTAGAAAATATCATATTGAGTGAGGTAACCCAGACCCAGAAAGACAATTATGATATGTACTCACTCATAACTGGTTTTTAAACATAAAGCAAAGAAAACCAGCCTACAAATCACAATCCCAGAGAACCTAGACAACAATGAGGACCCTAAGAGAGACATACATGCATCTAACCTCCATGGGAAGTAGAAAAAGGCAAGATGTCCTGAGTAAATTGGGAGCATGGGAATCATGGGAGAGGGTTGAAGGGGAGGGGAGAAGAAGGAAGGGGAGCAGAGAAAAATGTATAGGTCAATAAAATCAATTTTTAAAAAAGGTACATGTAAAAATAGCATTCCCTTTATGTCTTGGGTGACTCAAGGCCTCAAGGCAAGATCTAGTATTTTTTATTATGTGTATACGCACGTGTGTGTGTGTTGCTATGTGTAGAGGTCAGAGGACAACTTGCAGGAGTTGGTTCTCTCCTTCCACCACGTGCTGATAGAACTCATGTCATCAGGCTTGGTGGCAGAGCCTCTACTCATGGGCCATCTCTCTGGTCCCAGATCTATAGGAGTTTTTTAGATGTGTCAATGTTATTAACATTCCAGAGTTTAAGTGTGATCTTTTTCATTTGGAAGTATTTTGTTTCTAAAAGGCATTTATGTCTCTAAAATATTTGCAGCCAAACTGGATATAGTGGGGCACGCCTGTAATCCCCGAATCTTGGAGACTGACGCCGGAGGATCATTAGTGTGAGGCCAGTCTGGACAACATAAGGAGTCTATCTAAAGAAAATGTTTACAGACAATTGTACATACTTATGTTGTCCCTAATCCTCCGTCTGCTCAGGAATGTACCATTCTCAGGCGGCTTATATGAGCATGTAGAGTACTTTAAGTCTCATGACAAAAATTCACTAGGAGTTGGGTACAATGGCTCATCCCTCTCATCCCAGGATTTGAGAGGGTGATGCAGGAGGATTGCCATGAGTTTGAGGCCAGTCTGGGCTGCAGAGTAATACCTTATCTCAAAAATCAACGCAAATGTATGTTAGTATTAAATGACTTCTTAAGTGGCCATTTAATATCATTTAAATGTGACTGCTGTGTTTGTCAGATGCTTTAAAATTTTCGTTTCTCTATGGGGTCGGTGTTTTAGTTTCTAGCAGGCCCAACCCCCATCCATTGTGATTTAGATGCTGCTCACATTCTCAGCCATTTTGTGACCAGAGCTGGGTTTTAAGGCTGTTGAATGTGAACTAGAAATTCTCTGTGTTTGTTTTTCTGGATGTTTTAAAACTAGTGTCCGAGAGAGAAAATAGCCCTGCTCCTAAGCAGTTTTGCGTTCTTCCCCTGCCTTAGTTGATCCAATTCTACTGGTCCAGAAATAGTTCCTTTTGTTGACATATTTAGGGGATTCACTTTGTTGTGTGAGTGAGTACCAGAGAGAGAGAGAAGCGCTGCACGAATTAGCAGTGCTTTCGGTATTAGATAGATACTTTCCTGTTGTTTCAACAAAACTCCTCACCAATCAACTTGAGAAAGGAACAGTTTATTTCATCACCCAATTTGAGGGTACAGCCCATCACCTTCTCCTTTTGTTCAGTCCAAGTCCCCAGTCCACGGAACTGTGCCTTCTGAATTTAAGGTGGGCTTTCCCATTGATTAACTCCGTCTAAAAAACCCCTCAGTCATGCCCAGAGGTTTGTGCCCATGGAGCTCTTGGGTCCCATGAAGGACGGTCTGGTATGTCGTCACATCTGCATGGGCCTTCGACTCCTTTCTCTGTCTGCTGAACAGTTCCTTCCTTCCCTCCTCTCTGTCTTTCTGTGCTAACAAGATCTACTGTTTCAGGCTGGCCCTAGACTTCATGATCCTCCTGCCTTAGCCTCCAAGGACTAGGATTACAGGCATGGACCACTTTGCCTGACAATTTTGGGCTTTTAAAAATCTGTTTGGTGATTTGGAGGTAAACGTGTTAACCTGGAAACAGTTCTAAGTGGATTTGCTTTCTGTATCTGATGATTTGATGTCTCCAAGCCGGGGAGCTTATGTCTGAACTAAATAAGTTGTTGATGTTATTTCAGAAACAAGTAAGAATGCAAGAAGCTAAAATAATAGAAGAAAAAGCGGCGAAGATCAAAGAATGGGTAACTGTTAAGTTAAATGAGGTATTTATTGCTGTACTTTTCCTTTATTATTTACTTGTTTTGATTAAAGTCTTCAGAATATACAGCTATGAGGAGACATAAAATTCTGATCAGTTGGTTATGATCCTATATTAGGGAAACTTGGCATAGATTGCTTTCATTTTAAAACCTATTATACTTTAATATTGTATTTTTAAAATTGAAATATTGGTAGACTCACGACGATGACTGTAAACAGCCATATTATAACGGGTTAATTTTAAATGGCTATGAGTATGTACATGTTTTTAAGTTTATAGGTTTGGTATCTGAGCAGCACAGATTAAATGCTGAAGTAGTTTTAAAATCATTTTACAGTGGGAAATGCATAGGGTTGAAACCTTTAGCTCTGGACAAATCAATATTGATGACATGATGGTTAAGGTTGATAATTAGTGCTGAAAAGTTCACAAGTTTGCAAATAGAGTAATTATTTATTGCCATATTCTAAATTTTATAATTTTAATGTATTTTAAAAATACACTAGACTAAAGAATATCATTTTGCTCTTTTAGCTGGAAGTGGAGAATCAGAATCTTCGTTTCATCAACCAAAACCAAACTGAAGAGATAAGAGCAATACAGTCAAAATTGCAAGGTACATAGAGTTTTTGCTATAATAGCTTAGCTGGATTTATTTGGCTGGATGGGAATTTAATATTATTTTGCTCGTGTTTTAAAGATCTAATTATGAATATCATGTAGGATGCTATTCTATTGTCAGCAAATGAAAAAGAATTTTTTCCGATTAAGCAGAAGTCCTGTACCCAAGGGATGTTGGACTGAGGAATAAAGGGCAGAAAAAGATGAATCTTGATATATCAATTTATCAAAGTGGCTGTTATATAGGAAAACATGACTGCATAGTAATTTTGCCTCTCTGCCCTAAATGACAATCCATTTATGGTCCAAAGAATCCATTTTGCTGAAACTACAAATGGTAGGGCTGTTTGTGTTAGAGGTTTGTACTTCAGAATTCCAAGACTTACTCTCTGGCCTTAGCAAAGAATAGATCCTTTTAGTGGGATAAACCAATCAGAAATGTGGTATAGCTAGCTGTACCTGCTTTGAGGGCTTCATGCATGCTGAACACGCCCTTGAAGTTGGTGTTCATAAAGGCAGCTGCAGGGTGTTCTGTGGGTTCTCAGATGCCTCCTCTGGTTGTTACAAATGCCACAAAACTCTGTTCACTCACGCGTTATCAGCTGGGACTACACCTGGCAAGACAATTTGTTTAGAGCATATTAGTTCTTGCTTTCATTTCCTCCGTCTGAATGATAAAAGATAGGCACCGCCATAACTGATCTGAAAGTCTATATTTACGTGACACTCGCCTTCTCTGAAATAGATTGGATGTATCAGTTCTAGTTCCAGAAGACTGTTAATTTTCCTGCTCTCCCTGGCTTACAATTCGAGTCTTCATTGGTGGTCTCTTGGGTTTTGTATACTCAGAGGTTCTGATCCTTGGAAAGTAGGCTTAGACTAAAACATAGATACCACACACACACACACACACACACACACACACACAAACACACTGTATGTATGTTAGATAATGTGTTTGCACATTATGTAAATATTATATGTACATATATTATATATGTGTGTATATTATACATGTTGTATATACAAATATATGTACATATTACACACAGGTGTGTAGGTGTGTGTGTGTGTACATGTGGTTGTTTGTCAATGTCCATAGAAGACTGGTTCTAGGATCCCTATGGAAACCGACTCTAAGGTTGTCCTAGGTCCTTAAATAAAACATATACATTTTATTTACATATAATGTAAATAAAGGATTTACATATAATGTGTTATACACATTCTTCTGTAACTTTATATTGTCTCCAGATTACTACAATGCCTAATAAAAGGCAAATGTTGTATAAATATTTGTTAATTGTATTTTTAGAGACTCATAGTAAAATATCTGTCCATATTCAGTAAAGTTTTTTTCAAACTATTTTTGAATCACAGTTGGTTAAATCCACAGATGCAGAATCCATGGAATTGAGAACCAGCAGTACATAATCATTACTACACTATTCGAATCAGTCTGTGATAGATGAGCAACATACAAAATTTTAAAGATACCTCTGAAGGAATATGCTATAAATACTTCTCTTTATTATTAGTTGCTATTTAGCATAACACATGTCGCGTTCTGTTGCTTTAATTTCCTCAGGTATTTTTCTTTCTGGGACTTCCATGCCTTTGATCTTACAAGCAACAATGTAAAGAGTCGTAAAGATGGATTAAAGCAGTGGTTCTCAATTTGTGGGTCATGACCCCTCTGGGGTTGCACATGAGATAGCCTGCATATCAGATATTTATAGTATGATTCATAACAGTAGCAAAGTTATAGTTATGAAGTAGCAATGAAAATAATTTATGGCTGGGGGTCACCACAACACGAGGAACTGTATTAAAGGGTCACAGCGTCAGGAAGGTTGAGAACCACTAGATTAAAACCATGATTAGCAATCTGAGGGCTGAACTCAGAAGCTTTTACCCACTGCCCCCTACCCCAACACACACACACACACACACACACACAAACACACAAACCCCCACAGATTTTGGGCTCTTGTGTGAGGGTTTCCATTCACTATACTTAAGTAAAAGCTGAAATGCAGTCTTTTTCTTTTCTGGTGTTGAGTGATTTATTCAAGTCCTTCTATGCTTTTGTTCCGTGTCTAACAAGCGACTATGAAAGGTTCACCTCCTGTTCAGGGGGATCCGACACCCGCACACAGACAGACACGCAGGTAAAACACCAGTGTGCAAAAAATACAAATAAATACATTATTTAAAAAAAAATGCTCAGGCGGGCGGTAGTGGCGCACGCCTTTAATCCCAGCACTCAGGAGGCAGAGGCAGGCGTATCTTTAGGAGTTTGAGGCCAGCCTGGTCTACAAGAGCTAGTTCTGGGACGGGCACCAAAGCTACAGAGAAACCCTGTCTCGAAAAACCAAAAAAAAAAAAAGGCTTATTTCCATTTTGCTTAATGACCTTGCAGAGCTCCAAGGCAAGAAGGTGTCCTGCGTGGCCACGCCAAAGCTCTCAGAAGGACAGCGCCTGAGCGGTTTGACGTTTGGGTGCTTCTTGTCCCGAGCAAAGAGTCCCCCTCATGTAGTACGATCTGAAGAAATAAGCAAGATGGCATCCAAAGAACCCGAGTTCACCGAAGGAAAATGCATAGAAGGTACTTACAGATTATAGCAACCTACCTCGGCATTTTTTAAAAAGCGAAAACATCATTCACAGCGATTAATCAGAATTAAACTTGATTCTCCCCAGCGCCTCAGTACTTCAAGGGAATATTTCATAAGAGCTGCACAACACTGAACCTTCTGTCTCATTATCTTGTGTCTTATGTAGGTTTTTGCAAGGGGCACAGGGGAGCCATAGATTTCCTCCCAACTTTAATGCTTTTGCCTGCAGCAGGTGGAAAAGATAGTTCAAATATAAAAGGTTATTCATAGCTTCTTGAAAATATTTTTTAAATTACCTAATATTTTATAGCATGAAATTAATGCTGGCTTAACAGACACATAAAGAAATGAACACCTTTGGGGAGGCGTACTTTGATAACTGCTTTCTTTGTTACTTCAGAGAAGAAAATATTGCCTAGATAATCCGACCCAGGTCCTGCGTGAGAATTTCCACTCTTTGTTTTTGCAGCTTCCCTCCACGTTTTGCCTGGTGGTGCAGCCTGACCGGAACACCTCAAGGGCAATCTTTTTTGTTGGCTTTTCCCAATAGTTGTAAGGAAGGTTGAGTTTGCAATTTAGCTACGCTGGTTTCCGGGTTCCTTCCAACGCGAGGAAACTGCTAGCGGTGGAAGCTGCTGCCCGGCTTGGTTTTAGCATTCTGAAAACTACATCATGTTTTTCCATGCAGAAGGCAGCCTTGTTACCTATTTCTTGCTGTTACCCGAATCTTGTTTACTTTGCCAAGAAGCCGTTTTCCTCTCCGTCCCACTGTTGCAGCAGGCAGCTGAGTCTCACCGGATTTGCCTGTGCCAAGCTCTGGTTCATTTGAAAATGTGAGGGGCAGGCGCGGCACAACCCGAGGGCGTGTGTGTGCCGCCTCTCGTCAGTTGTGAACTCATATTTATGTTGTCCACGTTCCTTTTCTGTTGAGTCCGAGGTGCTAAGTCATTATTTAGGAAGCTGTTGGTGCATCCCATTTCCCACAAGAGATAGAACCCATATCTAAAGACACTTAAGGGTTTCTCTTACCATTAAAATACATGTTGTAGCTGTACTTAAACCAAAAGCAGAGGAAAGTTTTTCTATGAATTTACACATTTTATGTATTGAACTGTGGACACAAAGTTTGTCTCTTTTTTGTTTTTTGAGACAGGGTTTCTCTGTGTATCACTGGCTGTCGTGGAACTCACTCTGTAGCTCAGGCTGGCCTCAAATTCATAAGATCCACTTGTCTTTGCTGCCTGAGTGCTGGGATTAAAGGCATGTGCCACCCCTAGCTGGCACAAAGTTTGTTTCTTAAATTATGACTTTGTTTTTGTGTTTGGACTTACATTATGATGATTTTGAAGGTTAGTGGAAGAAGGGTTGTCATTTTTCTTCCCTTCTAAAATGTAATTAATGGTGTTTGGTTTTTGTTTGTTTGTTTGACGGCTTCTTTCTTTGATGCTCAAACTCAGCCCACTTCACATTCTGCTCTTTCTCTCTTTGGATTGTTGTCAATTTTGTTCCCCAACATATTTGTAAAAATCAATTTATTTTGATACAATTACATTGAAGTATAAAGACTCTATGCTTTTATAAATCCCACATTTTCCAAACTTGTTTAAAAAGGCATAAAACAAACCAAGAATAGTTTAAGTTGATAAATTCACATGAAATTGTCCGTCTCTAAAATGTAGTCACGTCAGGCAGGGTAATGCATGCATGCAGCGTAGTTGCGTGAAGGCTTCATGATTAAAGGCAACCTGCCACTGTGATATATCTCCCTCTAGAGATGGAAATTGCAGAGAAGCCTACTGATAACCACGTGCAAGACAACAGAAGCCAGAGAAAGTTGCACGAGACCCCTTGCAGCTCAGAACAGAACCGAAAAACAAGAGCAAGCTTCGCAACGGATGGTGGTACATCCCAGAATTCTGGGGCTCCAGGGACTGACTGGAGTTCAGACGAAGAAGACGGAAGCAAGGACAGATCCAAGTCCAGATGCACTTCCACCCTCTCCAGCCACACGTCTGAGGAGGGCGTCCACTGCGGCAGGATGGGCAGCGAAGCGTACCTCACCGCATCTGATGACAGCAGTTCTATATTTGAAGAAGAAACTTTCGGGATCTCCATGCCAGAGCACAAGAAACTGTATTCTTGGCAGCAGAAGGCACCATGGAAAGCTCAGAATAGCCTTGCAAAGGGGAGTGCTCAGGCAGGTATAAAGGAGCAAGACAGTTCCTCGGATGAACTGAATAAGAAGTTTCAGTCCCAGAGACTGGATTATTCCTCCTCATCAAGCGAGGCCAACACCCCAAGCCCTATTTTGACCCCAGCGTTAACCCCAAAACATCCTAACTCACTGCCTGGGAAAGGAATGCAGTTAGTGCCTTCAGCCTACCTGCCACCCCCAAAGCTAAGGATCCCCAATGTTTTCAGTATAAGTGTGGCACTCACCAAAAGGCACCTGAGCCAGCCACAGTTATGTTCTGAGCGGATGTTTGGCACGAACAGGAATGCCATAAGCATGATCCGGCCGCTGAGACCTCAGGAGACGGATCTTGATGTCGTTGATGGAGACAGCGTGGAGAGCATGGACACGGGCTGCGACGACGGCTTGTTTTCCTGTGACTCCCTGGATCCTCCGTATGCAGACGACCAGGAAACCAGCGAGCCCACGAAGAAGGCGTCCTGCAGCAAGCCTCCCACACCTCCTCTGCACCGCTTTCCCTCCTGGGTAATTACGTTCCTGTGTGCCACACACACGGGGTTCTTCTCAGCCCTGGCCCTCGGGTTTCACACCCCCACCCCGTGTCTTTTCAAATATGGCATTGTTCTGACAAGTTCCAGTTTTCAGAATATGGTTTCCTCTTCTCGTCCCCATCCGTGTTCTGAAAACAAACTGAGAAACAAGACAAATGGGAATTCAAAACTATAACTTAAGTTTCAGATAGGGGAATCGGAGGGCAAAAGAGCTTTTCAATGTTAGACTTTGGAATTCGGTTTGTTCGTACAGGCCCAAGCTAGAGCTAGTTCACTCCGACTTCCTCCAGGGGAAGCAAGGTCAGGGTTGCTCTAAGTTGTACATTATGAAGATGCTTGTTTCCTATGAAGGCTACTTCTCAAGGGAGAGAGAAACAGTGCTGTACATGCCAAGGAAGAGAAAGTGAACGGTTTTGATGCAGTAGTGTTCAGTTGCTGGAGGCCGCTTACAGGTAGAGACAGGATGGGGTGGGGAGAAGGGCTCCCTCTAACTGATAGTTTGGAGTGGACCCTGCAGCAGCTCTTAACTCTCTGGTCGCCGTTCTGAGGTTTGTTACTTGTTAAGAAGAGAGGTTTTGCTTTACTCTTCATGCACCTAGCAATCCACTACAGCTATAGCATCCTCTCTCCATATAGCGGAGACTGAATTTTCTATGGAAACGTTGACTGTGGCTACAGAACCAACCAGTCAGTGGTGTGATATTTCTTAGGAATGTCTACCTTGTGTGATTTAAAAAAATATCTTTAAACTTTAGCACTTATTTATTAATAGGAGGGTGAGCACGCCATCGTGCCTATGTGGAGGTTGGGGACAACACACAGCAGTTGGATCTCTTGTACTTTCAGACTCAGTTTGTCACATGTCCTACGAGCACCTTTCGCCCCTGGGCCATCTCACCGCCCCAGTATTTTATATTGAAAATTAAGTGAATTGACCTGTTTTGTAGACTTGAATTTCCCTCCCCATATTGGCTCAATTTAACCTCTGGCTTCAAAAGAAACATCTGGATTACCACGTATTTTGGATTTGGGAGTCGTGTTCATTTTTTATGATTATTTTATTTAGTAGCCGCTGCAACTGTAAGCAGATTACGACAGCCATGGTCTCCCTAATAGATATTCAGACTTTGAGATGCGTCTACTTTTTATTTACTTTCAAGAGAACATTTTTTTTTCATTCACTGTCCACATGAAACTGCCTCTTATTTATTGCTCAATTCTGTGTGACCCAAAAAAGTAGACACAAATGGCGGGCGAATCTCTGGAATTCTAGCTATGTTGCCCTTAGGCTGTAGTAAGTTGAAATTTGGCTTCTTTTGTTACGTTGAGATTTTCAAAGACCATGTTAAGCTTTCAAGTTCATTTTATTTGGCAATTTTACCATTTCACTCTTGAAACTATTTGGTCCTGGAAAACTAGTATTGCTTTTCAAACGTTCTAGTGAACTGACCGTGGGTCATAGGCATCTTCAGGTTTCCAGGAGATGTCCTAGCTGCCTCCGTCAGTAAGATGCTACTTTAAAACAAACCTATCCTGGTTGACTTGGAGTATCATGCAGGGTGTCCTAGTCACTCAGGTGGGACAACCTGTGATCCAGCAATACCTCTGATGGCCTGCTCTTTATAAATCCGTGACCTGGCTTGGCTTGTCCTCTTATCTACAGTGACTCTTTCGGCTTTCCCTCCTGCTTCCTGCTGTCTCCTTCATGCTCAGCGTGGACTCCAGCTGCCTTGAAGCTCCTGCTTAGACTGCCTTAGCAGTGCAGACTTTCTCACTGACCTCTGCAGTTAGTCTCGAGTGTCAATCCCACGCGTTCAGAGAAAGCGCTCCTTCTCTACTTTCTCTGGCACTCATCAGTCTCACATGCCCCCATCATCAGGGATCTTGTGCCCGTTACTGTGGACCCTGGCAAGCCTGGAGGAAGAGCGTGGCACCAGTTGACTGCTGTGTTCTGGATCAGGCAACTGTGTTCAAGTGTAGACGTTTTATAAAACGTGTGGTGATCTATGGCACTGGGAGCCACTGGGTCCTTTTCCTCATTGGGCAGTGATGCTAATTTTACAGTACCCATTTCAGAAATCATTGTTTTGGAGAAGAGGAAACGTAATAAGCTACTTTGGAACAAGATAATAAATGCCAGTGTCATTCCCAAGTCCATTTCTTATTTGGTCCAAAGTCTATTTTCCTTTACTAAAATGCACGCTGACGTAAGAAGGCAGTGACGTTCAGTGCTCTGCTATGATTCTGAACGCAACTTCTTTTCCTTTTCTTTTTTTCTCTAACCGTGGTAGGATATTAAAAAGATATGTATGTAATCAATGGCTAGAAACAGTTTTTGGCTTGATGTTACAGTTATTCAGTGTTTCTTTCCCGTATAAAGTTCTGTAACCACATATAGAATGTTAGAATATTAGAAGTGGTGTTTGTCTATGGTCAATGATTATAAAAAAGCTTTCTCATGACTGTCTTTATGTCTTCTCAAGAGGTCAAGATACCAACCCCATGTTCGGGGACAAAAATAAATAGTGTGATAACTAACAAATGGAGGGAATCTCCGCGGGTCACTCACAGTGCTGGGTTTTATTGGCACTGCTGTGATTTGTGCTAACAGTATACTTCTCCAGATAATAATCTGAAAAACAGTTGAAAAGTATTATGTTCCATGTAATCATTTCTTGGCTGTAAGCCCCTGGTTCAATCTCTCTTTTATATTAGGAAAGCAGAATATATGCTGTAGCCAAGTCAGGCATTCGAATGTCTGAGGCCTTCAATGTGGAGAATGCTAATAAAAGTAAGTGCTTTGCATGCTGTTGCGAGTGCGCCTCGCCTCGAGGGTGTGTGCATGCCTAAACTGAGAGCAGACTGGGGCACAGCCACCGAGAGGCAGGTGCATATGGCTCTGGGGGGATGCGCTCATCAAAGCCATCAGAATCACAGAAGCAGAACACAGGCGATGATTACCAGGGACTGGGAAACTGGGGAAGGGGAGATGCTCTTGGAGTTTCCAGAGGTCTGTGTCACAACACGGTGGATAAGCCCCACCATAGCAAATCACACACTGAAAATGGGTAAGCCGGGGAATTCAACTGTTTGTGACTTAAAAAAAAAAAAACGTAATAAAAGGGGTTTTAAAGCTATATGATCTTGTATTGCTGTTTCACTAGGCAAGACCTTCCTAAATGTCTTTGGAATAATTGGATTATGTAGATGTTCAGGAAACAGTTGCCTGTTTGTCTTAAACTGGTGATCATCGTATTCAAGGAAAGGCACAAGTACATTCAACCCTGATGGAGAAGGTGCTCTATTATGTTTTTACCCCAAGAAGGCAAAGCAGAGAGACATGGGCATTTTGTCTGTTTAAAGTTACAAAAAATTATAAAACTATTGGTTTTTTGTCTTTTCCCCATTTCCTTCAATAAATTACTATAAAAACAATTATTCCCACTAGAAAAAAATAAAGCCAACACTTGGTAGGTAGAGGCAGGAGAGGATCTAGAGCTAAAGGCTAGCCTCAGCTACATAGTGGGTTCAAGGCTACCCTGAGTTACATGAGACTTTCCCTCAAAAACATAAAAAGAAAAAGTAATTCACACAGAAGTTTCTAGAATTCACGGACTTCCGGTGGTTCTCTCTGCCTCCACCTGACCTCCTAACTCACCTAGAGAGGGAACCTTGGCGTTCTGTCCTAGTTCCCTTCTGTTCTTAGCATTATTCAGGAAAGTCTGTATTACCCATGATCACTGGGGTCTCCTGGCAGGGCTTCAGAATGGTGGTGTCTTAACACCCAGTTAGAGGCAAGGCTCCATCCTGGAGTTACTGAATCAGTCAGAGGTCATTGGTGTTCAGTTCTTCACAGCTAGGCATGAGTGAGAGGCTAAAGAAATAAAAGCATGGTTCTCATGGTTCTTGCTGTCAGAAAGCTTACAGTCTAGTGGAGGAGCTGCCAACGTGAGGAAATAATGGCCCATGAGAAACAGAAGACCTGTAACTGTGTCTGGTGCCTATAACCCCAGCAATCAGGAGGCTGGGATAGGAAGATCACTTGCTAGTTTGATGCTAGCCTAGGCTCCACAGTAAGACTCTAAAAATAAAAACGTGCAGTTGTAAACCTAGAAGTGTCATAATCCACAAAACCATGTGACTAACCACCTGCTAATCTGATTTCTTTTTCATGCGTAGTCATAAGAAATAGGCCAGTGGACTAGATGGAAGGTTTTTCTCTAATGTTGTTTTCCGTTTCAGATTCTGCAGCAATGGTTTCCTACTCTGCATCAGGCCTTTATACATCCCTGATATACAAGAATATGACGACCCCGGTGTACACAACGTTGAAGGGGGTAATGAATGCAACTCTCACGGTTAGACCTACGGGTGTCTTCAGGGTGTGCAGGGAAACTCCCTCAAGCTCCAGACCCCGCTTCTAACATCTTACACAGCCTGCCGCCTTTGTAGAGTGTAACAGGGTCACATTAGTATGTCACAAACAAGAAGAGATGGAGAGGCCTGGAGAAGACGATGGGGATGTGGTTCCTCCTTACCCCTGCCCCGAACTGCTAGCATTTTATTAATGATGCAGTGGAAACTCCCAATTTAGAAAGGTTTGTGTTCCTGCCAGGGTCCCCTTTGCCAGAAGAACCTAATTAAAACAAGGGCTGTCAGATATTGACAGTCTTATGTTTTCAAGAATCTTTTACACTTGTCAAATTCCTAGCTAATTAGAATCTAAAGTTTTGAAGACAGATTGTCGTGATGTCAAAATATACGATTTCCTTTCTTTAACAATAGACCGGTGACCGTTTTCTATAAAACATTGTGTGTCTAAAGAGGACCGGGACTAGAGGTGGCTACAGGGGGCTGTCCTGCTCTTTTTTAGAAAGCGACACAGTTAAGTAGCAACCCTTTCCTGGACGATTCCTCTGGCTCCGAGGAAGAGGACAGTTCCAGGTCCAGCTCCCGGACGTCGGAATCAGACACACGCAGCCGCAGTGGGCCCAGCAGTCCCAGAGCCATGAAACGGGGTGAGGAGAAAGCGCATGCGCAGAAGGCAACGTCGGCACATTTCCGAATAGTGATTCAGGACTAATCTTAATAGGATTTCTGAGAATACGCTCTCCAAGCCGTAGCGAAATGAGCATTCGCCTAGGACTGAGACATTGGTATTCTAGCGGTCATTTTCTGCTTCATTCTCCGTGACCTCACACAAACCACCAGTCTTTCCTTAGCATCATCATCTTACTGTTATTACTGCCAGTAGTGTATCATATTATTATAAAAGGAAATAATGGGCCCAAATGAAGTTTCTTTGTTAGTTTTTTTTTTAGTTACCTTGCTGCAAATTTGTGGGATAGACTTATTTACTATATTATTAAACATCAGAAAACACACCTACACTTTGTGTTGCTTAATCTGATATTAAAGTGGAGAACACTACAACTTGACTTTGTGCGTACCTATAACTTTCAACAAATTCTTAGAACCTGTACGTGTGCGCATGTGTTCACTGCACACATGGGAAACTCCGAGGTCAGCGCAGGGTTGCTTCCCACCCTGAGACGAGGAATCCCATTGGTCAGGCTTTAGACGCCAAGCTAGCTGACCCACAGGCTTCTAGGGACCCCTGTCTGCCCCGCTCATCTTGTACTGCAATGGCAGGTGCTCGCTTCTGTGTCTGGTTTGATGTGGATTTAGGGTATCTGAACTCAGATTCTCCTGCTTCTGTGCAAGCATTGAGCCATCTCCCCAACCCAGCTTCCAGAACACTGTGTGCACAGGTGGAGGTTACAGAGAGACTGATTCCACTAAGTGGCACCTGTGCTGAAGGAAAGTCTGTGTGGCCTTGTAGATGTGTGGATCTTCTGTGTTGTACGGGACCACTGCAGTCTTCAAAGCCTGGGACTTCATCTGGAGCCACTACGCTGTCTCTGGGGCAGTGTGTGGGCTCCCACTGGTTTCAGTTTCCTTGCTCTCACTGGTTCTCTGTGGCCAATCAGGTGATGCCCCCCCCCCTTTTTCCCCTGAGAATGCAGCTGCTAGCTTTATAATAACTGTCGGGCTACTTTTATATCTTCGATCTCATTTCCTCCTTTCTTTTCCTTTACTCAAGTCTGGCCTCACTGTGGCCCTCTTGTTTACAGATTTAAAAAAAAAAGGGGGGCCCTAAAACCTATTTTGTTTTGAGACAGAATCTCTTGAGGCCAAACTAAGCTTGCACTATAGCCCAAATTTGCCTTATACTGCCTCTCTTCTCGTGTTCACCTGAGTGCTAGGCTTATTCATACGTGTGCACCGTCCTGCTTGACTCCCCACATGTTTGTGTAACTCAGCCCCCTCGCCTTCATCACGCTGCTCAAACGTCGCTTCCGCCCTGAGATCCGCCCTGTCCACTCTGTTCCCGTTGTTCGTTCTTGCCCTCCGTGGCTCACTCGCTCCTCTCCTGTGCTCCAGTCTGCTCCATACCTCACTTTTGCTGTCCTTACTACCTGTCGGGCATCTCTTTCCCTTCACTGGACTCTGTCCCAAGAAGACTCAGATGTGTCTTTTGTTGTATGTCTTAGGCCGAGCACCTCGAACAGGGCTTGGCACATTGGGCCCAGGCTTGGGATCTGAGGTTTGCCCTCCAAAATCACCCCGGCCTAGTTATTTGGCTTTGGACAACTCCTCCCATGTCTGGGCTTTCACTCCTTAAACAGTGAGGACATTAGCCAGGATGACTTCTGAGGTTCCTCATGGCTGGTGTCTACGTCATACAATTATTGTTTGTCTGAGCCGTAAGTGATGCCTAGAAATACAGGAGTGGCATTACCACCACTTGAGTGAACAGGTTTGTTTTAAATGCACGATGGCCTAAGGTCTTGACGTCACTTACTATTTATAAATCTCCAGTTGTATTTATCATCCATGTATGGCTTGTAACTCACAAGACACTTTCTAAAAAGTCAGCTCAATCATTGGGGAACCGTCCCATTGAGTTTTACTTCATAGTTGTGTGTCTTTAAGTCTTATTGCTTATCTTTCATGGAGGAGAGTTAAAGCCAGTAAGCTGACAAGTAGTTTATTGGATGGTCATGAAAAATGCTATTGAGGTTCAGCATTTATTTGTCTATGTATGACCATATAAGTACATATATGTTAAATCTTTACTAAAAGATGCAGTATTGGACTTGCATGATAAATTGTATATGTGAGAACACCCACAATTCCAATCATACCAGAATATTATTTATGTTCTTTGACTTTCTTGGAAATTTGTGTGACAGTTCCAACCCCTTAGTTGCATTTCCTGCATTAGAAGTTCTCCACGGCCAGAGGGATGGAATAAATCTTGCGAAGGGCCGTTTACGATGTAGGAGTTTGCTGCCATCTTTAGGAGGACTCGCAGCTGCCGTTGGCCCACGCCAGGAAGAAAACTGACTCGGTTTATATCTTTGTTCTCCTAGGCGTGTCTGTCTCTTCCGTGGCGTCGGAGAGCGATTACGCCATTCCACCCGATGCCTATAGCGCGGACTCGGAGTGCTCACAGCCTGAGCAGAAACTCCCTAAAACCTGCTCGTCCTCCAGTGAGAACGGGAAAAATGTAAACAGTGACTCGGACTTTGAAACATTAATGAATCTGTTAGTTTGACTTCCTTCCCAAAGGAAAACAAAACATCACCCTCAAATGTTTTCTTTTCCTTAGGAACCGTTAGAAAAATCTGGCTATCTACTAAAAATGAGCGGGAAAGTCAAGACTTGGAAGCGGAGGTGGTTCGTCCTGAAAGGCGGGGAATTACTTTACTACAAGTCTCCGGTGAGTGGGCAGTGGCCGTTGAGATCTGAATGACTCTCACTGTGAAACAGACAGGCTCTCAGTATTTTCTTTCCCTGTAATACAAAATTAATTGCGGGTCCCAGAGGGATGTCTTAGCACTGGCAGAGGATCGTGGTTCCATTCCCAGCACCTATATGGTGGGCTCATCTGTACCAGACCCAGGGGATCTGAAGGCCCCTTCTGGCTTGTACAGGCACATGATGTAGAGACACCTGTGCAAGTAAAATATCCATACACATAAAGTAAAATTCAGGTTACCATTTGAATTATGCACTAATGATGGAAAACAGCTCCTGTAGCTGCTGGTATAGCTAATCTGTGCTTGCCTTTCTCCTTTTGTGCAGAGCGATGTAATTCGGAAACCCCAGGGCCACATCGAACTTAGCGCATCCAGCAGTATCTTGAGGGGCGATAACAAGCAAACAGTCCAGGTGCACACCTTTTCCATTTATCATTCTTCTGGTGCCATGAGAAACACTTCTCCATTGAGATTGGATTGTTTGATGCATTTTTATTCATTTTAGAATCACTTGATACTCATAAGACCTTTTAGTTAAAACTGTACTCAGCACAAAGTATGGGTTATTTTGCACTACAACCTTTCCTTCCTGTGTTCTTCCATGTTTAATCTCCTGGGCATTTTCAGGTCTCAAAACGTCAAGCTGTTTTAGGGGAAGGTTATCCAGTAAATGAATTTCTGAGATGTTTGAAACATAATCAATATTTTTCAGCCAAATTCGAAGGAAGCTTTTAATTAAATACGGGCTGGGAAGATGGACTCCAGCTAGGTCCACTCCTGACATAATACACTATTAAATTCAAGAATGTTAGTATTTTAGTATAGAATTGGACAGTGGCAGGTCTCCCATGGACTTCAAAAAGGGAACTCTATGGTGCCCAGAGGCACTGCACTGCCGAGTGCTATGAGAAGTGGCTGATGCCCATCTTACCCATAGCCCCGTTCAATTTAAAACACGCTCTTGAGATAGCCTGATATATCTAAATCCGGACACTTTGTTTCTGAAATGTTCAATAACCATTATTTGTTTAATCTTGTTCCTATGGTGGGTAGAGGACATTTACTAGAAAGGTTGAGGATTGATTCCCAGTAGACTGGAGATGCCTGGGGTTAAAATGGATGAATCGGGAAAAGCTTCAACATATGACTGCCAAGAATCAACTGTAGAGCCCTGAAATATTTGGGAAATTGGCAACCTGGTTAATTTGAGACTGAAATATTGTGAGTTCTTAGTCACTGGTCACGTGTAGCACCAGGAATTGGTGTGGAAGTTCTTCTCATTTGTTTATAGTTCTGTATCTCGCTGTTGTCCCTCTTGCCCTGATAACTTTGTTTGTTTACCATCGTCTCCAGTTTCTGTCCAACAGTCAAGAGCTCATCACACTGTGACCCTAGATTTAATAGTGTGAACAGTGTCAGGCCCACGGGAAAATGATTAAAGGTGTTAACTGTGACCCTAGATTTAATAGTGTGAACAGTGTCAGGCCCACGGGAAAATGATTAAAGGTGTAAACTGTGACCCTATATTTAATAGTGTGAACAGTGTCAGGCCCACGGGAAAATGATTTTAACCCAATGGTCATCAGTGGCTAAAGAATTCTCCATTTCCTTGGAACCAGGGAGTCTATGTAATGTGTTTGCTTTCCTGTCAGTAATGATGTTTGACTGGACAAGGACTAAGTCACCATTAGTGCCTCTCCGGTTATTCCTTCTCCCATTCTAGCTGACCACAGAGAAACACACATATTATCTGACTGCAGATTCTCCCAATATATTGGAAGAGTGGATTAAAGTATTACAGAACGTTCTGCGAGTACAAGCTGCTAATCCTCTTTGTCTGCAGCCTGAGGGCAAACCAACAGCCAAGGGATTGCTCACCAAGGTAGGACTCTTGTATGTTCAGCAGCATCCTAGGAAGCTGCTTTGGTAAGCTCCATGCATCATGAATAATGGGGTTCAGATAATAATATGCATTTATTATTTTGTTTTGGGGTGGGAAGGGTGTTTTTAAGTATACTGCCCAAAATGGGAGAAGGGGATCTCAGAGATGAAAGAAAGATAAATTTGGCCACGTGCAAAAATATAAATAAAAAAATTAGGTCATTGAAAAGTGTGAAATCCAGTTAATATCCTTAATATACAGTAAGCTTGGGCTGGTAAGGTGGCTTAACAGATGGAAGTGTTTGCTGCCAAGGCTGAAGACCTGAGTTTGATCTCTAAAACCCGCATAGTGGGAGAGAACCAGCTCCCACCAGTTTCTCTGACCTTCATATATGTGCTGCAGCGCATGCACACACACACACATACATACACATGCACACCCGTGCGCGCACACACACACACGTTAAATAGATAATTGCATAAAAATATTAAACAAGCCTTTTCTTTTTGTTTGTTTTTTGGAGACAGGGTTTCTCTGTAGCTTTGGAGCCTGTCCTGGAACTAGCTCTTGTAGAGCAGGCTGGCCTCGAACTCACAGAGATCCGCCTGCCTGCTGGGATTTAAAGGTGTGTACCACCACTGCCCGGCTCTTAACAAGCCTTTTCTAATCAGTAACTAAAGAGTGGATACCAAAACCCGAAGGACACAATGGAAGAGGAGTAGATACGGTAGAGCTGAGAAGGAACAGAAAAGACCAGCAAGTAGAGCAGAAATCAGCTTGCTGTCTCTAAGAATTTTTAATGCACAAATTGATATAAGGAATATCATTTTTAAAATCTGCTTAAAAGTAGGACTTTAAAGAAAATTGAAATCCAGCATTGAAATGCACTTCAGTTTGCAAGAGTGTCACTCTGGAACACAGTTTGCCGGTGTCCTTGTTCAAATGTTAACTCACTAATTTTGGATGGACAGACGGATGAATATCAACTTTCTTTGTGAGTGTGTACAAGTGTGTTTATATGTGTGCATGTGCTTGTATATGCGTGTGCATGTATGTGGAAGTCAGAGGTCAACCTCAGTGTTTCTCAGGAGCCGTCCATCTTGTTTTTTCCTTCAATTAAAAAAATTTGTATTAATTTATAATACGTGTACCTGCGAGTGTGTGTCAGGGGAAGATGTCATTGCAGCCGTGTGTGTGGGGGTCAATGCATTATCATGTGCGCCTGCGAGTGTGTGTCAGGGGAAGATGTCACTGCAGCTGTGTGTGCGGTCAGCGCATTGTCACGTGCGCCTGCGAGTGTTTGTCAGGGGGAGATGTCACTGCAGCCGTGTGTGGGGTCAATGCATTGTCATGTGCGCCTGCGAGTGTGTGTCAGGGGGAGATGTCACTGCAGCCGTGTGTGGGGTCAGCGCATTGTCACATATTCCTATATCACTAAGTACTTGCTTGTGGGAGACAGTTCTGTCCTTCCACCATGTGGGCTCTGGGATTGAATACAAAGCACTTGTCACCATTAGGCTTGGTGACAAGTGTCTTTACCCACCGAGCCATGTCATCAGTCCTCAACTTGTTCTTTAAGACAGGGTCCTCTCAGAGATTTACTGGGCTGCCTGGCCAGAGCCCTGAGGGTCCTCTTCTGCAGCACTGGGATTAAAAGCACACCACCGTTCCTCACTTTTTCTGTGGGTGCTGGGATTTGAACTCAGGTCCACTTTACTGACTGAGCATGCTTCCTTAGCCCAAATATCAACTATTTTAAAAAGACACCATTTGGGGGTTGGTGTGATGATGGCTCAGCAGGTCTAGGCACTTGGCACCAAGCCTAATGGCTTGGATTCAGTCTCTGATATCCACACGGTGGGAGAAAGAACTGTGTCGCACAAATTGTCCTCTGACCTCCACCCACAAATCCAGATAAATAAATGTAATTTTAAAATGAGTATAAAGCATTTTTTTTAAAAAAATTCCATTTGATTCAATCCTCTTTATTCAAAGAATGTGTCCTTTCAAAGTGATCTGAGTTTGCAGATTATATTGTCGGGATGTTTACCACATGTTCTGTCTTCTCTATTTTAATGTGAAGACTGGGGTGACGGATAGTTGGCATAGTCTGGAATGCACAAGTCAGAAGTAGAGTGACTTTGAGATCCATTTACTGTGACTCTATTGAGATACAGAAGTTTTGTCGGGGGTGTGCTTTTCAAGACAGGGTTTCTCTGTGTGGTCAAACACAGAGATCTGCCTGCCTCTGCCACCCAGCTGCTGGGATTAAAGATGTCTGCTCCCACACATGCCTATGATGTAGGATGTGTATTACTGCAGAAACAATGTTTGCATAGCAAGAAAAATTGCAATCAGCTTAGATGTGGGGTTGGGAGTAGCTCAAGTAAAATCCTGTGTGTGGTGATCCTTTTAATGTCACAAGAGTTCTGCCGCTTCAGGATGTGTGATGTGCCATCAGGTGACAGGCACAGTGGAGCACTGTGTTATTGCCCCTGTGTACCTAGAAGCAAACGTCTGAAGAGGATGCCAAGGTAGATCGGTTAGTTCCATGTGGTTTTATTATGTTTGGGGAATTTTGTTAACTGTTTCAGACTGGATACTAATTATTAACTTCTCAAGCATTTACTGAAAACAGCACCATTTCCCTCCTTTTCTGTAAGATTGCTTCAAATTAGCTGAGCTTTTAGCACTGTCCATTCCCATGAAATTAAAAATAGTTTTGTTCTACATATCAGCTCCAATAGCCGTCCCTTACAATATACAGACACTAACAGAACGCTAGTGCAGTCAGCGCGTCTACTATGTTCATTACAATCAAACGGTCTGGCAAAAGTGTACGCACAGTGACGTCAGTGCGCAGAGTGACGTCAGCACGTAGAGTGACATCACCGGCTTGGTGCGAGTCACAACTCTGGTCGCCTGGACAGCGGCCTGTAAAGGACAGAGCCACTTACTGTTAAAAATGTTTGAAACATCCTATTGGTCACTTTTGAGATGACACAGTGAAATATCTACAAATCCATGATGACATGCTTGCATTCCGTTTAAGAGGTGAAATTTTATTGCGCTGTCATTGATTTCTAATGGGAATGTGGGCAGGTGGTATTCAGTAGTAGTTACAAAATCTGACCCCCTGAGATAACACTGGGTACCAGAAGAAAGATTTCACAAGCGTATTCAACAGAGACATGTGATGTGTTTGCGCGTGCGTGTGTGTGTGTCTGTGTGTGTGTGTGTGCGCGCGCGCGTGTGTGTGAGCATGTGCGTGTGTAAGCTAAAAGTTTATGTCAGGAGTCTTCCTCAATCGCTGTCCACCTCATTTATTTATTCATTTGTTTGTTTGTTGAGTTCTGTTCTATCACTGAGCCCGGAGCCGACAGACTTCTGGACTGATTGACCAGCAAGCTTTAGGGCTTTTCCTGTATCTGCACCCCCAGCATCAGGATTTCAGGCAAATATGCCTCTCCTGGTCTTTCTCATGGGTACTATGGGATTGACCTTGGGTCCTCACACTTGCGGTGACAAACACTTTGCTGAATGAATCATCTCAGTCTTGTTTATTTCTTTTCTGGTAAAATATTTCATTACCATTCAAACATTTACTTTATTATCAGGAACTTCCTTGCATTGTGGAAAATATTCTTTTAAAAATGAATACAATGCTAGGCTAAACCCATTCACTCTATAATTCATAACCATGAGCTTTCCCCCTTGTTTCAGAGAAATTGTATAGTAAACTCTTGAGTTTAATAGAAAAGAAGATATCCTAAGTGGAAAATGCAATGTCTTATAAAACAGGTAGAAAATGGAATGTCTAATAAAAATATTTAAATTGGCACCAAAAAAAAAAAAAAAGAAAAGAAAAGAAGGTCTTGGCTAACAGTTGCTTTTCTTCCGGGCTAAGTTTCTGTTTAGTCGCTTGCTGCTTGCTTTATTGGGATGGTAATGTCAGCTTCTGCTCGTATCGGGCGCACACACACATATACCACTTTTCTTTCCACAACTGGCATTTTGTTTATTTATTGCGTGTATGTGAATTTAGGCATATACATGTCACCGCACGTGGAAGTCAGAGGGTATATTAGCTATGACTCTATTGCTATGATAAGACAACATGACCAAGGCAACTTAAACAGAAAGCATTTGATTAGGGCTTGTCTGAAGTTTCGGAGAGGTTGGTCCGTGATGATCATGGAGGGCAGCAGGTGTGCACTATAGCAGTGGGTCACACCTCACCTGTTGTCACAGGAGGGGGTGTCGAATAGTCCTTTCTCAGGGTCACCTAAGACCATCAGAAAACAATGCTGCTTACATTCTGACTCCCAGCAGTAGCAAAATTACAGTTATGTAGCAACACAATATAATTTTATGGTTCAGGGTCATCACAGCATGAGGAACTGTATTAAAGAGACCACGCCATTGTTTCCAGGTCGTAAAGATATCTTACCTAAGAAACATTACCGACTAGCAAGATGGCTCATCGAGCGAAGGTGCTTGCCACACAAGCCTGGCAACCCGAGTTCAATCCCTGGAACCCAGGGAAAGGTGGGAGTTACCTCACAAAGTTGTCCTCTGACCTCCGCATGGACCTCATGACTGTGCATCCACACCCACCCACCATACACTCTCACACGCACTATAATAACTGGGAGCCTAGGAGGCAGCAGAAGAACCTACATTGGAGGAGAGAGCTGGATGGGAAAGGAGGGTGTTGAAATAGGAGCGGCGGCAGGGCTGCGTCCCCGGCACCCGGCCGCCCCCATGGCTAGCTTATGCCCAGAAATAATTACACGGAAACTGTATTCTTTCAAACACTGCCTGGCCTGGCTTGTTCCAGTTTCTTATTGGCTAGCTCTTACATATTGTTCTAACCCATTTCTAATATTCTGTGTAGCCCACGAGCTGGCTTACCAGGGAGGATCTTAACCTGCATCTGTCTGGAGTGGGAGCATCATGGCGACTCTCTCACTCAGCTTCTTTTTCCCAGCATTCTCCTCTGTCTACTCCGCCTACCTAATTTTCTGTCCTATGAGGGCCGAGGCAGTTTCTTTATTATTAACCAATGAAATCAACAGATAAGATACAAGACCCACCTCCATCAGGAGGGCTTGGGGATTGGCATCATTTAAATAACTGTTAGAGCAATAAAAATGAGAGAAGACATCCAGAAAAAAATTAATGTAGACTTTTAGAGCAAGGGAGTGGAACATCCCAAAATGTAGGGGATGTAGGGGCATGGATGAAAACTCCTGAGGATACTGTCATGGAGCCTGGGAGTGGAGCCCTTGAGCAGGAGGGTGGGGTCTGTGGGTCACACTCAGAGAGCACAGTGGGGTGGAGGGGAAGTGGGGGGCATGAGTAGGGTGGGAGTTTACAGGCTGTCTGTACTCGCCAGGACACCAGAAAGAATCTGGCTGGGTTGACCGTGGAGTCACAAGAGGATGGGAAAGGCTTGTGCCCTGTGTTTGTAAGCTGAGGGAAGAAGCTGGGAGACCTGGGAGATTAAGAATTAGACCCTGACATGAGCAGGTAGGAATCAGGGAAAGGCACGAGGAAGGTCTGGAAGGAAGTGAAGAGCGGTGTGGACTGGTGTCTGCATTCGAGGGTATGGAGTGAGGTCGCTTATACTGTCCTTGGTTTCCTTGGTCTCCCCAAGACAAAGGTGCTCCACTAGTCCTGAGGATGTGTGTAGCCAGAGACATTGGGTGTTTATCCGTGTTGTCGAGGGCTCACAGAGCTGTGCTGTTTAGAGTTTGTGTTCTTTTTCTCTGGTGTCTTCAATGGCCATATTAGAAGCAGAGACTTTACAGTGTGGGGACAGGAGCGTGGTGACTTTTTCTGACATCATCATATATAAAATTTCAAATGTGAAATGTATTTGGAAGAATTTTTACAATAAACACCCATATTTCTACCTCCTGGATTCTACAATTAACCTTATACTTGTTTTTTTTTTCATGCGTACCAAAGTGATGGTTTGAAGGGTATATTTTATTATAACATTTTGAATAACCCAAAGTAAAGGTTATAATATCCCTTCAAAGATTCACCATCCACTCTCAAGAGTTGTTAACTATGGTTAAGACCATTTCAGATAGCGCTCTCCTTTCTCACACCCTCCACGGGGCTATTCAAGGCAAGTGGAGGTGAAGTCATGTTGAATGGATTTGTTAGGAGCATAGGAATGTGATTTGCTCATGGACCCTGGAGCAAGAATTGTTTTATAATCAAACACGGGGTCCCAGGTTGGCAGAGAAGGGAGAAAAGCCAGGCAGGGAGGGAGAAACTAAGAGATGCTTGGATCAGGGAACTCGAACCAGGAAGCAGGTCCGAGAGCAGCAGTGTGAGAGAGCGGGGAGTGCAGAGTGTACGTGACAGAAGTGGGGGCTTTCCAGTGTGCAAACGAAGGGTTAGGGTGTGAGGACGGGGCTGGGAAACATCAAACTCAGCAGTTCATGGGAAATGGCCGAGCACGGCTGAAGATGCTTCAGAGGCAGGAGGGCGAGGGCCGGTGAGCCACGCTGCCTAGGCCTGCCCGAGTGCTGGCTCTGCTACTCACCACCCGCGTGACCAGGAGTAAGTTACTCACAGGCCCCGTGCCTCAGTGTCCTTATCTGTGGAAGGGGAGATAACCATAGTGAGAACCCCCGAGGGTGTTGAAAACATGAAATGTACTTCATTTCAACATGTAAAGTGCGTTCAGACAGGTCCTGACACATCACAAGCACTTAAAATGCTAGGTACTGTCACCGGAGTCCGCGAGGCTGGTGACATTATAGGGATGAGATGACAAGGGAAGAGAGGAGACTGGGAATTTGTGTGCTGACATAGGCTCTCCAACTTTTAATAGCACTGATACGGAAGACTTCTGTTACCAAGGCAAAGGCAAGAGTGAGTTTTTAAATGATTTGGTTTGCCAAGCCTTTGAGGTCGTGGATTTATCTTGTATTTTTTGTTTTTCGATACAGGGTTTCTCTGTCGCTTTTGGAGCCTGTCCTGGAACTATCTCTGTAGACCAGGCTGGCCTCGAACTCAGAGTTCCGCCTGCCTCTGCCTCCTGAGGGCTGGGATTAAAGGTGTGCGTCACCATGGCCCAGCTTTGTCTAGTATTTTTGTCTGTGTGATATGCTTCGTTAAAATGTTTTCGGAAGCAGAGTTTAAAGAGATCTAATGTAAGGTGTGTGTATAAAGCTGCTGTGTTTACATTCTAAAGTGCAGCTTTTACAGGACTTGGTGAGGCGCTCCACTTACTTTTAGTTTAGACGTAGCCATTGTTCTATTTTAAAAATAAATCATTTCCAAAATACATGACTTCTTTCAGAGCTGTTTAGAGAGAGCGGAAACAGTCCTGCAGAGCACTGTTAAAAAACCCAGGATATTCCTCTGGAAATATAGCTTTCCAAATTTAATTTAACTGAGGCATGCCTTGCCAAATAAAACTTTTTGTTGTTGTCTTTGTTTCAAAAGGAGCTTTCTAAATCCATCAAAACATTAGTAGCAAAGCTATTTGTTTAAACCATCGCTTCAAAAGCGAGAGGGCTAGCTGGTTTTGTGGGTTTCACAGAGTCCACGTGTTTGGCAGTTTATATAGGAGGAAGGAAGTGTTTATTGCGGCTACTATTATGTTTTATTTATGTACTGTCTTATTTGGTCACATGATAACCCAGGGAGGGATACAGTAATCTGGTGTTGTGGCAGGGTAAGTCACTTGCCTAGGACAGAAGAGTGTGAAGGAGTGAAAGAGAGAGAGAGAGAGAGAGAGAGAGAGAGAGAGAGCATGCTGCCAATGCCAGGGAAGTGGAACAGTGGGTAGGTTCAAACACGCACAAACTATTCTAGAATGGGGTAATTGGGCTCTATCATGGGCTTGCCCCTGGTGGGAATGGGTTTCTTCACATTCTGGCAGAATGGAGGAGCAGTGGTATGTGTCTGGTGTAGACCTTCAGTGACTGTACCCGGGCAGGACTAGTGCAGGCTGGAACTCATAGTCCAGCGCTAGCTACAAAAGCCACCGGGTCTGACCCCTTCACGATACTGACCTCAGCAGATGATAGTGCCATTGGCAAAGACTGTGAGCTCTTGCAGAAGGAGGCCGGGTCGTGTTCACGTCGGTCTTTCCCATTTAACCACTGGCTCTGCACAATCTGCTAGAAGCAGATTCTGTCTCTGCCACTTACTGTGGACCCGAGTGGACCGGGTCTCAGCCTCAGCCTAGTGTAAGCCTTTGACAGCATTGCCTCACTCGCCTGCTTCCTTCTAGAGAAGGCTACACATTTTTGGTTTTTTTTTTTTTTATTCACAAAATCACTAGGATTCTTCAGGTTTTGATAATTTGTTTGTTTGACCATTAAAGTTCCAACCCAGAGAGGCTCCAGGTTATTGGAAATCTTTGAAATAAGGAAACTAAGAAATAAATCTAATTGTGAAATTGGCTCCTGATCCTAGTCCTAGAACAAGAATGTTTTCGACCTTCCTAGTGCTGTGACCCTCATGTTACAGTGACCTCCAACCACAAAATTATTTCTGTTGTGACTTCAGACCTGTGACTTTGCTACTGATGAATTGTAATGTAAATATCTGTGTTTTCCAATGGCCTTAAGCGACTGCTATGAAAAGGTCATTTGAACCCCCAAAGGGGTCTTGACCCACTGGTTGAGAACAGTCGAAAGCATCGTCCGTGACACACAGCAAACTCTCAGGAAGTGTTGTGTGGTGGGCTGGGCTGTGTGTTTGCTGTCAGCCGCTGTCACAGGCAAGTCTTGGCAGCATTAGAGCAGTCCGCTCAGAATATCCCTTCTGCCTTGAGCAAACTGCACAGCCGTAGAGCGTCACAGGGAATGTGTAAACTGTATTGCAATTTTCCAGTCTTCCAGACTGCACTTTAATCCACTGAAATTTAATTTCAGGTAAAACACGGCTACTCTAAGAGAGTCTGGTGTACGCTTGTTGGGAAGATCTTGTATTATTTTCGCAGTCAAGAGGATAAGGTATGTATGGTATGGTCTTAATATCCCAATGAGAGGAAGAACTTTGCTCGTGGCGGCTTAAAAAGTATTCATTTTTGACTTTTCTGTTGCTAGGCAAAAACTAGAATTTTGGGGAATTTTTGGTAATTTTTGCTGGTATATTTATAACCGGGGTAATAACTTACCCTTGATTGTAAATTTTCGCTCAGTGATTTCCACCCACCACCCTTCCTAAGAACCGGAAGAGCAAAGCTTTCTTTTATTCCCCTCAAGCCTTCACTTTACCATGCTCCCCGGTGTTGTGACAGATGAAGCTAGGAGCAGCCAAGAAGGACAGCAGGGGAGGAGAAAGAATCCGGGTCGTCGGGTCCCCGGATGCCCAGATACTGTTCATCCGTTTGTCCTTTTCTGTCCTGTCTTCTCGCTTCTACACCATTACCTCCAGGAACATGAGCAATCTTCACTTTGAAAGTAGAAGGATGGGCCGTCTGTCAAAAAGGAAATGGCCACCAGTCATTGGAGGCTCTCAGTAGTACCACCGTAATATCACCGTGACTACATGGAGTTAGCCACGCTGTGTGGGCCACATGTAAATGAGGGTATTAGCTCCATGCAACAGCAGCCCGCAGCTGGTTAGTTTGTTAATGATACTAGACTTGGGCCAGTGATTGATTATACAGGTCAGTTATATCCCTGGTCCCTTTTCACAGGCTGTGCTTTCAGGTCTACCAGCTGTATTTAACATATGGGCCATTGTTCCCTGCATTGCTCGTGGGATGGGGTTTCTCAGAAAAATGTATATTAGCTGGGTGTGGTGGCGCACACCTTTAATCCTAGCACTCAGTAGGCAGAGGCCAGCAGATCTCTGAGTTCCAGCCCAGCCTGGTCTACAAAGAGATTTCCAGGACAACTAGGGCTGTCATGGGGAAACCCTGTCTCAAAAAAAAAAAAATAAAATAAAATAAAATAAAAAATAAAATAAAACAAAAATAGAAAAAAATTGAAGTTTTGATATGGAATTGGGGACACATGACACACGTTGGGGGAACCTGTCGGAAGGTTCAGTAAGAGAGTTATCTCCAGAGAAGTTGAGGGGCTAGAGAGGTCAGGGACGGACGTGTCCCTAGTGGCCTTCTCCTTCTGGATATGTCCCACTCTCTCGAGTTTACAGAAGCTCTAGACACGTCACAGCAGCTGGGGACCAAACCCCAACACATGGGTCCTCGGGGACGGTACTTCATATCCAAGCCAGAACATACAGTGAATCCCATGACGCAATAATAACTGATTTACACGTTGAGGTGACGTAGACTAGGATGTCATAGGGCTGCTGTTCCCGGAGCTCCTGATTAGCAGAGTACTGTTGTGTTTTATAGCAGAATTCATTTTCTTCACATTTTTAAAAACCTGCTTTTTATTATCAATGTGACCTTTTGCCTGATTATTTTACTCTTTTCCTACCTTTCTTTTTTTTTTTTCCAAAAGTGTAGATAAGTTTACATTTTTCTTTAGAAGTAAACTCTGTTTAGTTCTCAGAATAATAGCTGCCCTGTCAATTTATTACCCTTTTACGGAGTAAAGACTCACACTGTGGGGCTGGGGAGCTAACACAGCAGTCAGCAGCACTGGATGCTCTTCTAGAGGACCTGGCTTTGCTTCCCAGCACCCACCTGGAGACACTCATTATCACCTGTAGCTCCTGTCCCAGGGAGCCTGACTCCCCTTTCGGCCTCTCCTGGCATCCACTGACACATGGTACACACAGAGAGAGACACACATATGCACAGGAAATAGAAATAATTTCTAAAAAGTGTTAAAACTACATTCCATGTGAAAGATAACATGTTTACTTAAGTCATCTTTACTAGTACCCAGCTACCAGGTGGGTGTTATTTTGCTTTCTGTGCCCTATCCCAGTAAGATGTCACTTTTCATTGGCTTCTAGAGGAAGTGTAAGTGCAGCCATGTGATTGTCTGTAACAAAGTCCTAGGCAGAAGGAGCACCCACTGCAAAGGCCCCGAGGCAGGAGCATGCCTGCTGCGTTTAGCAAAGGGGGGAGGTCCATTCAACTAGCCTGGAACCTCTTTGGAAAAGACTAGTGAGAGGCAAGGTGAGGGCCGTCCTTAGTAGGTCAAAGTGAAATGCTGGGTTTCTAAGGGAGGCAAAATTTTACCTCTGTGTTGGTGGGGTTTTCAGTAGGCCTCAGAATTAAGCTGACACAGGACACAGTATAGGAGAAAAGTATACAAATGTATTGGATGTACGTTGTGTGGGGTACACAAGGCTTTGTCCGGAAATGAAGGCGCTATGAAGCTGGACACCTAGGAAACTGGACAAAGAGCAGTAAATTGGGGAAACAGGGAAAGGCCCAGGGACAGGTTGTTGTAGCTGACTGGGTGGAGAAGTGCCTACCAGGATAGGCGGGGCTGAACAGAAGTTTCTGTATAAGCTTCCCTTCTTGATGCTAGATTGTTTAAGCTTGTTACGAAAAGCATCTTCCATATGGGACTTTAATCTCCTGCCCTGAAGGGAAAAAAAGGGGGGGAGAGAGACAGTGTCCCCCTTGCACCTGTGTTTTTGTTTCACTTTGAAAATAGCTATAGTTCGAAATAAACTTTAGGCCAAAGAGGTGTCTTTTGGCACGCCGTGTCCTGCCGCCTCCAGCTTTTCCTGAGTGAGACGAGACACACTGGAGGTTTTTTGAACAGAGCCAGCACAGTCTTCCCCTGTCTCGCAGGACACGAGGCGTCTATGTAGAAACAGACTGAAGGAAGTGAGGAAGATTCTAATTAGGAGACGGTTAGCCTAATCCGGTGCAGGGAGAGCTGTGGTCAGTGGCGGCTGTGGCACGCTCAGGAGAGACCATACCTTTCCAAAGACCTGTTGACAGAATTTATGTCAGGGAAAGAAAGGGGTCAGTGACGCTGGCAGTGGTTTTGGCCCCAACTTTTGTAAAGATGAAGTCACCGCGTGCGGTGGGGCAGGCTGGGAGGAGCAGGTGGTTGAGGTGGATGTGTTGAAGGGAGTTTGAAACGCTGTTCAACATCCGAGCCCAGATCATGAGTCTGGAGTTAGGCATTCGGGAGTAGCTAACATCTGCCGGGACTGAAGCCATGAGCTTGGATGAGATCACCCACCGTGTGTGTAGGTGGTCAGGACAAAGAGTCCAAGCACGGAGCCCTGGAATGCATCATAAAATGGATGATAGCTCATGTCTGTGTTTAGAACGGGCTTTTTCAAAGAATTGCAGCCATGCTGCATGGGATGAATGCCTGTAATCTCTGGACCCAGGGAGTTGATGCAGGGGGATAACTGCAGTGCCTGGATATGTAGTGAGGCATTGCCTCAACACACTCCCCCCCTCCTCCAAAAAAATTCTTGCTATTGTAAACCTGGCCAGATGTTTAAGAAGTTATAAATCTGAAGAATGCTCTGTGATGTTCTTAACTAACATAAAAGTTTTAAAACATGCTGAATAAGCAGCGTGGAAGACATGTTTATGTTAGTCAGTAAACGAATAGGTAAAATTTAACAAAGCTACTTGTAGGACAGTTTTCTTACCCTTATATTGCAATGGAAGAACCACTGTTTTTCTCCAGGACACATTCCACACTTTGATAAGTAGCCTGAGAACATTAGACATTTATGAGGCCTGAGGTGACCGTCATGTCAACTGCCTAGTTAATTTTCCTGTGAACAATATGGAGCCTGTGTCTACACTTTACCTTTTGATACGCTAGCCCTACCAAACCTCTTGTCAGTTCAGTGAGGAACACTGATTCCCCGGGGTATTTGGGCTGAAGTATTGCTAGATCAGGAATCAGTCGTTCGAGTCCAGCGGAATAACCTGGCGCACTCATCCTTGCTCGTTTTCTCCTCAAGTGTTAAGTGCCCTCTCCTCACTTGCTGGTTGCTTGTCACAGTTGGGGTTTCTGCTCACTGCTGTTAGGTTTGTAACAAAGTGGAGAACCAGATTTCAATGAGGCAATCATTTTTTTAAACGTGCCTTTTAAAAGGAAGAAGGCAGAGGACCATTATAGCTTCCTGACCATTGCTAACCTTTGCTTCAGTTTCCTCTAGGTCAGATCAAGCTCTGGGAGGCCAAGGTGGAGGAGGTGGACAGGTCCTGTGACTCGGATGAAGACTACGAAGCCAGTGGACGTTGTCTGCTCTCCACCCACTACACCATCGTCATCCACCCCAAAGACCAAGGCCCGACATACCTGCTGATCGGGTCCAAGTACGAAAAGGTGGGTGAGCCTTGGGGTTGGTCCGCAAGAATTCAGACTTCCTACTCGGGGTATTAATGATTTCAAACCAACTTTATGGAAATCAGAACAGATTTGCGGGGTGGGCTTTAATTTCTGCTTTATGAGATTCTCGGGAAGTGAACCTCATGCCGATCTTCCATCTGTTGACAGCAGCTGTGCCAAGGTTGAAATTAATGGTGACCGTGGGGGACAAAAAGACTCTATGTTTAAAAATTGTGTCCCTCAGGGCTGGAGAGATGGCTTAGTGGTTAAGAACACTGACTGTTCTTCCAGAGGACGTGGGTTCAACTCCCAGAACCACACATGGCAACTAAGAACTGTGTGTAACTCCAAGAGCTGAGCCTCATAAAACATACATGCAGGCAAAATACCAAATGTACATAAAATAAAAATTAATTTTTTTAAAAAAAAGTTTGACCCTCACAGCATGTACATTCTTGGTGAATCTAAAGCCTCTAACACTTTTTGTTCTTTTTTTTTTTTTCGGTTAAAAACTCTGGTTTACAGACAACAAAAAGTGAATAATTAATTATATTTGCTATATATTTATAATTATATACAATAAAGGAAGAACCACAAACTGATGGGAAGAAAGTATTTATTTCTTGTATTTATTATATATAATAGTATGTAATATGTTTATTGTATTTTGATGAAATTAACTATTAAGGAAAACATTAACTTTTCATTTTACATATTTGACAAAGAATAGTTTCCAGGTGAATTTAAAGAGCTTAAAGAATTTGGTGTTGCTAATTAGGTCGGTCCGTTAAATAACCAGGCCAGCTCAAGAATAACAATTATGTTTTAATGGTTATAAGGGGAAACTCACTCACACTACAAGAGTGGGAGGTTTAACTTCCTATCTGCCCGGCAGGCTCATAGAGAGCACGCATCTGGGTCCTCCCAGTTTTTCTTCCTGTGCCCCAGGTAGCCACTCCTTAACTAGATGTGATTGGTTGGCAGAGTTTCCCCATCATCTCCCCCCTTTTATCTAAACAAGATCGATTCAAACCCAATACAACTATATACAATAGGAACAGATACCAAATATAAAATTACAAACAATAAACAATATTAAGCAAGGAATGCATAACAAAAGTTTTACTAAATATTCTATTTCAAGGATTCTAACTATTGCATTGAAATTAAGCTTGGCTAAATCATGAGGAAGGTAACTATGATTATCTAATCTTCAACTCCATCAAAGATCTGAGAAGGGAAACAATATTACTTGAGTGAACAGGAAGTGCAGTCGAGAAACTTCCAAAATGTGCAACACAGAATATGGCATTTAAAATATTTTAATAACTTAGGGTTTTTCATGACAATGAGACACTCTGCTCCTGGCAGCACCAGTCTACTTTAAGAGGAAGATGGGCATCGAAGAGACTTCTTATGGAGTTTGCTAGCCATTTGGACAAGAAACTGCTCTTGCCTGGACTATTGCATAAACTGGACACAAAGAACCCGCAGGGAGAGGACTGCTAAACTTGCCTAAAGGGGAGATGATCCTTCCGGGTTCCTGATTCATAAAAGAGTCTGTGAGACATTCTGCAAGATACAAAAGAAAGTGACTGAACTGTCTTTGAAATTTCCTGCTTCATGGAAAAGTCTGCTGAATACTATGGGCCTGAAGGCCAAAGATAGATGCCCCAACCATACAGAAGAACTTTGGGTGACTGTCCAGACAGCGAGATGTCTCTGTCATTTCTAGAGTTTTAGAAGATGTTTACTTCTTGTTTACTTAAGTAATATTATATCCTTCTGGAGTCTTTGAAAGATATGTAAAATGCCTATCTAACTGAAATATATCTCTATATATCTAGAAAATCTAACTAACATGACTACAAGCTTATTATCGATGATTATCCATTAACAACCTATATTTCCTAACACTACATTACATTTTTAAATGAACTACACAATCACAATACCTTAATCAAGAGCAGAAATACATATACATATAACAAGATTGACCTTAAATTTATATCAATAAACCAAGATTTATAGCAATGCAAATTATTCATCTCTATATCAATTTAATGAATTTTTTTAGTTTAAAAAAGATCTTATCTTAGCTGGGCTCTGGTAGCACACACCTTTAATTTCAGCATTCCGGAGGCAGAGGCAGGTGGATCTCTGTGAGTTCAAGGCCAGCCCAATCTACAAGAGCTAGTTCCAGGACAGACTCCGAAGCTACAGAGAAACCCTGTCTTGAAAAACCAAAACAAACAAACAAAAGCTCTCTTATTTCGTCTCTGACTAGAAAGTGCTTTCTAAGAAAAATACACACGTAAGAAACTCCAGTGGCAGTGGCTGATAAATCTGACTTTACAAATTCAACAGGGCTCAGCACCTAAGAGCTTGCTGCTCTTGCACAGGACCCAGCTTTGGTTCTCGGAACCCACACAGAGGTTCACAACCCTCACAATGATCTGTAACTCCAGCCTCAAGGCCTCTGATGCCCTCTTCTGGGCTCCAAGGGCACAAGGCATGCATGTGGGAAACATGTAAACAAAACACTTAGACACTTCTGAAACCAAAATAAACAAACTTTTAATACTTAAAATCCTTTCTATCAAATAAGATCATAAATGCAGCTAGAATACATTACAGAAAACTCAAAACTATTCAGTGCATAGCCACTGTGTCTTTAAAATACAAGTAATAAATTCTTACTCTTGGTAGTTGTGTTTTGAACACACATATCAGGCAAAATGCTCCATAGACCTCTTTGTCGTTATAGATACTAACTGCAGAAGATGGTTTTATTCCATTTCCAGAAAGAAAAACAGAAGTACTTGCCTGTTGAAATGTAGACCTACTTCTCTGTTTCTAGAATCTAGGCTCCCAAACATTTGCTTCTGTTGCTTCCCATTTGATTAAAACAAAACAAAACCCCCTATATTTCCAGTAGAATAATGAGAGCTGCCCTGAAGAACTTACTAAGACAGTTAGTGATTAGTAATTGTAATTTAGCCTCTTCTATAACCAAAGTGATGGAATTGGTAAGAAATGACAAATTTTCAAATCGTCAAAAGATTTAAAATTTTTTGTGAGTTCACCTCACTGGTCCTGGAGGAGCAAGAAGGCCCAAGAGCACTCTGGGAAGCTCCAGCATTGTCCGTTTGATGGGTTTCTGCCAATTCCTAGAGCCCATGTCCTCATCGTGACCCCTAATTATTTTTAAAGATTGTACACTAAGAGGCCAGAGATAGAGCTTGGCTGTAGACTGCTCATCTCGCATGTGCAAGGCTTTGGGTTTGATCCCAGAATTTTCTTTAAAAGGAATACATATTGAGAAAATTATCACAAACTAATTGACTATATTATTTTTAAAATAATTTTATTTCAGAAATATTTTAAAATAGAAAATATAACAAATGCTCTTTTTAATTAACAAGTGTTACATGAGACAATATCTTTTACCTGAAAAATTAACACTGAGTGCTAGTATAATGCAGAAATTAGAACGCTGTTTTAGTATAATATCAACTATGTAAAAATTTAGTCTACACGCCAGGCAGTGGAGATGCTTGCCTTTAACCCAGTGCTCAAGAGGCAGAGGCAGGTGATCTCTGAGTTTGAGGCCAGTCTGATCTATAAATCCAGTTCTAGGACAGCCAGAGCTACACAGAAAAACCCAGTCTTGAAAAACCAAGACCAAAAATAAATAAATAAAAATCCAGTGTAAAAATACAGTGTATTTCTACAGATGAAAAAAGGAAGTTGAAAAATTGGGTAATATTTTCTTAATTTTTTTATTTCTTCAGTGTATGTATTACTTTGTTAGTAAAATTTTAAATTGGATAGACTTTGTTGTATTTCTTAGAATACAAGAATTGTACATCTTAAAAGAATTTTAGCTAGCTAGCTATATTTATCCTAGACTCTTACCATGTATTGTATTAATTTTATCTTGCTTTTCTAAGAGGCATGTATAGAATATAGTAAAAGTAAAAAAAAATAGCATGAGCGTGTCTCAAGAGAGTAAGCCTTCCTGGGAGGTTTGCCAGCAAGCATGAGAACCTGAGTTCAGTCCCTGGAACTCACATGGTTAGGATGAGAGAACCAGATTCCCTCAAGCTGTCCTCTGACCCCCACATGTATGCACCCCACACACACATACATACAGACACCAAAATGTACAAATCAGAAATTAAAGAAAGTGATTTCTTTTCTATTTCAAGTGTGTGTGTGTGTGTGTGTGTGTGTGTTATTGTTGTTATTGTTAATTTTTTTTTTTACTGTTTTTGCAAGTTATTCCTTCTGGTGAAATCAAAAGGGCACCTTGGCTAACATTTCTGTTACCATGTTCTCTTTTTGAAGGACACTTGGCTTTATCATCTCACTGTCGCAGCTGGAAGTAACAATGTAAATGTTGGATCCGAATTTGAACAGCTGGTTTGCAAACTGCTAAATATAGAAGGGGACCCTTGTAAGTTCCTAAGCACCGAGCCTTTGGAGTTCATGTGGTTTTCACTTTGTGGCTTCGTCCTTCCCTGTAGCATGCCGGTCTCTCTCCTGACTTTGCTTGTATTGGGCCAGGATTCTTAAACTCCAGCATCTCAGCATCCTTCATGTTCTGCCCTGTCACACCCTCTGCTTACATTGCTCCCTTCGCCCAGGGTGCACCACCCTTGGCACCTCTCACTAACATGATGGAATCCCAGTTAGGCATAGAAGATCCCTCAGCTAGCCCATTCCACTGCAGAGCCTGGATCTCAAAGGGTGCTTGCTTCGGCAAAGTGGAAATTAAGTCCCCTTTGTGTCCCCATTTGTAGCTTTAAACTGACATTAATCTGCTTGTAACTACGGTGTATTATTATCTTTCCTACTGCTGTGAGCAGATGTTTGACAAGCAGTTAGGAAGTTAAGAAGGAAGTTACAGCAGGAAGGGTTCTTTGGGGTCTGCACTTTGAGGGGGTACAGCCTCTTGTGGGGAAGGCACTTCAGCAGGAGTTTGAGGGGGTCAATCGTATCCCATACGTTCTCCTTTTTGTTCACCCCAGGACCCCAGCCTGTGAGGGGTGATGTTCAGTGTGGGTCTTCTGGTCTCTGTTAAACCATCTGGACAGGGTGGGTCTTCTGGTCTCTGTTAAGCCATCTGGTCACGCCTCATTAAGGCACATTTCTGAATTCCTTCCCGGTGAGGTTCAAGATGAGCGATCAGAGGTTTTCCATTGGGAGTCAGTCCTGTGCTGGGTTTTGCCAACAGAGACCTTGTCACATTTATGTTTAAGCAGCGATAGGTGAGGACGGGCTCAGCCAAGTGCTCTGTCACGGAGCTGCTCGCACAGCCGTCGGGTAGGAGTTTAATACTGATTTCAAGAATGACTTCATGCCTCATTATCTTCATATCTCCTCCTACTTGGCTTCTCTCTAGATCTTTCTCCCAAGATCCTTGTTGTAAAGTTTACTTATTGACATACGTAAGGAACATGATGCCATGTAGAATCGTGAGAGTCTAGTCAGTGAGACTGAGCTCCTCTGCATCCGCATCCTATAGGACAGAAGCTTGAGAGCTGCAGGGCCTGGGGATGAGACACAACAGCATCACTGGGAGGCTTTTTGTTTTTGTTGTTTTGTTTGGTTTCTGACCTATGTGAGAAAGCAAACCAGACCTGAGTGAGCTGGTTCCTAAAGGGGCAGACTAATGGGAACCAACTGAATGAATCGTCTCTCTGCTCATGTACTTCTGTGCTCAGCCTCCCAGATATGGAGACATCCCACGCTGTGTCACAGCAAAGAAGGGATCCTGTCCCCTCTGACCACGCTGCCTTCGGAAGCTCTGCAGACAGAGGCCATTAAGTTATTTAAGGTAAAATTGTTGGCAAATCATTTAATTAATTGAATATATTCATTGTGCTATAACTTAACTCTAAGAAAATTCAAGCGGTGATGGTGATGGTTATAATGAAGGTGATGATGGTGATGGTGATGGTGATAATGATGGTGGTGATGGTGGTGGTGATGATGGTGATGATGTTAATGATGGTGGTGGTGATGATGGTGGTGATGATGATGGTGATGATGGTGATGATGTTGATGATGGTGGTGGTGATGATGGTGGTGATGATGATGGTGATGATGGTGATGATGTTAATGATGGTGGTGGTGATGATGGTGGTGATGATGATGGTGATGATGGTGGTGATGATGGTGATGATGGTGGTGATGATGGTGATGATGATGGTGATGATGGTGGTGATGATGGTGATGATGATGGTGGTGATCATGATGATGGTGGTAGTGATGATGGTGGTGGTGATGATGGTGATAGTGGTGATGATGTTGAAAATAAGCCCTCTGCCATTGAGTTATATTACCCCAGCCTCACTTTGAAGAACATATAGGATGATGCTTCATCATGAGGCTACTGTACTTTGGGTAGTAAAGGAAAACATGGGCATTTTAAGAAGGGCAATGGGAAGTGTTTAACAGACCCAAGTTGAAGTTCAGAGATGAAATGTGATGGCTAAAATGATTGACTGGCTGGGTGAGGCAAACGTGCATTTTAAAGCTCTGTAATTAGAGATCATAGTGTAATCATGTCTTCCAGATGAAGTGACCCCTTTACCTCTTTGTCTTTGGCAAAATCCTTTTGCTCTCAGATCTTCTTGGTCTGCTATTACAGTAGCCACTCTGGATTTCTTTTGATTGGCGTTATCATAATACTTTTTTTTCCATTGTGTTCAACAAAAACTATTGCTAAAAGACAGGCTGGCTATGATTTGTGCAAAATAACCCTGATCATTTCTCACCTCTCTGCCACGCAGACCTGCCAGCTCTTTATAAACGCTGCGGTCGACTCCCCTGCCATCGACTACCATATCTCTCTAGCTCAGAGCGCTTTGCAGGTCTGCCTGACACATCCCGAGCTACAGAACGAGATTTGCTGTCAGCTTATTAAACAGACAAGACGAAGACAGCCGCAGAACCAGCCGGGGCCATTGCAGGTATACACTGGCGCATACACATGCAATTTAACATGACATGTTCTGATGTAAGGATGATACGCATTTGGTACAGACATTTGAAAATACAAATCATATGAAAGGAAAAATGGCTATCGATATTTAGATGTATATCTTCCTGGCTGGCTTCTCTATCATGCTTGTGTGTAAGTGTATATAGATTTATACACTCCCACAGTTTTTCACACCAGAGTTGCAGTGTGAATATTACCTTCTAAAACCATAGACTATAATCACTTCTCCCACATCACTACCATGCTTCAAAAACATCTTGGTCACATGGTGGGCTGGAGAGATGGCTCAGTAGTTAAGAAGCTATACTACTCTTCCAGAGGACCAGAGTTCAGTTCCCAGCATCCACATTGGACGACTCACAACCACCTGTAATGGATTTGGAAGCTGAAATGTAGAGTCTGACTCCAGGAGCTTCTCTCTACCTGCTCCTGGGCAGTGAAGAAACGAACTCTCACTGTTCAACATTGAATGAGTATCCCCCCCTGCCCACCCAGTTTTGTAAATCCATGGAGCCTTGCAGTGCTCACCACTGTGTACCTGGCTTGCTCCTCATGGATTCCTTTCTTCCCTTCCAATGTTATACTTAACAACCCACCCCAAACTATGTCTTCCCAGCAAACCTTTCCCTGGTGACCCTCTCCATTACCTCCATGTTATGAAAAAAAAAAATCCATGATACTATGTTTTATTATAATTTGCTGTGCATTTATATAAACTTTTGCTATTAGATTAGGCTTCTCAAGGACAGGACCTATCCTTCCCACCTTTTTTTATGTAAGATTCTTAAAATTATTGATGTTATACTTGTTTAATGAGGAAAAATACGTAGAGAAGGGCATATAAAAGAGAGCAAAGGGGAACCACATGTGTTTCTCTTACCTAAATAAATCTGTTTTTTAAAAATATTTCGCCCTTATATGTGTATGTATAATGAGTAGGTGGGGTTTTGAGTAGACGGTTTTTATTTTTACTAGTTTGTAATCTACTTTTCTCAAAGATCTGTTTCAATGACTAAGTAAAAACATAAAGGAACGAAGGAGAGTGAAGTCCCCAATCTTTGCATGTGATATCAAAAAGAGCTACTGAAATCAATGGGTAAACTTTGGTCCTGCAGTCTAGACAGTAGGTACAACTAGGGGGGGTCTTGGATCTGACCTGATGCTGAATTGTCATGCTTTGAATGTAAATGCTCTGAAGGGATTATGTACATGTGCAAGAGGCAAGCTGCTCATGGCTCTCCTGCCCTCTGCCAGGCACACTGCTCTGACGTGTCTGCGTGGCCGGCATGGTTTCTAATGATGGTATTGCTCTTCACCCAGGGCTGGCAGCTCTTGGCACTCTGCGTTGGGCTCTTCCTTCCCCACCACCCTTTCCTGTGGCTCCTCCAGCTCCATCTGAAGAGGAATGCAGATTCCAGGTGTGCAGAACACTATTTATGTGGCCTCGCAAGTCTGCAGTAAATTATAAGTATCTAATAATCTGCCAGGTATATTCTCAAAAGAATCTGCAAACAGATATTGGGACAGGAAGCCGTTTGTTATCATTTATGTAGAGCCTGGCAAACATTGCACTGTTATGTTCAATATCATGCGCAAGATTGCTGTGAAGGCCTGATGACCCGGCAAAGAACGTTCTTGAGTGGAGACCGTGTGCACTGCAAGTGTGAATGATTTGGCCCTCATGGGGAAAAGCAACAAAACTGTTTTGCTTTCTTAATTTCCCCTTTCACTGATTTTATCTACACTGGATTCTTCTTGTGGAAGTCTTCCCTTGTAGTCTTCCTTTGTTTTAAAATTGTATTTGAATTGCTTCTGATTTTTTCATTCTCTTAAAAAGGATATTTTAATTCATCAGAATGATCTTTTTAGACTGGGGTCTTAAAAAAAAGGAGTATTCTTTTTGCCAGACATTGGTCATACACACGCCTTCAATCCCAGCACTCAGGAGATGGAGGCAGGCAGTTCTCTGTGAGTTCAAGGCCAGCCTGGTCTATAAAGCAAGTTCCAGAACAAACTCCAAAGCTATAGAGAAACCCTGTCTCAAACAAACAAACAAACAAGAAAGTATTAGACTGGGGCCTAAAACAGTTGTCCAAGGCTTTTCCGGGTTCATTTTCTCAGCTTCGAGAGATGTATGTTTTCTTTTTGTTTGCCTAATTGGTGGTGCCAGGGATCAAACTCAGGGCCTTGTGAACAGTAAACACTTCCTGCTGAAGCACACCCCAGCCCAAGAGGTTCATGGTAGGGAGCTAGCTAGACCTTGTGGATAGCACGAACAAACATACAAGGAGACAACAGGAAACTACCCGCAGTCCGTAATACAGTCTAGAGATGATAGTGACTGAGGAGCCTCGGCAAAGATGACACCACTGAGTCTCGAAATCACTTGACTAGAAATGTATTTAGAAAGATTATCTTGGGCTGGAGAGATGGCTCAGGGGTTAAAACCATGGGCTGTTCTTCCAGAGGACCTGAGTTCAATTCCCAGCAACCACATGGTGGCTCACAACCATCTACAATGAGATCTGGCACCCACTTCTGGTCTGCAGGCATACATGCAGGCAGAACACTGTATACATAATAAATAAATAAATCTTTGAAAAAAAAAGAAAGGTTATCTTCTAAACCCAAACTAAAAGTTGTGTTTAATTTTATTCCACGTGAAGTAAGGGGAGAGAAAATCGCGAGCCCACTGTGTATTTATGTACTTGAATGGTTTTGCTTAGTGTATTGTTTATAGGATATGCTTTTTGTTTGAAGGCATTTTCTTACCTTGTTTAACTGTAGAATAATCTGCATGATCTTGAAGAGAGAATGCTGGGGGGTTTTGAGGTGTGACTTAGGAGAAGAGTGTTTCCCTACTATGCCTGAGGCCTTGGGGTCAATATGGAGAACTCTGCCCTGTAGTTTTGTTATAATATATTATTCCTTATGCATTATCTTTATGTGTTGTCATTGCATTCTTTATGCATTAGGTTTGTTAACATAATGATTATATATTGACTGCATAATTACTGGTAATTTCAAATTTATCTTGTGCCACGGACCGTCCCTCTCGGAGACCGCTATCCACGGGAGAACAGGGTGAAGGATAGGATAGCCAGGATACGACGCAAGGGAATGACAGACAGACACACTGTGTAGTGAGAATCTGCTGCGATTTTACTAAAATCAGGCTTTCATTATATAGTATTCAAACAAAGAACAAGTCAAAAAGTCATGTATCATCAGTTGGCACAGTATGAAAACTTCTTTTAGTAATGTTTAATTTTAGCAATGTTTAAAAGTGTATTATCAGGAATAGGTGTTAGTCACTAAGCATCCTTAGAAGGGGAATTCTTGTCCTTGGGACTGTAACTCTTAGAAGGGGAATTCCTGTCCTTGGGACTGTAAGCCTCAGGCAAGTGATTTCATCTTATGAACAGAAAGTTTCTGTCTCATTATCGCTATCATGGCCCTTCCTCCTCTTAACCCTTTATTTCATCTAGTGACCAAATATACCTAATCAGTTCTCTGCACCTGTTGAACTATATTTTTAGTACCTTTTTATGCGGCAGACATCATGGGGGTTGGGATCTAGCAAGCCTATCCATAAAGTTGAAAGTATAATATAACAGTCTTTGTCCATCAACATTAACCCATCTATTTGCTCATCATAGGCTCCTGTATAAGGAAGTGAATCAAGGAGTGCGCTGGGGAATTTTCTCTAACTCTCCTTTTCTCTCTAAATCTGATTCACTATGACGATTCCCTCGTAACATATCAACTTTAGCCGTTTCTGTATCATAATTAATAAAGTTTCCCAGGCTCATGTGGCGTGGGGCATACTTTATTTCCTCAAGGACTGCTTTAATGAACGGTGGGGCCGAGCCAAGGACGTACTTTGATCTCTTGGTAAGCGGTCAGCTAAAAACAGAAAAGATTAGAAATACAGAGAAAGATCTTGCAGGGTGCCAGGAGGGCTCGCTCCCAAGGCCATCTCCAGATATGAGATCTGCCTATGGCATCAGGTCCTATCTTGACCACTGATTGCCAGGGGACCGCCTGGGGCTTCACTCCAGGAAGCTCTAACCCCAATCCTTCAGCAGGCAAAAGCCAACGCAGAGGCATTTTGTCACTACACGGCAGTCACTGCTGTGGACGTGGCAATCTTGTGGTTATAGCAATGCAGAAAGATTTTTTTTAAAAAACTTCATAGGGTATTGAGTCTACTGCAAAATCAAAGAAACTGGCGTCCAATAAACTTTCCAACAGCTTGGTATTACTGTGAAAGTTATATATGTTAGATTGTCTTAATAAATTTATTCTTAGATTTTTATCTTAAGTATTGCATTACAGGACAGAATTTGGGAAATATGCCATTTACTGCCAGCGATGTGTTGAGAGGACACAACAAAACGGGGATCGGGAGGCCAGGCCCTCGAGGATGGAAATCCTCTCCACCCTTCTTCGGAACCCGTACCATCATTCCCTGCCCTTCAGCATCCCCGTGCACTTCATGAATGGGATCTATCAGGTGGGTTCTCTGAGACGGCTCAGCTTGGAAACAGAGTGACACCCAAAACAATGCCGTCTTGAACTCTTTGTCCCCGTAAGCCATTCATCTTGAGTTCATTTGCTAGAACCCACACTCAGAAGTTGTCCTCTGACCTCCACACACTTATGTGATACATAAACACACATACACACACCAAATAAAACAAGTGTGGTTTTAGAAAGGTTTTTTAAAAAATAAACATTAAATACATAAAGAAGTTCATTTATTAAAACTGATGTATTTCTTTCATGTGCATATTGATTGCACATTGTGCTGAATCCTCTAGCTGACTTCTAATGGGGAAGCCTAAGTACTGTCTCTGCCTGACATGTAAAGCTGCTAAGTGACCTTTCGGGTTTGAATTCCTGTGTGTTTCGGGTTTGAATTCCTGTGTGTCTGTTGGCTGAAGCTGAAATTTCTGAATTCTTATAGCAAGCTGCCTACTGGTCTCCTTCTGTGCTTTCTCCAGCAGAGCACTGGACAACAATTTGAACGTCCTGGAGAAAGACACCACCATGAGTCATGCACGCACTGCGTGCACCCTGCTTCCTGTTCAGTGTGCGTGTTTTTCATTAAGAGAACTCTCTTGCTGTCTTTGTCTAGGTAGTTGGGTTTGATGCCTCCACTACAGTGGAAGAATTTTTGAATACCTTAAACCAGGACACGGGAATGAGGAAGCCGGCACAATCTGGATTTGCGCTGTTCACTGACGACCCTTCCGGCAGAGACCTTGAACATTGTCTTCAGGGAAATATCAAGGTGAAACCTCATTCTTCCACAGAGCCAAACCAAACAATAACAACAACAACAAATGTAGCAAAAGGCTCATTAGTCTGTACAAGTTTAGGTCAGGAAGTCTCCAAAAATATAAGAAACCCGATCGGTACCATTTTTTAAAATTGCCTAATCTTGGTGACGCTGTAGAATCCCCCCCCCCTTTTTTGGAGGAGGACATAGAGTTCTTAATGTGCGACCTGCATACACAAACTCTGTGTTAGCAGAGGGAAAAAAGTGATGGTCGTTACGATGCTCTAAATATCGGGACTAAGAATGGTGGGCTGGCAAGATGATCAGTGGGCGCTTGCTGCCATGCCTGAGTTGGATCCTTAGAACCCACATGGTGGAAGGAAAGAACTGACTTCTGCAAGATGCACACACACACACACACACATACAAAACAAACTAACAGAAAAGAACAAAGATGTGGGGCTCATCCCCACGGACTTCAGGAGTCAGGATTTCACAGCTGCTCCCAGTATCCCGAGGGCACAGTGGAATCCAGAGCCTAAAGGACAAATGCTGCTTCTGTTCACAGGGAACTTTAGCTTGCTTAGAAAAGTACAGCTTTATGTCCTGATAATCTGAAAGAACAATTGGAGGTGACGAATGTTAAGAGGACTGTGGCCCTTTGAATAGAGGGACATCTCAGCCCTGGGCTTTGGGGGAGGGCGGAACTACAGTCCGGTAGGAAATGAACCAATGAAAATAAAGAAAAGGATATTTTAAAGCATCTTATCTAGCTCATGGTAAAATAATAATAATAATAAGTTTTCATAGAATGATGGCAACAATTAGAAATACAGTTACTGAACTACGGGGACCTAGAGACACAGATTACTTATCTTGTGAGGAAATAAAGAAAGAAAATGTCTTGGCTACACCAAGCAGCCAGCACCAAAAGGAAAGCACCCGTTTTGGCTCACACTTCTTTAGGGTACTTTGTTGTTTCAATTTTGATAAATCTACAAGGTGGAAAAAATTGCTTCTTCAGTGACCAAATTATGAAGGAAAACAATCCCTGGAATCCCTATTTCCAGCCCCATACAATCAATCCTGCATTAAGATTCCTTTCTAGGTCGAAATGCATGGCCACAGTTCAAAGTTACTGTGTGTCCAGGTTGAGAAGTAGACTGAAAAAGCAAAGTATCATTAAACCCTAAGCTCAGAGTTCTACAGAAGCTAGACACAAAAGGCTCCAGTGAGCTTGGTTTGTTTGTTTGAATTCACAGACACTCTTGTCTTTTTTTTAAACCTTGATTTTAAAAGTCCTGTGGGTCTCAGCTTTCTGTTTCCTTTCTAGATCTGTGACATTATTTCCAAATGGGAACAGGCGTCCAAAGAACAGCAGCCCGGGAAATGCGAGGGCACAAGAACTGTCCGTCTGACTTACAAAAACAGGTGTGGAACACGATCCGAATGCCAGAGCTGAGCGTGCAGCGGTGCCCAGAACCTGGGCCTGTGGTTTAGCGTCCTAGTCACTGGCCTTGGATGTCATAATATTTACACATGTGCTTATATTTCATTAATAATAACTCTGTTCTGGGGGGATACTACCACATGGCGTTTTGTTTCTAATTCTCATTCTTTCCTAGACCAGTCTCTCTCTCTCTCCTCTCTTCCTGTTCTGTCTCTTTCTGTCTCCCACCCTCTTCCATCCACCTGTTCAGCTGTGAGCTGTTTACTTAGATGCTCAGGGTGAAAAGGTAACAGGAACAAAGAGCCGGTCTCAATCTTTTGGAATTTCCATGTTAGGAAAGATGGCAGTGCCTACGCCTGCATCGACTCTAATAAATATGTCGTACTGTAAGCTAATATAGCTCTATGAACGCATATACCACGAGCCTGACCTGGGCTAGAGACACCTAGGGGCTTTGTATGGGTGGCATTGATGCCAAGGCTAAGTTCAGAAAGGGGCGGAGAGTGGGTCCTTTGAAAACTGTCTCTGAAAGCATAGTTAGCACGCATGGAGGGAGGCTCGCAGTCTGTGACAGGAATGGCCAGTGGTGCTGTGGTACGAGCCTTGTCAATAGGTAAAACTATACACGCTGGGGCGCGTAGTCAGAAACCCAGTTTTCTTTCTTGTTCGCTTTTTCTTAACCATTTTTTAGCAGAAGATGGCATTGAACTAGCCACTTCACATTAAATGTTCCTCCAAAAAGATGTTTTTCTAGTTTTTTTTTTAGTCTCGTAGCTCATAAATTAATCTATAAAATATCAGGCCAAGAACCTGGTGGAATTACTGGCATAATGTTGAATTCTTTCAGAATTGCCTTTGGAAGAGCTTCAGAGACTTAGCATTGGAACGTACAAAGTGAAGGCGCTGTATAATATAAAAAGACCATAATAGCCTTTCATCTAATTCAATATTCTTTTTCAAATAATTGAACCTACAGAAATACCCATTTAAGTGGGCAGAATATTCCAGGGTGGCTCAGGATCTTTCCATATTTTTTTGGAGGAGAGAAAAATAACGGGAGGGCTTCCATCTTCCTCCGTGAGAAAATGGTTGATAATTTATGGTGATGAACCATATTTCAGGCTGCACTGTCCACACTCAGCCACCGGGGCTGGCCGCCTTCTGCTCGAACAAACCCCTTTTATATGGACCAATGCTAGCTCTCATCTGTCCGAGCCTCTTAATTCAGGAGCTTGTGCACGTGAGGATTTGCTCATTCTGTATAAACAACAAAGTGACCGTGAAGTACTGGTGGTCTAGTTTGCTCTCTGATAAATACCACAATTGAAAGCAACTTGGGGAAGAAGGGGTTTATTTTTGTCCTATGGGTTATAGTTCATTGTCAAAGGAAGCTGTGGCAGGAACTCAGTGCATGAACTTGAAGCTGATTACCTGCCCCCTCCCAAGCTCTTGGTCAGTCACCTCTTACAGGGCCCAGGCCCAGCTGCCCAGAGCTGACACCTTTCACAGTGGACCCTCCTATACGGGTTAGCAGTCCAGGAAAATGACCCACAGCCATGCTCACAGACCAGCGTGGTGGAGGCTGCCCCTCCATTGAGGTTTTCTCTTCCATGTGTAATGACAACCAAGATTAGCTGTCACAGGCCGGGCGGTGGTGGCGCACGCCTTTAATCCCAGCACTTGGGAGGCAGAGGCAGGCAGATCTCTGTGAGTTCGAAACCAGCCTGGTCTACAAGAGCTAGTTCCAGGACAGGCTCCAAAACCACAGAGAAACCCTGTCTCAAAAAAGAAAAAAAAAAAAAAAAGATTAGCCGTCACAATGTTGTGTAAGACAGTGGTTTTCTAGTCTCCCCTGGTCCTAGGAGACCTCCATTTTGCAAGTAGCTATTGACTGTACTTTGAGGGTGTAAGATGATTCCACCCTTGACTGGGTCCCTAGACATAATCTCGCCAATGCCCGTGCGCAGCATGGGCCGGAAGTAGGAAGGATACCCCTGTGAATTTCCTGTGGTGAACTGAGATTTAGGGTACATTAAGTCATATCACAATAGTTCTGCTGATGTTTCTGTTGATGATATCCTTCGTCTCTGGCAAGAGCAGCAAGGTAGGTGACTGCTAAAGCCCCCGAAGTCTGTGTTTTAGCAGTATTCTGAGTAATTCATTATGCCCCAAAGTCCGAGAAGTATCCATCTGAAGGTTCTGATTTTGCTGTCCCCATCTGTTGATCTCTTTATGGTTATGTCAAAATTCTGTTTGATTTCGTTGGAACAAAATGGACAGACTAGCATGTCTAAGACAATTCTTAATACATTCTTAGTACCTCATGGTTGATTAGCACATACTAATACTGGTTATGATGGCTATGGTTGGAAGCAAAATTAAATTTGGGTCAAATGGACAAAGGCAGTTTGAAAGACCTACAGATAAGAGTAATTCCTTTGGGCTGGAGAGATGGCTCAAAGGTTAAGAGCACTGGCTGCTCTGCCAGAGGTCCTGAGTTCAGTTCCCAGCAACCACATGGTGGCTCATAACCATCTATAATGAGAACTGGTGCCCTCTTCTGGTTTGTGTGCAGGCATGCAAGCTAAATAAGTTTTTTTTTTAAAAAAAAAAAAAAAAAAGAGAGAGAATAATGCCTTTAAGGCCTTAATTATTAGAAAAGACCAAGAGAGGGGCTAGCATGATTTAACTACCTTAAGCAACAAAAAACAACTCAAACAAGAGGGTTAGTGTTTACAGAGTCCAAAAAGCCTTGAGAGCCATGGCTATGAGAAAGAACACTGCTTCTAAATATGGCCATACTTTGCATATGTTTATAAATAGCTTAGACAATGAGCCCAATTCCCAGTAACATAATCGGGAGGGGAGCTAGCTGTGACCTGTCATGCCGCCAGAGATCTGATTCTTCCTTTGCCAACTTGCTTTGTAAGGCTTAAAATACCGATTTTCCTTCATCATGGAATCTTAAGTTTATATTTAGCGAGTTATGGAATTTTAATTATTTTGACTCAGGGATCAAAGGTCTAATTACCAAGCTTTGAGCACACTCTCAGACACCGTCACTTGGGCAGCAGTATTTGAAGACTAACTTGTTAGGAAGGCTCTCATTTTATTTGATTTCTTGCTGCGTGCTTGGGATTGCTAATGTCAAGGTGTGGTTTTTAACAAAGCAAACTGGCAAGGTCCTTCCCGCAGGGAACAGTCTCCCAACCCCTCCTTGAAATTCAAGATTGTTTTGGTAACACTTTGCAGTTGCTGTTTTCTGGAACGTAGTTTAACAATTCCATCTCCACAGTTAGGCAGCTACGAAGCCCCTGAATTCATTGACTCCTCTGCTGACAAGGGCTGGAGAGGTCATGCAGCTTGTCCTATTTCTTCTAGCCATCCTCACAGTTTGAAGATGCCACAATCAAGACTTGTTTCTTAAAGAGAGGAGCTCTGTGCAGAAGCTAGGCTGGCCTTGAACCTTGACCAGTACTATCTCAAAGTGTGGCCTTAAACTCACAGGTCTGCCAACAGGATTTCACGGCCTGCCCAGGCTGGCCTTGAACTCACCTTCTAGTGCCTAGTGCAAGGATTAGGGGTGTGCACCCCCACACCTGGCTGGGCTGCCTGCTTTGACTTGGAGACTCTTTTCTTGTTCATCTTTGCCATGCTTTTCTTGTTCTCCGGAGCTTTGTCCAGCTCCTCGGAGTCCGAGCCTGCCCTCCCACGTGCTGGATTCCAGGACTGTGCATGTGTGGGTTTGTATTCCCTGCTTTGTTTAAGCATTTCAACCTTCTTTCCCAGGCTGAAAACCACGCTGGTCCACTCTCCCTGTAGATATATCATTCCCACTGTATGAAGTCCCAGTGATAACACTTTCCCTTTTCCTGGTGGGTCTCCGGGATGAGCCATGTGGTTCCTTACTTCAAGTGAGGAAATGGACCCTTTGTAAAAACCTTCATCTTCAGCCTCTCTCTCTTCCTGTCAGACCGCTTTCCTGATGACATTTTGTATGTATTGTCTATCTATTGTCCAGCTACACCTTCCGGTCTGCTTAATGATCCTGCATTTTGTCTCTGTATAATCATAATTGAAATGGGACTGTGGTTGACTTCTAGAAACAGCTCTGATTGTCAGCCAAGCTTGGCAGGAAGATGTTCAGAACTGTGGGTAGGACAAGCTTCATGGAGAACATCCACCATGTTTCTCCAGATCACAGCCCTCTGGCCTCTCCTTCCCTGATGTTCAGAGAGAGAGAGAGAGAGAGATGCTATAACTAAGGGCTATGTCCACAATATCTCTCTCTCTCTCTCTCTCTCTCTCTCTCTCTCTCTCTCTCTCTCTCTCTCTCTCACACACACACACACACACACACACACACCACTGTGTTGTCATGGCAACATTCAGGATTGCCAGCGTGTTACTTACCTACCCCATTGTCTTAGCACTTTGCACATCCATAACACTGTGCCCCACAGCACCGTGAGCACCAGCCTGGGCAAACTTTTTGTTTGCCATGTCATTAGCCCCGGCATGGCAGAGCTTACTTGTCCTAGGTACTCGGGAGGGTGAGGTGTGGCTGTCACTTGAGACCACCCAAAGACCAGCTTCGGAAACATAGAGACCCCCATCTCAAAAATAACAGGAAGCCCGTGTCCTGTTTCCACGAGGAATAAGAGAGTATTTTTCTTTCTGATCTTCCTAAAGATGCTCATCTATATATGGTCAAAAAAAATCAAAACAGACTTGAATGTACCAATATTTTTTTTCATGTCTAGTGAAAAGCCACCTCTGACATTTGATGCTAATTGGAGTTGATTTTTTAATTGAAACCCTAGTTTCCTATTTAGCATGCCCAAGATGTTAAAAAAAGATTGTGTGTTAAAAATTGGGTTTATTCAGTTCCTTGAATGAAGAGTTGTTGTAGCCTGTATTCCTTACAAGGGATAAATTTTTTTTTAGTTATAAACTAATTGGCCCATTAGCTCAGGCTTCTTATTAACTAATTCTTATAACTTACATTAGCCCATAATTCTTGTCTGAGTTAGCCACGTGGCTTGGTACGTTTTTTGGTGAGGCAGTCACCTCTTGTGTCCTCTGTGTCTGGGTCACCCAAAGAGTAAATTTAATGTCACTCAGAGTCTTAGCCCCTCCTAGTACTTTTAAGGACCGTCTTGGTCACTTTTAGTGACTGCCTTCACTGTTCCATTGCTGTGAAGAGACACATGACCAAAGCAACTCTTTTTTTTTTTAAGCATTTAATTTAGAGGCTTACTTATGATTTAGAGATTTCATCCATTATCATTGTGGTGGGGAGTATGGCTACAGGCAGGTGTTGTACTGGAGAAGTAGTTGAGAGCTATATCTTTATCTGAAAGCAGCAAAGAGAGAGAGAGCACCTAGGCCTGGCATAGACTTTTGAAACCTCAAAGCTCACCCTTAGTGATACACTTCCTCCAACAAGGCCACAACCCCTAATCCTTCTAATCCTTTCAAATAGTGCCACTCTCCGGTGACTCGGCATTGGGATACATCAGCTTGTGGGGGCTAATTTTATTCAAACCACCACAGTGACTTAGTACTTCAGTTTGTTTTTAGAACTAATTTAAATAAAAGGGTTCTTCCACTTCAAAGCAATTTGCCCTATGTTTTCCAGATGGCAGTGGTCTGTTTGTGTCATGTAGCGGGCTGTTAAAAGCAGTCCTCTGATTCATCCTCACTGTCTTCCTTTGTGAGAGCATTGGGGAAGGGTGGTATAGTTCACTGGCTGAGCGCTTGCCTAGCTTGTGCTGGGTCTGTCTCTATCATGGAAGAAGGGGTGTGGGGGGGGGGACAGTGAGATGGCTTCATGGGTAAGGGGACTTGCCACAAAGCCTGATGACCTGAGTTTGATCCCCAGAACTAATATGATAGGAGATGACACCCGCACATTGTCCTCTGATCCACACACATACAGTGGCACGTATGCATGAACACCCCCACACGTGCACAATAAATGTAGAATTTTTAATTTAAAAAAAATAAGAGTATCATCAGACATTTCTCTCTCTCTCTCTCTCTTTTTCCAGATTGTACTTCTCAATGCAAGCTCGTGGAGAGACTGACAGAGAGAAGCTGCTGTTGCTCTACCAGACAAATGATCAGATAATAAATGGCCTTTTCCCTCTGAACAAGGACCTGGCGTTAGAAATGGCAGCGCTTTTAGCTCAGGTAACTTCTGTGTTGTACGGAATAGCATAGAGAGATAGAAGATGCAAGTTTATTCAGTTAAATGCAGCAAGGCAGGAGCCTTCAGCACGTTTTTACGCTCGCTTTATTATGATTAAGAAGACACTTGAAACTGCAGACGTTATTATTACATTATTTTCTGACCCCCGACGATTGCTGTAGCCTTGGATGAGACACTACATTCTGTAAGGGGAAATGCGTTTCTTAGTTCTTTCAAGAATGTTGCTTGAGGCATTTAAGAAAGGGATCTGAGACTAGAGAGGTGGTCCTGAAGACGGTATGTGCAGCTGGCAACCTCTTAGGAACGCCTTTTGGGCAAAGCTAGAACACTTTCTTTTATTTACCTACCATACCAATTGGAAGTAAGTTTGGATTTCTTTAACATATACACACAAATTACAGTGACTCAACCAAACAGAAGTATGTTTTTATTCCGAGCGTGGTGAATATCTACCTGTATCTCAGCATTTGGGAGACTGAGGCAGGAAGTCCATGTGTTGAAGGCCAGCCTGGGCTCCATTAGCAAGAGTCTATCCCAAAAGGGGGAAAAAAAGTTTAATTTCCACAAGGTGACTGAGGCATCCTGATACCTCTACAGAGCGAGCCATCAGGACTTGGTCCTTCTACCCATTCTGCCACCCATGGGTGTCATCCTCATGGTCTTGGAGTTCTGTTAGAGTCCCAGCATGTTCCAGGAGTCAGGGGTGGGGGAAGGGAGGGACTGAGAAGGACATACCCATCCTGACTTTGAGAAAAACTCATAATCTACATAGACCTTTTCATTTACGCTCCTGGTTAGACCTTAATCACACCCTCTTCTACCTATGACTGAGGCTGGGAAAGTAGGCCCAGCCAGGCACCCGCGTGCTTGGGTCATTTAAGGTCATCATACTCAAGGGAGAAGGCGATTTTAAGATGCAAAACTGAGTCTGCACAGGATAATCAAGGAGGCAGATAACAGCTTCCCTTGGAAGTGCCATGTGGACAGATCCTCGGGTCTATGGCTTCTCACCCTACACATCATCCCAGGACATCTCATCCGTTCTTCATCCCATCCAGCACCCACACTGTGATTCCCAAGTCTCTTCACTCCAGTGCATGCCTGTTTAATGGGCTCCGTAAATCCAGCCCACAGAAAGCTGTACTGTCATCCTCCCCTTTCTCCACCTTGTGCTTCTTCATCATGACACGGTCCCTCTTGGTCCTCCACCCGAGCTTCTGCTCCAGCTAATCCTCCACCCCGGGTTCCTCTCTAGCCATCCCCATGGCCTTTTCCGTTCTCTCCCCCTTTCCCATTGGTTGCCTCATCTTTTCACTTTGAACTCATACTTGGTCCTCTGCTCGCCACACTCTGTGTTGACTTTCATTCCTGATTCACACCTGCCTCAATCCGCTGCTCCCCGCCACCTTCTGACCCTATGCCTCTCTCTGATGTGGTCTCCCCACAAAGTTATCCTTCACACAGCTGCCAGAGGGTTTTGTCTAGTTATCCATTGCTGCCTAGCAAATGATTTGAAGTTGAGTGTGCTGATGAATGCCTATAATTCATAATCCTAGCAGTTGAGAGGCAAAGGCAAATCTAAGTTACATAGCAAGTTCCAGAACAACCTGTACGACCTAATGAGACCCTGTCGCAAAAAAAAAAAAAAAAAACGAACAAAACAGAAAAGCACACGGTAACAACAATTTAAAACTCCAAAAGTAATCTGAGCAGATATGCAGAAGGCATTTAGTCTCTGTTTCATGTGGCTTCAGTGAGCTTAGCCTGAGGAATAGCTGTGATGCCATGGGTGAGGGCTGGAATCATTGGGAAGCTCACTCACTTGCATGTCTGCCTGCAATGCTGGCTCTCAGTTGAGACTTCTACAGGGACCATTCACTGTGTAGCTACATGTATTTCCTTCTTGGAACTATTTGAGCTTCCAATCAGGATGTTGGTTGAGTGGCAAAAGTCATACTCCAAAAGAGACATGGAGAAGAATTTGCCATTTTCCTTAGATCTGAGACTGGAAGATGGCACAGTGTCACTTGCCCATGGAGAGTTGATTACACAGCATTAGTACCAGTGAAGTGTTGCCTGAGGTTTCTGTCCTGCTCAGTCCTACAGCCGTTCAGTCCCAAAGAAACACACAGGGGCTTACATTAATTATAAACTGGTTGGCCTGTTAGCTCAGGCTTCTTATTAACTCTTACATCCTACCTTAACCCATAATTCTTGTCTGTGTCAGCCACATGGCTTGGTACCTTTTATCAGAGAAGCATTCTCATCTTGTTTCCTCTGCATCTAGGTGACGACTCCCGACTGAGCCTTTCCTCTTCCCAGAATTCTCCTGTTCTTGCCTGGCTACTGACCAATCAGCATTTTATTAAAACAATACAAGTGACAGGGTACAAGACCATTGTCCCACAGCATTGAGGGAGGCAGCAAAAACCAAATGTCATCCCTTCATTTATATCCAGGGTCATTCACGATCTGCCCCTGCCGCAGTAACTTCAGCATCCATAACTTTGCTTTCTTGCAGCTTGGGTCTCTGCAAAATCCCTCACTTGTGTATGGTACCTGCTTCCTTTCTAGAATCTACTAATCTTAGTGATGTGTCCAGGTATCTGGAATGGCTCTGTGTCTGTTCAGTCATTTGCTAATTTCCTCTTGCCCTTTAGCGTTCCTCCTTTAAGTCCTTCCTGATAGCTCAAGTGGCCCTCTGGGGAGTTCCTGTGATGTTTTATACCTGTGCCTTGCAGTCCTGACCTTGGTGGCTGATGAATACTTGTGGCTCTGCTTTGTGTAGTTGACCGGGGCCTCCCCAAGGACCACCACTGTTCTTGTCCCTCCTGCTTATCTCTTTCCCATAAGCAGTTTTCCCTATGCTCTAGGAAGAATAGACACTTAGTCCCCGAGTTCACTTTTAGAGTATTTTAAGATCATCTGAACGTGAAAGCGTGGGTGCTGCACTCAGTGTTCTTTTTCCACAATGGTAAAGACGGAAGGAAAGGAGACGCTTGCTTTCTAGATAATCAGAGAGATTCCAGGCTGCTTGCTATTCTAGGGGTCACCTTTCCAGAGGTGACCTATGGATTCCCTATGGAAATCACTCTTGTCTTTACTAACATTTATCTTCTTTAGCTTTTTATTTTGTCTTTTTTAAAAACAATTTTTTTTTGTTTTTTGTTTTTTTACTTTACATACCAATCCCAGTTCCCTCTCCCTCCCCTCCACCTGTTCCCTCCACCTTCCCCCACCCCACTGCCCATCAACTCCTCAAAGATGGTGAGGCCTCCCATTGGGAATCAACAAAGTCTGTCAGTTGAGGCAGGACCAAGGTCCTCCCCCCTGTATCTAGGCTGAGCAAGGTATCCCTCCATAGGGAATGGGCTCCAAAAGCCAGTTCGTGCACTAGGGATGAATACTGGGTCCACAGCCAGTGTCCCCACAAACTGACCAAGCCACACAGTTGTTGCCCACATTCAGAGGGCCTAGTTTAGTCCTATGCCAGTTCCTCAGCTGTCAGTCTGGAGTCAGTGAGCTCCCACTAGCTTGAGTCAGCTGTTTCTGTGGGTTTCCCCATCGTGGTCTTGATTCCTTTGCTCATAATACCACTTCTTCCTTTCTGTAATTGGACTCCAGGAGCTGGGCCCAGGGCTTAGCTGTGGATCTTTGCATCTGCTGCCATCAGTTACTAGATGAAGGTTCTATGATGATAATTAAGGTAGTCATCAATCTGCTTATAGGGAAAGGGCAGTTAAGGCACCCTCTCCACTATTGCTTAGATTTTTAGCTAGATAGAAAGAAATATCTTGATAGAGGAAACCATTATGGGGTTAGCTAGAAACTTGGCACCAGGAATCCACAAGGATGACTCCAGCTAAGAATTTTATTTTGCCTTTAAAACAAAAACTTTCTCTAAGAAAAAATAAATTTTATTAAAATAAAATTAAGAAAAATTAAATTTTTGAGATTTTATGTGTATGAGGTTTTTCCTGAATGTTCTATCTGTGTATAGTGCCACATGCATATTGTGTCCTGGGAGGCAAGAAAAGGATGTCAGATAGGCCTGACGTTACAGATGGTTGTGTGTTGACAGAGGTTTCTTTCCCACACAGTCCTTCAGTCACTCAGTCCCATAGAAACACACAGAGGTCTGCATTAATCATAAACTCATTAACCTAGTATTTCAGGCTTCTAATTAACTCTTTTAACTTATATTATTCCATATTCTTGTCTGTGTTAGCCACGTGACTTGGTATCTTTTTTTGGCGAGGCAGTCACATCTTGCTTCCTCTCTGTCTGGGTGACAGACTGCAGACTGAAACTTCCCTCTTCCCAGAATTCTTGTTGCCCCGCCTCTACTTCCTGCCTGCTTGTCCCACCTATACGTCCTGCCTGGCTACAAAATTGATCCAGTCTACAAGGGAAACAGAGCCAGGCGGTGATGGCTCACACCTTTAACCCAGCACTAGAGAGGTGGAGACAGGAAGAGATCTGACTGGGCAGAGAGAAGAATAGAAGGTAGGGGGAGACAGGAGCTCAGCATTCCGTCCGAGGACTTGTAAAGACAGGATACCCCCTTCGGTCTGAGAATTTCATAGTTGTAAGAACTAGTGACTGGCCGCTCTGCTTCTCTGATCTTTTAGCTTTCACCCCCAATATCTGACTCCAGGTTTTTATTATTAAGACCAATTAGAATTCGCGCTGCAGAGGAGAGCAGGGAATGAAAGGCGGTATTCCAGAGAGTAATCAGCCAGTACATAGGAAGAGTTGGTGAGAACACAAACATTCACAGAGAAATTCTAGGGGAAAGTAATGGGACCATGGGGTCCTCACTACCACTATATGCAATAGAGACCCTAAAAGAGTCCAGCTAGCACTGTTGCCAGATTGCTTGGTCGTCTTCTCACCTTTTGTCTTCGACTGTCATTTCACCTTACTTACCAGTGGTTAGAATGGGACTTCACAGTGAAAGACTGTCCTGTGTTAACTCGGTAATAAGGCTGTTTTCTTTCAACAATTATTTACTAAGAGGGTGTTTTAGTTTTTTCTCTGTTGCTGTGATCGGACACTCCGAAGTATTTCAGAGCCCCTTAAGGGCAGGTGGTTTCCCTCGGCTCTCAGTTCACGTTACTGGTCGTATCCCACGCGGGCGGAAGAATGCACGCATGCGTCCTTTGCTCTCTGGAACTGCTCGCGGATTTCGCGTGACCACAGTGGCTTTCTCACTGCCCTGGACTGTGAAGTGGAACCAGCTGTGCGCTAAAGTGAACCTTTCTCTTTTAACTTGCCATCATCAGAATCTTCTAGCACGGTACCACAAAAAAGAAACTTAGGACAGGAGTTCCTAGTAGAAATGGCACCGAAATGTTTGTCACAAAATTTCTCCCAAGTTAGGTTTCAAGTGAAATTTCTGTTTAAAAGCAACAGCTCAGACGTATGATCCTAAATTTTCCAGCTGTGTAATCGTGACAAGCCGACTTGTGTTTGCCGCACGCAGAGAACGTTCTGAAAGAGCAGTAGAGATTGTCTTTCTGGAGACTGCTCTCACTGTCCTGTGTCTTCTCTTTTGGGGGCTCTCCCACCAGGTGGAGATTGGGGATTTTGAGAGACCTTTCTCAACTCCAGCCGGGCATGTGACTAACCAGTGCAAAGCAAACCAAAACCTCAAACAAGTCATAGAAAAATTTTACCCTAAAAGGTACAGGGATGGCTGCTCCGAAGAACAGTTGCGGTAAGACGCTATTTTCAGCTCTTTAGTACAATTTTCTGTTTGAATCTTTTAGAATGCTTAATTCCAATATCCCCTCAAGAGTTTTGTTTTGTTTTGGGGGTTTTTTTTACATATTTTAAGATATCTTTTAAAACTTTAGAATCTGTTTGTCACCTACAGCATGATGCTTGAAGTATAGAGTCATTGCGTGATGTCATAAGCTTATGTGATTTTTTTGGAGGCAGTCTTGTGTAGTCCAGGCTAGCCTCAAACTTGGTATGTAGCTGAAGATAACCTTAACCTCCCAATTCTCCTGCCTTTCCCTCAAAAATGATGAAATTACAGGCATGTACAACCACATCCAGTTTTGAAACAACTTTTTAAATAAAAATGGCCATAAATTAGGCCACCGTGCCATCTGATCTTAATCCTGGGTTAGTCCTGATCATAAAGAAACTTTTGCCTATATAGTGAAAGTGGCTGCCTCTGGGCTCAGTCTGAGAAGAAATGAACTCAGCACGCCTCCAAATTGTACTGTTTGGACACCACTGAACTTTAAAAACTGAAAACACTCTCAGGAGAAATTGCCTGTCAAACTGACTTACACTTAGGTTTGCTGTTAGCTGTGTAGATAATAAAGATCTGCTTGGTAGTTGTGTTGTGTGCTTGAATATCATGGGAGAATTTGGTGAAAATTCTCCAAAGAGGTGAGGGGGGATCAAAGGTTTTGGGAATGGGCTGAGGGGACTTTGTCTAGGAGGACGACAGCATACTTATGGCTCTGTCTTGTTTTTGTCTCTTTCTTTCTTTCTTTCTTTCTTTCTTTCTTTCTTTCTTTCTTTCTTTCTTTCTTTCTCTTTTCAGGCAGCTCTACCAGCGACTCTCAACCAGATGGATGGCCCTCCGGGGACACAGTGCGGCTGACTGTGTGCGCATTTATTTGACAGTAGCCAGGAAGTGGCCGTTCTTTGGTGCCAAGTTGTTTTTTGCAAAAGTAAGAAAGAATGGGAAGAAGGACACAAATAAAAACCTCCATGAACCTGGCTGACCAGATTTACCCCTGATATGGCATATTTTGGTTTTATTTAAAAACAAGGAAATTCCCCACAACTTAAAGAAACCAATGAGGAATTCTGGGGGAAGGGGGAACGGGAGGGAAGGTCCCCCGGACACACAGTCATCGGAAGATGAAAGAGCTAGCTGAACTAACCCTCATTCACTCATTAACTCCACCACTCACTGGCTTAGTTATTAGTGAGCATTTACTGCGCCCAGCTCCGGGGACACATAAAGTACAGTCTCCAGCGAGTTCTACCAGACTTTAGGGTGGGTCTCAGCTTAGCCCTGTGCTGCAACAGGCCTGTAAACAAGGCGCTGTGTGGTAAGTACCCTTTGAAGTGATCAGAACTGACTGCAGAAACACTGGGCAGAGAGACCCCTCTCTGGGAGGTGACTGACTCTGGCCCCTAAGGGAAAGCCTATGCCGTCTTTGGCGGGGGAGCATTTTGTTTCTGAATTCCCAGTACTGGGCATTAAATCAAGGACCTCTAGCGTACTGAGAATGGGTTCTCACCTCCAGCCATTCCTCCAGCCCTACACCATGCCCTTCAGTTCTTTTTCTTTTCCTTAAATGGTACCGCCTGGAACTCCCTTTGGCGCCAAAGATGCGTCCGTCCTGTCTTGTAGTCTGTTTTCCTCACTAATGCCTTGCACACTCTGAGAGTGACCCTACCATACTCCGGTGCCCACCGTCAGGGTTTGGAAGCAGTTATCACTGAATAAATACTTGCTGAAGAGCTAAGCCACTCTGGACAAACTGGTAAAACTGCCTCATCTCAGTTTTCTCATCTTTTAATAAACAACATGGACTAGAAAAGTCAAGCCCCAGGCATCTCCTACCCCTGGCTTACTGACTGTTAGGTTAGCAGTTGCTTTTACTACTGCAACTAGAAGCCATACACTGAGAGAACAGAAAAATTATACACGTTAGTATCATACATCCATACAGTATACTTGCAGAGAGTTAAAGGGTTTTGTTATTCTTGCTTGTATAAAGAGTAAGCCTGGCACAGTGGAACCCTCCTATAGTCCCAGCTACTGAGGAGACCGTGGCAGTCTTGGGCCTACTAATTAGAGACCAACCTAGCCCCTGTCTAAAAAGAAATGAATAATTGGTCATTACACTTGAAATGTGAACCTTTTTACAATGAATTTAATTCCAACTTCAGCGCCCTTGGTATGTTTTTCTGTGTCATTATTTGCTAGTGACACTCTGTTTGATGTCCCAGGACTGGCATTTGTCTGTCTGTAGAACAGGAAGCCACTTCCCTTGCCTTTGTTGTCATCATCATCACCATTATTATCATTGTTATTATTTTAGCAAGGGAAAAATACACAACATGAAATTGCCGGCATGCCAGTCTTAACTGGATGGTGCTCTGGCATTAAGTCGTTCACACCGCATCACACCTGCCCATCCTCCAGAGCTTGTTTTATCTTCTAGCTGCCGCTCTGGCTCCATGAGAAACACTTACCTTCCCATACCATCCCCCTTGGCATCCTCGAGGGCCACCCTCTGTTTCTGAGAGTGTGTGTAACTCTGGGGAACACGTGTGCCCCGTCATTTGTTGTACTTAGGTAATGTCTTCAAGACGCGCCTGGGCTGCAGCGTGTGTCAGATTTCCCTTTCTCTCCGAGGACTGACTGTTATTCTCTCACATACCTGCACTCAGGTACCACACTTGTTTATCCATTTGTGAGATGAGAGGAACTCACCGTCCTCCAATACAATCTACCATCAGCCTTGTGGTGTATGGTCTGGGGACTGGACCCATGCCCAGCCCTGGTACTTTCTGACGCTGGCATTTGAAACCTCCCTCAGTAGAGACAGCGGTAACCCTATAGTTGAGATTTCATGAACCTTCAAACTTGAGATTTATTATCTACAATGTAAGACTCAGCCTCCCTTCTTGTCTGGAGGCTTGGCACACTTCTTTAAGACTTAATAGAAGTTTATTTTTGTTAGAATTTCGGTTGTTAGAAATCAATGCCTGTGAAAGGGTTGTTTGGTTTTGGGGTTTTTGTTTTTGTTTTTTGTTTTGTTTGTTTGTTTGTTTTTGAGACAGGGTTTCTCTGAACTCATAGAGATCCACCTTCCTCTGCCTCCCGAGCTCTGGGATTAAAAGCATGCGCCACCACTCATGGCAAGAGATTGTTTTTATTTCAAAAAATTTCATTGTTTTGGCCTTCAAAATTTTTTTTGAGAAATTTCAGTACTTCTTGTACCTATCAACCATATAATCTTCTTTTCTTTTTTCTTTTTGACTATCAGGGAAGTATGCGCAGGTCACCACAGTCCCTCAGTCGCCTTAGAAAGCTCAGCAGTGTGTTTTGTTTTCTGAGGAGTGTGGTCATCACAGGAACTCTAAAACCTTTGGCAACTATTACATTTGTGAAACAAAAACAAGATGTAAAAAATTGTGTTCCTAGTCGGGCACACGCCTTTAATCCCAGCACTCAAGAGACGGAGGCGGGCGGATCTCTGCAAGTTCAAGGCCAGCCTTGTCTGCAGAGCTGCAGAGCGAGTTCCAGGACAGGCTCCAAAGCTTCAGAAAAAGAAAAAAAAGAAAAAAAATTAGCGTTCCTGTGTGAAAGATAAGAAAACAGCCTTGGTGGTATAAGAAGTTTGTCCAACTGCACACATTACCAAATAACGATTAGAGCCTACAAGTCAGGTGGTCTCGGACAAATCCACAACTCACTTCAGTACACCACACTGCCTCATCTATTAAAAGGATTTTTCAGCACATTTTTTGTTGCATTTGTTTAATGGCAGATCTTATATGCATTTAGACTGAAAAAATATGGCTGTAATTTTGATTAGCACCTTTAATTCAGCGTATTTTCACTTCTCCACAGCCCATAGCTCCGTCGTCATCTGGCAATACTTTTGTGTGGCTGGCTATCCACGAAAATGGCTTGAGCATCTTAGAGTACACCTCCATGGTAAGGTTAAACCCTGGTATCCATAACTAAATCTTCTATTTCCGTGTTCAGGGGATGGTAAGCGGGAGGTTCTGAGATTCTGAATTGCTGTTTCTGATTTTCCCTTGAGCTTAGAAGACAATTCTCCCTGAAACGCTTTAGCGGTCACTTTACAGGTACAATCATGTTACAATCCAGTGTTTTCAAACAGGTGACACAGGTCGTGTGTGTGTGTGTGTGTGTGTGTGTGTGTGTGTGTGTGTGTGTGTGTGTGTGTGTAAACTCAAGTGGAGGTCAGAGCACAACCTGCTGGAGTCAGCTCTTTTCTTCCACTATGTGGGGTCCCAAAATCAAACCCAGGAAGTTAGTCTTGACAGCATGCACCCTTCCAGCTACATCACCAGCCCTCCACGGTTTTTTTCTATATAAAATAAGAATGTTTAAGATATTAAAAAGTAGAAACTTTATCTAAGTTAAATTTCAGTTTCACTGAAGTTTCTATAGCATAATTTGTATAGTTTTCCATAATGTCACCAGTTTAGCTTACATTAAGGTTACATATCGACTAAAACATAGAGCATATAATTAAAATGAACTTGAGCTGGACAGTGTGGCACATGTTAGTCCCAGCACTGAAGACACTGAGACGGGAAGGTTGCGAGTTCAAGGCTAGTCTAGGCTACGTAGCAAGATCTTGTCTCAAAATTTCAAAATATGTATTTAAAAAAATCAAAGTATTCCTTTTCTGTTCATTTATCTATGTGAAGTTATCTTTTTCTACCATAGTTATAGGCTATTTGGTAATTTCCATTGTTGTACTGGGACCTCACACATGCTGGGCCACTGAGCTATGCACCCAACCATAAATGTCTCAGTTTGGTGGGTTATAACTGCTGCTTTAACTATATAGTGGGAGACCCTTACCTGTGGCAATAGAGAGAGAGAGAGAGAGAGCACAGAAGTTTTCTTGGTTTTATTTGTTGAAATGAAATTTCATTTCCCCTTTTCCTTTCCTCCCTCCAACCCTCCCATGCATACACACAGTCTTTCAAATTCATGGCCTCTGGCTTTTTTTCTTCCACTGTTGTTGTTGGTGGTGGTGGTGGTGGTGTGTGTGTGTGTGCGCGCATACACACACACCACGTAAGATAATAACACAATGGCTTAACTATTCAGCAGCCAGTTGTCTCTGCAGTCACTTCACGTGGCCACCTTTGTCGCAGGAAGGTGATGCTGAACGGAGTGCATGGTGCTGTTTCTGTTTGTGCCCACGTCTCCCTGGCAGGGGAGCCATCTGGATCTGCCAATACAGCGTTCGACCATTTGGACCTTAAAAATAATCAGATCTGGGTGGACATAAAAAAAAATATAGTACCAAAAATTTTCTCCTGGGTGCTGTGAATATAGGTGTTCATCGTTTCTAATTTGAGCTTTTCAGGGTCAGATGTATACTTGATTGTGTAGGCCGACGATTCCTAAATAAACTAGTATAATAAATAAAATAGTATGGCTGTTACTCACATAATCATAATAGATTTGACCTTAGAGCGTTGTTTTCGCATTTGCCATAATTAATATCAGCGTTTTCTCGTCTTCTTTGAGAGTGAACACCTGTAACAGTTCCTTTCTCTTTTCGTTGAAGAGATTAATGGTCAGCTATGTGTACAGGAGCCTGATGACCTTTGGAGGGTATCAGGACGATTTTATGGTCGTCATTAATACTCATTCAAAAGACAGACCAACGGAGAAGTTACTCTTTGCCATGGCAAAACCCAAGGTGAGTGGAGCACTTTCTGCCAGCCTTTAACTGGCTGGTCTTTCCTGGGAAGACACTTCTCACACAAAGGGTGTTGCGGATGGAAAGGGAACTTGTTTAAACAACCCTCAGCATAACTCATGGCTTACTTGATCTGAGTTCTAATTTGTTTTGCTAACATGGCTTGATACAGCCTGCTTCTTTTAGCTTAAGAACTAAGTGATAAACCAGGCATAGCGGTGCACACCTTTAATCCCAGCACTTGAGAGGCAGAAGCAGGTGGATCTCTGTGAGTTGGAAGCTAACCTGGTCTGCATAGTATGTTCTAGGACAGTCAGGGCTACCAAGAGATCCTGTCTCAAAAAAACAAAAATAAAAACAGAACTAACTGAAATTTTCCAATATGGGCCGATTGCTGGTGAAGAAGTTTCAAAAGTAGTAGTCATCTGCCGGCATTCAGGAGTGTGGTCGGGAGGGGAAAGTTCAGGGCAGCCTGGGCTACTTAAGATCCTTGTCTCAAAAAAGTGTGTGTGAAGAGCTATGAAATTGTTGTGGGTCACTTTGCATGGTCTTACCTACTTGGGGCTATTTGTTTTATGGACTTATTAAAGAGCAGAGTTTGATAGTTAAGATGTACTTGCCCCTTTGTGATAGTTAACAAACCACAGCATCTCTAAGTAAGGCAACTTTTGAAAAGATTACATTCTAACACATAAAGCCGGTTGGAGGCTGTAGCAAGGGGCAGAGTCTCTGTTTAGCTTGAGTGAGGCCCTGGGGGTTCAAGCTCCAGCACTGAAAAAAAAAAATCTAATTTTAGTAAAAAGGATGAGAAATTGTTTTTCCTAAAACTTTCTACTTAAAAAGGTGTTTTATTACATTTATTTATTGATATTGGCTTTTGTCTCTGTGTGCATGCCACAGGACAACTTGGGGAGTCAGCTCTCTCCTTCCGCCCCAACGTGGGCCCTAGGGATCTGACTTCTAGACCCCCAGCTCAGCGGAACGTACCCTAACCCTCCTGGCCATTTTTCAAGCCCTGTTTGTTTGGTTCATCATAGGTATCTTTTCTGACAAGTTCTGTGCTTTAACTGAGAGCAGGTAGCCACGGAGTACCAAAGATCACAGTAGCTTCAGTGTTTCCGTTTTACTAATGCCTCACATTTCCTAGCCTGTGACTGGGCTTGGAGATCCATTCTTGCTGCTAACTTGATGGTGCCAGACATGTAAAAACCTCATTTGATCTAGACCAGTGCTTCTCTTCCTGAGGCTGCTTCATAACCGTAATCCTGCTACAGTTACGGAATTGTAGTACCTGATGCGCAGGCTATGTGACCCGCAAAAGGAGTCGCGACCCACAGGTTGCGAACTGCTGCTCTAACGATCCGGGCATGGTGGTAGGCTGAGCAAATGGGGCTAAAATTACCCGTGGACAGTGGAGAGACTGTCACAGGAGCCTGACAGGACAGTTTTTCTCGTTTTAGATTCTTGAAATCACCCTTCTGATCGCCAGTTACATCAACAACTTCTTCCAGCAAAAGGCAGCGTTCCACCATCTCTCGGCCCCGGCGCTGCTCTCCGCCAGGACCCAGGGACCGCAAGCGAAGGCCAACGGAAGCCAGCCCCTCCTGTCGAACAGCAGACCCACCAAAGGCCCCACCTTACTCTGAAAACTGCTGAGCCTGAACCTTCTTCACTCATCCTCCACGAAGTGGCTGCATCCACTACAGACGAGTGTTTTACACACTGCCGCCACGGCGCGCACACCACCCCTCCAGGCTCGAGCAGTGATGGGTCACTCTCTTATCTAACGTAAATGTTCAGATAACAATAAAACAGAATCATAAAATGTGCCAACACACTCATGGTGTCTTAGACACAGCAGGTTAGAATTTGTCTCCATCCCACCCCATCTCCCTTCTTGGCCATCAGACATGGTGCAATAAGGCTTCCCATTTTTGCTTTGAAATATCCTGGCAGTCTTTTGAAAGGGAGATTCCAGGCTCTCTTTGGGTAAACCAGTTGACTATCTGGAAAAACTCACTGCCAAAAAATGTAAGTACTGTAATTAAATGTGCCTTTAGCTAAATGAAGTGGTACTTGGAAGAGAATGAGGGTCAGTTTGAGAATCAGCTGTGGCAACATTATGCAGGGGGGAAATTCTTAGAGAAAGTGCAATAAATCTCCTGAGTCTGTGAGTCATGGCATGAGAAAAGGCAGGCAGTCGCTAACCAGAGCCGCCTCTGTGGTATTAGAACGTGTGGACCTTGCGGCAGAGCTCTGCCCATCACTGGAGTGTGGGAGTCAAAATGAGGTACTGAGTCCTGGCGTCCCTGCCCTCCAGGATAGCATGAGATCGCGGGAAGGGTGTCCCGCAATTTCATTGTGTTTAATGCTAGGTCAACCTGACCTTGCTTTGTTATGAATTAATATCTTTGGAAACAAAGGTGATCCTTAAAGCTCAGTCCGTCACACAGTCTTTCCTGATTAGAGTTTAAAAGTAATTCTAGGGTAAATTTTAATAGAAAATACTTATGCCAAAGGAAGTAAATTTTCAGTCGAAGTTGTCTTGAGATGCCCGTGTTTGATAGTTATCCCGCTGCTGTGGCAAGTACTTGACAGAAACGACCTAAGGGAGACAGGATTACTTTTGCTGTTTCAGAGGGTTCTGTCCCTGGCTGCTCGGCCTCATGCAGTTGAGAAGAACCCCATGGTGGGGCGGGGCTTCCCTCGTGGTGGATGGGAAGTTGAGAGCAAGAAGGGACCAGGGACAGGTACACCTTCAAAAGCGTGTCCCCAGTGACTCACTTCCTCTAATTAAGCTCCCACTCTCAAAATTTCTACCACCTTTCAAACTGGCATCACTGTCTGGGAGTCAAGTGTTCAACACACCAGGAACATATCTCATAGTTAAAATCAAAACAGCAACATAGGCGGCCAATACAGTCCAGGCTATGTTAAAGAAATGGAATTATTAGTCATGATGAAAAATGAAACTGTGATAAGATATGAAGATTCTATTATGAAATATCTAACTGTAATAGTGATAAGCACGAGTCTACCTAATTTTATTTATGTGTAGAATATTTGTATTTATTTTTAGACATGTATATCACTGTGCGTGCCATTATTTTTTTTTTAAACCAATTTGAGGAAATGCTAGCTGCCCAATTAATTGGTTGGCAGAGCCCTTGAATTTTCCTCTCTGCTGCTTTCCTCCTGTGGCAGTGTCCCGTTCCCACACTGAACCTTTAAAATATGTTTTTCCCTTGGGAGCAAAGTTAGGACACACGCTGCTCGAGTCCTATTGGATTATCTTGGTAAAGACAAAGATAAATGTAAAAACCCAGAAATGGGGTTTTAAATTTCCCCTTCCATCTTGTGAGCCACAATCACTCGTTCAATCAACCAATTCATTTTTTAGAATAAATGATTGACGATTTGGGGGTGACTCTCCGAGTGATTTTGACCAGGGTAAAGTAGTGTTTTTGAGTGCCCATAAAGCTGCCTAATAATCATTAGGAGGCAGGCTGCAGAGACTGGACAGAACTCTCTCTTCTGGGCAACATTTCCCTCACCATCTGGTGAGCAGTCCCATACGCCCAGCCTAAGATTGCAAAGCAGCCAATGCTTAGCCTAAGCCACAGTGCCTTAAACTTCACGCTTGTTTTTGACAGAGCAGAAATAAAATATTTTGATGGAAAGAAGTCAATTTTCTGTAACCAATGATGTGAAAATTTTATTTCCTGGGAAATTACTTATCTAGCCATTTTTTTAAAACACAAGTATATTATTATGATTGGTTACCAGAGAATAATGTAATTGTAATATTTCTCACCTTTCCTTTTCTTCCCTTTCAGTCATAATAAATGATTTGCGAGATCCATGTTGAACATTATCTCTTGACTAATCTCCAAGAAATCCCCAATGTTTTTGCTGTCACAGCTGAGGTGCTGGGGAGGGAGGGGCAGTTATCGCCGCCTCCCTCATTCAGTCTGTCTTCAGCGTGGCTTTGTTCCATTCACGGGAAAGGAAGCTGTTTAGACAAATTGTAATTTTAATATGTGTGCATATGGATGCATACAGACTATGTGAAGAGGCAAAGAGAAATTTGTTTCTCCCCAATAAAACTCTTTATTTCATTTAAGTGAGTTCAATGGATTATGTTCTTAAAAACTAATTTAAAATGTTCTGCAGTGTGTATGTGTGTGTGTGTGTGTGCCCTAAAAGTCAGATGCTGCCATTCCTTACAAATGAATTTAACTCAATTTACAAGGAACGATAACCACGGCTTACAAAGGGACTTTGTCCCAAAATATCTTTCTTAGTCAATAGTTTGCCAGTGTTTTCCAAAGAAAAAAATATGACCAGGTTCCTAGAACAATCCACTTTTAACTGTTAGTTGCATTGCAGTATAATTCTGAAGAACTGACCATCACGGCTACCTGTATTTTTCCAGTAAAGACTTGCAGTGTCTCTGGACTACCAGGTTCCTGTGGGCTCCCCTGGGCTGCCACAAAATCTGTACTCTGCCCAGCCCTAAATTGATTTCTGTGGGGCTAAGGCTGTGAGGGACTGAGTGCCCTGAGGCTCAGGAAGGAACTGTGCAGACTCTTCTCTGCTACAGAATCTCCGCCTCCCCTCAGTTCCCACTTCCCTAAAAGAAGAAAGGGTTTACAGCCAGAAGAGAAACCGTTTACCTCCTTTAAATTCCCAGTTGAGGCCAAAGGTCACCGGTGGTGCTCTTCTATAAACGCAGCACTCAGGAGGCAGAGGCGGCCAGTCACTGAGTTGGAGGCCAGCCTGGTCTACAGAGCGAGTTCGGGACAGCCAGAGCTACAACAGAGAATCCCTGTCTCAAAAACAAACAAAAACCAAAATAAACAAGCAAAAAAAAAAAAAACCCTCCAAATTAAGCTAAGTTCACACGTGGACATTTAGGAGTGACATTAGGTGTTCCCATGTTGTCAGGTGGTGTCAAGATGTTCCGGGTCATTTAACTTAGAAGGCGGGCTCTATGACAAAGGGGATAGGCCAGAGCAGGAATCTGGCATGAGATGAGATGACTCTTGCTCCAAACTGTGCCATATTTGTCAGATGTTAACTTTCCCTAAGTTGAACATAGTGACAGTGCCCTTGGGAAAGGTGGCTGTCAGCAGCACTGAAGCCGTGGCCCCCGTTCGGTAACTATTGACCTTACCCAGGGATCCCTGGTGGTCCTCCGGATGCTAGCGCAAATGCACATTCCTCTGAAGTTGGTTTTCTTCCTCTGTCCCGTCGGCACCTGGTCGACAGGATTTCCCCTTCATCCGCTACTGCTATCTAATACAGTTGGTAGAGCATAGACTTGGGTCTTGGGAAAGCCGAGATGTTTCAGGCAAATTTCTAAAATTCAACCTGAATTAATTCAGAAAGCGATGAGAAAATTCACTTACCTTATCTTCATTACAAAGATCCTAGGCAGCCTCAAATAACTAAATGAAGTCATAAGAAAAGGACAGAGAGAGGCCTCGGGAAAACCCTGGAGACTTGCACCAGGACTTTCTGTTCATATCAGTGTCTCTATTTCACATTCTTAAACTACGCTTAGCAGGACATATGGTAATTGTCTCCTAAAGGGAATGACCTGCTTTTTCCAATCATAATTTTAAAAAATCCCAAGAAATGACTCTGCTTAACCCAATTCATATTTCAAGTTAATGCCAAGCCAACTCAGCATTGGATGAATGCCAAAAGAAATTATGAGAACGAATTTGCCTGGTAGAATAATGTGCAGCCAGCATGTCTTGTTCTGATGACTTTATAACTTTATATATGGGAATACATGCTTAAAACCGAGATTCTAACCACAGTACAGTGTTAAGTCCAAGAGAAAGAATTTGAGGAAAGACATCAAAATGTTGAATGTTTATTTCTTCTGGGATAAACATTTCCCAATCACCTTTCCTGCTTTTCTTTTCTGTTTTTTTTTTCTTTCTCTTTTTCTCAAGTGCTAGGGACTTACTGCAAGGCTTTTCACATGCTTGACAGAATTCTAGCCCTGAGCCATATCTCCTGTTCTCTCTTTTTTCCCCATATGCTTTTTTTTTCCTTCAAGAAACGTTGAAAGACACAGGGGGGAGATACAAAAACTCTGTCACTTTCCTGGCTGATGTTAATAGTCTCCATATGGTCGTCCAGGCTCCCAAACAATCTTCTACACAGCTGCAAAAAATCACCTCACTGAAACACAGGACCCGTCAAATCATGGCCCTTGTAAAATCTTACGTGGTTCGTCATAACCTAGACAGGCAAACTCAGACAACAAGATCCTTCACAGCAGTCCAGCCTACCTGCCCAACGTGAGCTTCCGCCTCAGCTCCATAGGTGCTTTCTGTGCTTCCAGACGGTTCATAACTCTCCAGCCAGTTTCCACATGTGGCTGTAGCCTTTTGAGCTGCCGCCATACCATGCAATCAGCCATACAGGCCAGGGAGTGGTGGCACACACCTTCATCCCAGGACTTGGGAGACAGAGGCAGATGGATCTCTGTTAGTTCTAGGCCATCCTGGGCTACACAAGATTGAATCTGTCTAAAAGAGAAACAGGACTCATATAAAGGTGATCCCAGCACCCGGGAATCACACACCTTTAATCCCAGCACTAGGGAGGTGGAGACAGGAGATATGGCTGGGTGGAGAGAGGAATATAAAGGGGAATGGACAGGATCTTACTCGAGTGTGGAGTCTGAGGATTCGTGGAGACAGGATCTTGCCCCTTCTCTTTGAAGATTTGGTAGAGATTAAAGGTCTCCCTAGTGGTTGGCTACTTTGCTTTTCTGATCTTTAGGTTGAACCCCAATATCTGTCTCAGGGTTTTTATTATTCATGCCATACAGATCACCCCAGATCTTCCAGTTCACAGACTCCCTCCTCCAACCACCGATCCCGGGTACTCAAAACAGTTACAGTCTTGAAGCGCTGGTGGTGCCATCCCTGGCAAACCCTAATACTCTGTAAACGATGTTAGCTGTCACTGTTGTTATCAACACCAACCTGGCTTCCTCAGCAAAACACAGGGAACCCAAGTCATCACAATAGCAGCGGTTTCCAAGCCACAGGCTACCTAGCACCAGGATATGGAAGCCAGTTCAGAGAGCGATGTATCAGCCTTCTTTGAAACCGTCCTTCCTTTACTGGACCACTTTCATTTTAGCCCCTTCTAATGGTGCAGCCGCAGCCTTTGCTTTCCTAGCTCCACAATGCTCCACCCTTTGGGCAGAGTTTATTCTCAAGTACATTATCTGAAGTGGGTGCTCTTTTATTTGACCAACGTTTGCTTCATTTCCAGGAATATGCTCCTTATGTCTCTTCGTTCAAATCTGTCAACAGGGCTGAGGGAGGGTGGAACTCAGGGTAAAGCACATGCCTGACTTGCCAGGGGCCTTGAGTTCAATCTTTACACAGTAGGAACTGACTCTAGGTTCATCTTACTTCAAATCCCGCGTTCTTAAACATCACACCATAAAAACTGAGCCCAAAGGCAGAGGGTTGGAGAGAATTTCCTTCAAATATTCAGGGATCTTAGGCCTGGATCTTTTCGACATTCAGAACAGGTCAAATACCAAACCTGCCATCAATGTTTCGACAAGTTCTTCAGGTGTGGCCACTTCTGGACCTCCTCTACAATAGTTTGATCACCTTGAATTATGGTCACAGTGATCTGTGTTCATCTCTTTTAAAGGCTGAGTTTTCTTACTCTGTATATATAGCACAGGGCTTTGTGTATGGAAATAGTCTATATAATTTTGTGGGGATTCCTATAAAGAGCGGTGTCTATAAAAAGCCCACAAAGTTCAAACAAATATAATCCACCTTCATAAAGTGTATTAAGTATGTAGGAGAGGCACACACTTCATTGACTTATTAATAAATAAAATGTACTGCTTCCTAAAACATCATGCAGCTAAACGTTCATAAAACGGGAAAAGTTGCACGCCTTGTTTTGATTTTAATTGCTGAGTTTGTCTTCGTCTAGTAAATTATTCGGTAACAGTTCAACACTGTTTCAGCTTCTACTCCCAAATCATGGCGATAGAGAGGGGACAAAAGTTAAGACAAGAGAGCAAAGGCCCCTGGCATGTAGCTGGCACTCAGTAGAAATAAAAACAAAACGAAAGAAAAAAAACCTTTCAAGTTTTGATTCCAGATGCACGAGGACCCTCACCATACCGTACTCCTTCTGACATCCTGTAAATTGAGATGCAAACAGAACTACACTTCCCATGAGTCCTCTCTTCAGCACGACGTCACGTCGCTGTCATGGCAACCAAGGAGCTCCGCATTCTCAGGCCCAAGTAGGAGCTCGCTGCCTGCAGTGGTCAGAACTGTTTTCCACGCGGATCCCAGGACATCTGGGGCTGCACAGTCACCATGCCCAGGTATTGCTGAACCGGCCGGCGAGGCATTCATAGCCTCCCCTCTTTTCCACCTGGACATGGAAGGGGCACGGGAGGGTGCGGCGGAGGTACCCAGTCCTGGCGCTGTGGGTGGGAGATTGTGGGCCTGGACAGCAACAGCACCTACCGCGCCCCGGACATCCCATAGGCCTAGAGCTTGAGGATTCTATCACAAACAAGTAGAAAAGTAAACGACTAGGAAAGCTCATCAACTCCAACCCTTTGCTGATTACATAGACGTTACTTTCTTTTCCTTTTCGTTTTGTTGTTTTCGAGACAGGGTTTCTCTATGTAACAGCCCTGGCTGTCTTGGAACTCGCTTTGTGGACCAGGCTGGGCTTGAACTCACTGAGATTCTCCTGCCGCTGCCTCCCAAGTGCTGGGATTAAAGGCGTGCGCCACCACCACCTGGCTAGAAGTTTCTTGAGTGCCACTTGAATTGCAGGCTGGAGGGTAGGCAATGGTGAACCAGATCACAAAGCCTCCTCTCCAGGGCCCCCCTACCTCGTGGTGCAGGACTTCTCTACTTCAGATGCGAAACTGCAGCACCTCCTTGAAGGCGGAGGGTTGGGGGTATTGATGGCTTGTGAAATATGAACTCTTATCTCTACAAGGTCCTTTAAAGTACCTGAACCACCAAATGGCCTAAAAGGATGTAGGGTAGAGGGCCAGCGATCTTTCGCCCCCTTCTGGCGTGAACTGCGGTTGTTTATGAAGTTCAGGACTGGAAATGTGTCCGCTTTACATCGCCTTCTCATTGGTTACCATAGTGAATCTGTGGGTACCGTTTTTTGTTTGTTTGTGGGAAGCATGGCAGATGGAAGAACCCTTTCCCTTTCCTGGGTACTTGAGAAACACAGACACATTCTGGAGGGATGGTGTGTAAACAGAGCAAGAGATGGAGACAGGGTTCCTGGAGGCTGGCCCATGAAATAAAATAGTTGAGTGCAACATCTCGGGATTTCTATTTGACTTTGTTTTCCTGTTTTGACATTTTAAAAACATTCCCTTTTTCTTTGGGGATTCTGGGAATTGAACCCAAAGACTCATGCATGTTAGGCAGGCATGTTACCACTTAACTCTATCAGCATCCCAGGTTCTGGTTCTTGTCTAGTAATAATTATAGACCATCGATAACTTTTGTAGTTTAAAAGACCAGCGCCTACAACTAAATGAGCAGGGACGGCGTAACAATCACTATGGCCCTGAAAGCAGATTTTTTTTTTTTAAATTGACATTTCAGAGGGGAAGAAACAGATTTGAGCCTGAGGATTAGCACAGAGGCCCGCATGTATTAGCTGCTCAACAAATATTTACTTAGGACTGGGAGGTGGTAAAGTGCATGAGGACCTGAGGTTGGTGAAAAGCAAGGACAGGATAGGTGTCTGTAAACTCAGGTATTTGGGGAGGGGTTAAAGTCAGGAGATCGCAGGAGCTTCCTGGCCAGCGAGTGTACCCAAGAAGGCAAATATGCGTGTCTGCACGCTTGCATTTGACTCTTGACTGTTGGCGGGACTAGCTGTGGCATGCTCCTGCTGCCTTGAGCTTCCTGCTTGCCATGACTCCTGGAACTGTGGGGCAGATCAGCCTGCTCTGTCTGGTGTTTTATCACAGCAGTGGAATGGAAGTAGGCACTCTGCTTATCAGCTTCAGTACTCTTCACCAACCGTTTCTAGGTGAAAGGTGCTAGAAAAATCCTCCATGGTTTTACCTAGTTATTGACTTCCAGGAAATAGTATTTTTATAAATCTTACTGAAATAAAGTGTCTCTGCTGGAAATATCTATTTCTAAGAATTCCTTCTGTTTCTCTGGCTTTTGTTTTTCTACCTCTTATGCAGTGAAACTCTCTGGGAAATTGCAAAAGCTGAAGTGGAAAAAAAGAGAAGTCATGGAAGTGAAGGGAATGGAGCTGAAATTGGAGAAAAATCTGTTTTCTTCATTGGCAGTAAAAACGGGGTAATACTTTAATATTTTTCAGTTATTGAAATAATTTAGCAATCGGCAACAAATTTTACTTTAATGCTATGATTAAATCTACATATTTTCAACTCTGAATGTTCACTGAATTGGGAAGGGCTTGTCATTGATCTAGGAAAAGTTATAACTGTGAAAAAAATGTTAGAAAGACCCTTAACTATTTTTATTTCATAATTCAAAGTATTCAGATATTCTGCTTTGATTGCATATAAAGTCCAGGCTCCACTTAAATGTCTGAGTCCACCCCTAAGTCAGTAGGTCAGTCTTAACAGCAGTCACACTGTGAACTCCGTGACTTTACTTTTAGGAATCTCTATGAAGAAATAATTGAATTGTGTTAGTGATGTTTATCAAAGACTTAGTTGTTTTAGAATGTGGAGGAAATGAGATGGTAGTTCCCACTCTCTGTAAGGTCACTTACAGAGAAATGAAATGTGTACTAAAAGTGTGGATTGTGGCCACACAGTGAGAACAGATGTATCATGTCCACACACAGAATTCCTGTGTGCAAAGGCTTGAGAGCTGTTGGATGCTGGAATCCATTAGCATCACGCTCTGTTCTACTTGGAGTTCATGTTACTATTCATTCTCTGTGTCTCATGCTTCTACGTAAGGGTACTGAAAAACTAGGAAACTTCCAGAAACGAAGGTCTGAACCAGTGGGGCTACATGTTCAGTGAGCAGCCTGATATGTCTCAGCATCTCCTCAGAAATATCTCCAAAACACTAGATATCCTCAGTTGGGGCTTTTAATCTCCATTATTGTTAAAAATTATATTTATTGGCACAAACAATTATATAATAAGAAAAAAGTTGGGGCTGGAGAGATGGCTCAACAGTTTAGAGCACTGGCTGCTCTTTCAGAGGTCCTGGGTTTGACATTGGGTCCTATCACCCAATGACAGCTCACAACTGGCTGTTACTCCAGTCCCACAGTGTTGAAATACAAGCGGCGGGGCTGTGTCCCCAGCACCCCGGCCGCCTGCTAGCTTATGCCCTGAAATAACAACACACAAACTGTATTCATTTAAGCACTGTTTGGCCCATTTCTATCTAGCCTCTTCTAGGCTAATTCTCGCACCTGGACTAGCCCATTTCTAATAATGTGTGTACCGGGAAGATTCTAGCCTATGTCCATCCTGGGTCGGAGCTGCCTGGGAGAGCGGAGCCTGGCATCTCTGCTCCAGAGAGCAGAGCTGTCGAGTCTGAGCTCACTTCCTCTTCCTCCCAGCATCCTGTTCTGTTGACTCCACCCACCTATGTTCTAAGCTATGAGGCCAAGCAGTTTGTTTATTATAATTAACCAATGACCTTCCTCCATCACCTCGGGTTTCGAAACCTTCTGGCTCCCTCACACACCAGCAGTACACATTGTGCACAGACCTACACATAGGCAAAACTCCCACCACATAAAAATAATACATAAAAATAAGGTAAGGTTTGAAAGAAAAAAGTTAGGAGTTTTGGAAGAAAATAATGTGAATTGAAATAAACTGGATATAAATTTATATACAATTTGAACTATTAATATGCAAAGATAAATAATTTGTGTATTGCCACTAGGCCTCTGGTTTACCCGTGCTGGCATGTTACTCCTTTAAAAGGTGGTTGAGTTTCTCTAGAACAGGTGTTTGCAGATGGGGACGCCATTGACATTTGCAAGGGTGATTGCAGTGAACTGCTGACTTTAGGGTGGGAAAGGGTGGTGGAGATAGGAGGGGCCCAGCAGAAGACAAATGTCGGGGTCAGCAGGTTTTTTAGACCTTTCCTGAGGTGAAGGAGACTGTTGGGATTCCTTGAGAAGAGGCTGAAAAATATGCTTCCACAGCTGTGGTCTGGAAGTCATGCTGTTCCTAGATATGAAAAGGCTCAAGAGAAAGCCATGGAATTGACATGTAGCAGACCTGTCGGTTAGAAACACTCGGAGCATAATGTCCATCAATGTGTACATGTGTTCGTGTGTAGACATAAGCATGCATGTATAAAGGAAGCAGGAAAAGGCATTTCAGAATTGACCTCTTATCATGTAAATGTATTTTTACATTGCCATACCTGATAGCTGCATATTCCTTGTGTGGATTGCCGTAATCAGTTTGTTTGGTATCAAGGTTTCTAGAGCTTCAGTTTTGTATCGCACCAGCCATACTTCATCAGTGCATGTTGTTTATGGTATTCCAGTTATCTCCTCACAAAGAGTTCACTTGATCTGGTTGCACATATTATCTGGAATGACTTATTACCTTCTTTTTGGTCTTAAAAAAATGTAGCCTTTTATGATAGATAAATAAATATTTAAATATATATGTATGTGTATATATACAGTATATATATAAATATTTACTATATTTCTCTCTCTAATATATATTAGAGATATATTAATATATATTAGAGAGAGAAATATAGTAAAAATAGTCTGTCTTTTTAGCCTTGACACCCAGAGACTTCCTGCAGTGGGCCTGTGCTGCCGAGCCTTTCACATCTCTTCCTTGCAAGGAGTCCTTCAGTTGTTTTCGCTGAACCAGCCTACCAGCCTCTGAGGAGGGTGTGGGTTAAGCTTCATGGCTAGTGTCTAAAGCCCACATTTACTGACTCCTAAAAGGAAGTCTCTGGATAAAAACAAGGCACTTCAACAGAGTGTGTGCACCGTAGGCTCTGCGCCTACCTACAGCGCATCTTGTATTTGTATGTTTTCCTCTCCCTTCATTTCCGCTTCAACAACTAGGACGGAGAGATTTTAGAATACAGCAATCAGCCTAACCAGTAATTAGCACTGCCGAGTAAAGAGAAAGTTTAAGACAGCTGTCAGGTGACCCCCAGAGTGAGATGTGCTCAGCTAATCCCTGTCATCTGCGGGACTTTATAATCATAAGAGCGGTGTGGTTAGATTGTGATGGAAAGTCGGCAGCTCGCTTTTCCCACTCATCAGACTTTCAAGTAATTCTGAAAGTTTCTAGTTTTTAGTTTCCAGGTAATTTATCACTCAAGTGATTTAAGAAGCTATTTTGGGCCACAGTTACGAACACTAATAAAATTTTGCATGTAGGCGACAATAACGTGGGATCCTTTCTGTTTAATTTCTAGGGAAAGACTACTATTATTCTAAGGTGTCTTGACAGGTGAGTATTATGTCAGCCTTTGTTAGACAGCAATCACGCCTGTTCCAGCTGCAGCAGAGCACCTTAGCCCCAAAAGATATGGAAGGAGAGCAGTTTTGAGATTCTAAGTATTTAATTCTCAGTCTCAAATACAACCTTTAAGAGCACCTTTAAAGATAAGACTAAGAAGAACCCGAACAATATAGGGTTGATACTAGATTTCCTGTTTGAAAGAGAAGTGTTACCACCATCTCCCAACCTCCAGTGGTGCTTATGTTCTTTTGGGCTATGCTTCCTTGGTATTTAAGTTCTTTTTATTGTGCCTAATCTATGCCTGTATGAACAATGGTTGTAATCGGTGTTTTTATAATAAATCATTCAGTGTAGCATTAGTTTAAGATAAAGTACAACTGCAACATTGAATTAAAATAGTTCATTTCAGCCCTCTCTGGAAGTATACCCAGATATAGAATGATCTTTCAAATTGTGGGTTGACTGTGTTAGACATTTTGTCTTAGGGGAAGCTTCTTGCTTCCTGAAAGACTTATATTTTGCTGGGCAGTGGTGGCGCACGCCTTTAATCCCAGCACTTGGGAGGCAGAGGCAGGTGGATCTCTGTGAGTTCGAGACCAGCCTGGTCTACAGGAGCTAGTTCCAGGACAGGCTCCAAAACCACAGAGAAACCCTGTCTCGAAAAACAAAAAAAAAAAAAAAAAAAGAGTTATGTTTTTAAGGAAATATAGCCAAATAATACTTGGTGTGTATCCTGAGAATGATATCTGTCAAGATAAAGTTCAAAATATTCAATACTTAGAAATATACAAATCACAAATCTTAAACTTGTGGTTTTTGTTCTTCAAGTTAAAACAAAATACAATATTATTCAGGCTCAAAAAGGAAAGAACTCTGGCACTGGACAGCACATGCTGCTCTTGCACCCACGTGGTATCTGTGACTCAGAGGAACCAGCTCCTCCTGGCCTCCACAGCACCTGACATGTACATGGCGCACATACATGCATGTAGGCCCACATTCATCCATAAAATAAGTAAATCTTTAATTTAAAAATGGAAATAAATTGTCGTATTTTACAATGTAGGTGAACTTTGAGGTTACTATGCTAAGTGAAATCAGCCAATCACGAAACACACAAAACTTTCTGGTTCCTTTTGTATGAGATACTCAGAGCAGTTAATCCCACAGAAGCAGAAGCAAGGAGGACAGCAGTAGCCAGGGACTGGAAGGGACATGGGAAATCATTTAATGTATGTGGAGTTGCAGTTTTACAGGCTGAGAAGTCATGAGGGTTGTTTGCCCAGCAATGTGAATGAATATACTACATACTATGAAATGCACACTTACAATGGTTATAACAGTAAAATTTACTTCATGTATTTCTTACCAAATTAAAAATAAATACATATCATATAATTGCTTACCAAACAATTTAAACTTGCATGAATAATTTATTAAATAATTTGAATATTTTTTAAGTTGTTTGTTGGTTTTATGCCATTGTTCATATTTGGGTTGAAATTTAAAATAAAGAACTACATAAAAGTCTTCCCTTGGTGTCCTTACCAGTTGACACTGAGCCTGAGCAAACAAGTCGGTATTTCCCACATGACCTGGATTCAGAGAGCTGGTGACCCAGCGTGGCCCTTGATGCTGCCAGCTACCACTTTTCCACTGGCTCGTGCACATGCCACTAAAACTTCTACGGTGGTTTTGAAGGGCTTGTTTGGGCCGTGTGGAATGACACCTTTATCAGTGTACCTCAGTGCTGGTATTGAGGGTCCCCTCTTTACTAACGAAGTGTTTAAGCGGAAGTACAAGCAGTAGGATGATAGCATGAGAAACCTGGTCCACCATCACGGTAATAATTCTGCCTTTGTTGTACAGGGATGAGCCGGCAAAGCCAACCTTAGCTTTGGAATATACTTACGGAAGAAGAACAAAGGGGCACAACACAGTGAGTTCACTTCGAAGTCATAGCTCCTGCCTTAGATGGGAAGCCATGATATTGAGATGGCTTTGTGTGATCTGCAATGGTGCATGTCGTAGACGTGCGCTGTTGAACCTCACATGCACTTCCGCTGATGGGGAGCTTACCTAACCTGTGAAAACATTTTCACTTTCCCTGTTGTATCCTAAAGTATTGAAAAAGGTTTATTCACAACTTTTGTACAGTTCTTTGACCTAATTATGCCAACTTAATATCTTAAGTTCCTTGTTTATATGATACTTTTGTTCTGGGATATATATATGTATGTATATGTATATATATGTGTGTATATGTGTGTATATATATATGTATATGATCTTATGTATCTCAGGCTGGCCTAAAACTCCCTCTGTAGCCTAGATGACCCTGCATCCCTACATTTGCAATCCTCCTATCTCAACTTTCTGAGTATTGTTGAAATTATAAGCATGTGACAACAGGCTCAGCATGAAATTAGATTTCTTTGAAATTTAGTGATATAGGGTTCTTTGCATACTTATAGTAATTATATAGATGAAACCTTTTCTATTTTTCAAATGAAAATAACATTATTGATATCTCCATTTTTGTAACTTTTAGTTGTTTTTTTAGATTTGTCATACAATATATTTTGAACATACTTTCCCCCTCCTCCACATCCCCCCAGATCCTTTCCACCATTCTACTCACTCATCTTTATATTCTTTCTCTCTTTGAAAAGAGGAAAAATCCCAAGTAAACAAAACAAAGAAGATAAAAGCATAACAAAAACCCACCAAACAATAAGGACCAAAGCACACAGAAAAGCAAAGTGTGGAATCATTCTGTATTTGCCAACTCGTCACTCTGCGCGCGGGGCCTGCCTTGGAGTATGGTTGGTACACCCAGTGGCACTCCATTGGGGAAAACTGATTTTCCCTCTCTCAGCAAGTATCAATTTCAAAGTTTCTTGCTTAAAAACTTGGTGCCTGGGGCTGGAGAGATGGCTCAGTGGTTAAGAGCATTGCTTGCTCTTCCAAAGGTCCTGAGTTCAATTCCCGACAACCACATGGTGGCTCACAACCATCTGTAATGAGGTCTGGTGCCCTCTTCTGGCCTGCAGACATACACACAGACAGAATATTGTATACATAATAAATAAATAAATAAATAAATAAATAAATATAAAAAAGTAAGCATTATATATAAACTGTTTAACAAAAGGGCCAAAATATTTAAAAAAAAAAAAAAGAACTTGGTGCCTGCTTCCCCTTCTCTGTGCCAGGATTTTATCTAGCTTAATATTATGCATCGCTTGTACATTCTCACAGTCTCTGTGAGTTTATATGTGTTATAAACAACAGCCCTGCTGTGTAGGGAAGACGTTATTTCCTGGGGCTCATCCACCACTTCTGACTGTTAAGAATCTTCCCACCTCCCCTTCCACATAGATCCCCAAGTCCTGAGGGCAGGAATTTGATAAAGACATCCATTAGGGATGAATGCCCCAAGGTCTGCCACTCTCTACACAGTGTCCAGTTGTGGGTCCTTGTGTTACTCACCGTTTACTGCCAGAAGCTTCTCTGGTGAGACTTGAGCAGTGCACTGGTCCATGGGTATAGCCGCTGTCATTTTATTGCTATGTTCATTTAGAAGAATAGTAATAGTAGGCTTGTCTCTAGGCCCATAACCTGGCTAGACTCAGGTTCTTGACCTCATTAACAGTGTCAGACACAGGTTGCATCTCATGGGATGGGCCTTAAATCTAATCAAAAAGTGGCTGGTTGCTCCCATAACTTTTGTGCCAGTTTTGCAAAGTATATCTTGCAGACAGGTCACTGCTGCAGAGTTTGTAGCTAGGTGATATTAATGTTTACTTTTTTCCTGTGCTATCATGCAAAGTACCTCCTGATACTATGAATGCTAATCAGCAGATATGAAGCTTATAGCTCTGTGTGAGCTCAACTTCTCCATGTTCAATGACATAAGTAAGTGATGCCTTCAGCAGTAGGGCTTTACCATCTGGTTTTGGAGGGTAAACAATAGCATTGTAATAGCCTGTGATGTTTGAGAGAGGAGGGGGAAATCTATGGAACCTGTTGGCCAGCAATTTAACAGAAAGGTAACCCATTCCAGATGTTGGAGGTTTTACTTGGCTGCATGTGATCTCTAGTGGAATTTGCCCCCCTACCTAGGCAAAGGACACTAGTTCGTTTCTTGGCCACCCTGACTCGAAATAATCACACAGAAACTGTATTATTTGCAGTACTGTTTGGCCGATAGCTTAAGCATATTTCTAGCTAGCTCTCATATCCTAAACTAACCCATCTTCATTAATCTGTGCATCACCGCTAGGTCATGGCCTATGAGCAAAGTTTTGGCGGGCTCCAGTGGAGGCATTTGTCTCCTGTGCTGGCTACATGGCTTCTCCTTGACTTCGCCTACTCTCTCTATATATATCTCTTCCAGCCTTGCTATATTCTGTTAAGCCATTGGGAAAAAAGCAGCTTCTTTATTAACCAATAAAAGCAGCACATATACAGAAGGACACCACCTATGCATATGTGCGTGCACAAACACACACATACACACACACACATATTGCATGGTAACTCCAAAGTGTATTTTTTAAATTATGTATTTACATATGTATCTTTGTGTGAGTGTTTGCACAGAGTCAGGTGACCACAGAAGCCACAAGAAGGCATTGGATTGTCTAGAGCTGGAGTTACAGCCAGTTGAGGGCTGCCCGATAGTGATGCTTGAGACAGAACCAGGGTCTTCTGCAAGAGCAATAAGCACCTTTAGTCACCGAGTCCTCTCTCCATCACCTGGAGGTTCTGTTTTAGTTCACAGACAAGTTCTTCTTATACACCCAAGTTGATCTGGAGCTCACTATGTACTCCTAAATGGCTTTGAACTCACAATCCCTCAAAGCTCCTGAGGGCTGGCATTACAGCTGTGACTGAATCACCGGATCTATTTTAGGAGTTACTCTTGGTTCCTCTAAAAATATGGGACTTGACTGTGGAATATTTGTGAAAATATACTGTTCAAAATCTAAATTGCTGGTGTTTTTAAAAGTATAGTGTGAAACTGTAGCTCAGTGGTAGAGGATTTGACTAGCATTCTTTAGTCCATGAGTCTAATCCACAGTATTTTGGGAACGAGAAGAAGCTAAAAGTTGGTAGTACTATTGGAGACTACAGGCCATGAGACTATTCCTATTTTCGTCTGTTTTAGTGTCTGTGCAGAGGATGTCAGAAGTGGTTCAGCACAGAGGAAAAACTTAGAATAGTATATGGTATGGGGACAGACATTCCTAAGTAGAATTGCTTTTGGAAGTCTCAGAACCAGAGGGGGTCATTTCTTAAATTTAAGTGTGTGGAAGAACCATCTCAAATAGAAAGTCCTACTATTCCCATACAAAGACACATTTGTATAGAATGATCTAGTTCAAATGTTTATTAGATAATGTATTAAAGAATGACCAAATGTGGTAGCACATACCCATGGTCCCAGTAGTCGGGAGGTGGAATCTGGTGGAACTTTGTGAGTGCAATGTCAGCAATTTCCAGTCCAGCCAGGACTGCATGGTGAGACCCTGTATCACAAAAGAAAAAAGAAAGAGAGGCTTAGATGACAGATGTAAATGTGTCAAGAATTTTAAAAACCTGTTATTGCTTCCTGGATCCACCAATGAAAGTTGATTATTAAAACTGAGAAATTAAAAAGAAAAGAAAAGATAACTTACTGCGATGCAGGAGGATTTCGGTTTTGCGATTCAGATGGTTCATGGTGTGGGAAATGTGAAAGAGCTCTCACCAGCTCGGCTTTCGAGAAGGCTATAAACCCTCCTTTGTCACAGTGTGACCTGAGAGGTTTTCCTGTGAAGAACGATTCATTCCACAAACATCAGTGACTCAAATGTCGACAGCAGTAACATTGTACAATTACTTTACAGATAAGAATTTGTCCCCGAAAAGGAAAATAATGTATACTCATCTAAAACTTGCTTTGCTGCCTCCTGCCCATTCTAGTTCATAACAGCAGGTACCTGAGAACCCACGTGGCCGGGTTTCTCCAGCTTTTCCTCTAATTGGGCCACAGCAGGGGATTTTCTATATTTATTCGCAGAGCTCCCCACTTGGTTGGGTTAAATGTTTCACTATGAGTTTTAGATGGAAACACTTTGTCAGCTCCTAGTACAGAGGCCTTGAGCATCAGCCTGAGAGTGGGCAGCAGGAGAAACGCCCCAATGAACAGTCCTGGGAGGTGGTCTCGGGTCAGATTGTTCCAAACCACATGGCTGCCTGGCCCATCAGACCCTCCTAGCTACAGGATCCTCCAAACCGCAAAGCACCACTAGCTCATCCCCATCTCCTGCTGCACTGCTGGGCTCTCACTGCCTTGTCCCCCGTTTCTCAGGGCTTACCTGCACAACTTGTCCACTTCTGAGCGTCTCTATTTCTAAATCAAAATGTTCTATTTCACTGCTTTATGTTTATCTGGAACCCCAGAATCCTAAATGTGTTACTTAAATTTTCTGGGCTGGAGAGATGGTTCATCAGTTAAGAACATTGGCTGCTCTTCCAGAGGTCCTGAGTTCAGTTCCCAGTACTCACATGGTGGCTCACAACCATCTATAATGAGATCCGATGCCTTCTTCTGGCATAAAGGAATACATGCATATAGAGGCTCATATACACAAAATAAATAATACTTAAATTTGTTTAAGTGTCTATTTCATGTGATAATAATATTTATAAAGTTGTGAGCAGGAAGCATATTCCTGGTGGCTCAGCTTTGTTTGTGAAATGCATTTGATGCATTTCAAGATATGGAATAGAGGAAGGAAAACGAATGTTTCAAGTAAGAAGAAAGGGTTAGTTGAGGGTGAATATTTTATATTTATAATTATTATTGGTAGGTGCTAATAATGTCTAAAAAACACTCAAAAGTTTAAAATTAATTATTATTTAAACTCTATTTTCTTTCAGCCAAAAGACATTGCCCACTTTTGGGAACTGGGTGGAGGAACCTCTTTATTGGACCTAATAAGCATACCAATCACATGTGACACCTTGAGGTGAGTGGATGTTCACAGGTGTTCTGTGGGACACATGTCCACAGGCGTTCCGCACGTGTGCCCAGGCTTTCCTGGGTCTTCATTTTGGAGGCAATTTTTTTTATTGTCTGGAGGTTGCCGCCCTTTCTTTCTATGATCTTAGACTGTAGTGCTCCTTGAGAAGTCTGGAAAGACTCAGGGTTCTGGCTGGGGCTGAGTGAGGTGCTTTCCTGCCAGCAATGTACTTTACAGGCCTGCTGGCAAGGAAAACTGTCAAGTAGTGTTTGGGTGATGAATTTATTTTCAAATCTAAATATGAAAAGTTTAATTCTTTCCACTCTTGGTGTGAGCTAACCCAGCTCTGGGGCTTTTCTTCCTCTGACTGTTGTCAGTTTCCCATGGAGTTGAGTGTGCAGTAGTATTACTGAACCAAGGACCTGAGAGATAACTCGGCAGTGAAGCGCACTGGCTGCTCTTCCAGAGGCCTTGAGTTCAGTTCCCAGCAACCACATGGTGGCTCACAGCCATCTGTAATGAGAAACCCGGTATCCTCTTGAGGAAGAGACCTAATCAGTCGTCCTCATCAGCTTAGACCATTAAACCCAATATGAGCAAGTTCAACAGAACTGCCATATATGGACTGCCATGCATACTTCAGCCTTGCCAGGGCATAAATTTCATCCAACTTCAGTATTACTAAGCTTTACTGTATTGGAGAGGAGAGATCTCTCTACTGGCATCCATTTGATTGTTTTGTTTTGTTTTTGTCTTTGTTTTTTTGAGACAGGGTCTTTCTGTAGCCCTGGCTGTCCTAGAACTTGCTCTGTAGACCAGGCTGGCCTCCAATCCAGAAATCCTCCTGCCTCTGCCTCCTGAGTGCTGGGATTAAAGGTGCATACCATCACTACTTCACTTTTCTTTTTTTCTTTTTTTTTAAGTGAGAGCAGCGTGTCTTCACAGTGTACGGAAGGATGATTACACAGCAGATCTTAGCCAAGAACAAAAACTAAATGTGAAGATCTTTCTCATCAGAAGTTAACCCAAACCATTGCTGTTACTGAGCCCAACTCAAGGGCCAGGCAACCATTTGTTCCACTCAGGCCTGAAGAGCCTTGGGCTGGTGTCTTCTTTACAGACAAATGCTTTTCCAGAGCTAGCGGAATACTGGTCAGACTGACTCAACTCATCCAGTGATTTCTTCCTTTTAGTAAAATATAGTTTATTCTCTTTTATTTTGAAACAGGGTCTGGCAGTGTAGCCCAGGTAGCTTCAAACTCACCTGACTCTGCCTTCCAAGTACTGGGATTAAAAGCATAACTATTTTTACTGTGTGTGTGTATGTTTGTGTGTGTGTGTTTCGTGTGTGTGAGCGCGCGCCTGTACATGGAAGTCAAAGGTCACTATGGGGTATCTTCTTAATCACTTTTCACATTATTTCATTTTTTGAGACAGAGTCTCTTGCTGAACCTGGAGCTCATCGGCAGTAGCTGGGTTAGCCAGTGAGCCCCAGGAGTCTCCATCTCTGCTCTCCAGCACTGGGATTGCAGGTGCATGTCCTATGCACAGAATTTCACATGGGTTCTGGGACCTAAGCGTCCAGTCCTTGGGCTGGGGACCTGAGCGTCCAGTCCTCCGGCTGGGGATCAGAACATCCAGGCATCAGGCTTTCTTGGTAAGCACTTCACCAACAAAGCCTTCTGCGCAACTACAAAAGTGACTATGTGTACATAGGACATTTGGTACAGAGAGTCACAGATAGAGTGACTGCCACCAGGTGGAGACCTGGGTCTTTCAGACTTCTGTAGATAACTGTACTGTGCCATTAGGTTTTGTTTTATTCTTTCCTGTTATTGGAAATAAACTTTTTTCTCATATAGTATAGCCTAATTAAGGTTGCCCATCCTCCACTCCTTTCACGTCCTCCCCATCCTCCCTTCCACCCAGATCCACCCCATTCTGTTTATTAGAAAATAAACAGGTTTTGAAGGAATAATAATAAAATATAATACAAGACAGAAACTAACACATCAGAATAGGACAACGCAAACAGAAGGGAAAAAAAAAAAACAAGAAAAGGCTTAAGAAGTAGATATAGACACAAGACCCATTCAAGAATCCCATAAAAAAAACAAAACTGGAAGCCACAATATATATGCAAATTAGGGTAAAAAGAGAGAATATATACATATAAAATAAATTAAAATAAAAATAACGTAAGAGATAAAAATAATTGAGGAAAAAGCTCTGAGACAACATTACAAGACAAAGACCTTCCAGAGATGGTGTTCTATTTGTTTTCTGCTGGGTATGTAGTCTAACCTTAAAAGTAGTTAGTTTTCCCAGTAAAATGCTGTCTGTCAGGGTTCTCTAGAGGGACAGAACTGATAAGGTGAATCTCTCTATATATATAGATAGAAAGGTGGTTTATTCAAATGGCTTACAGACTGTGGTCCAGCTAGTCCAACAATGTCTGTCAAACAATGAAAGGTCCAAGAATCCAGTAGTTGTTCAGTGCACAAAGATGAATGTCTCAGCTTGTCTTGAGGATACGCTGGAACCCCAAAGAAGTAGCTCTAATGGTGGTGAAGGAATGGACTTGCCAGCGAGAGAGGGAGCAAGCATCCTTCTTCCATGCCCTTTATGCAGGCTGCTGGCAGGTGTGACCCAGGCTCAAGATGACTCTTCCCACCTCAAAAGATCTGGATCAAAAGTGGTCTTCCCACTACAAATGATTTAATTAAGACAAAAACCTCTCACAAGTATATATAGCTACTTGGGTTTTAGTTGAGCCCAGTTGTAGTCAAACTGACTACTAAGAACAGCCATCACAGACTTTTTTTTTTAATTTATTTATTATGTATACAGTGCTCTGCCTCATGCCAGAAGAGGGCACCAGCTCTCATTACAGATAGTTGTGAGCCACCATGTGGTTGCTGGGAATTGAACTCAGGACCTCTGGAAGAGCAGCCAGTGCTCTTAACCTCTGAGCCATCTCTCCAGCCCCATCATAGACTTTCTTAGAGAAATTTTTCATTTAAAAGCTGTTATCAGTTGGAGATAGATTGTGATTCAGGGATGGGAGCAAGTGTGTACTTCTGCTTTCGGCTCTCGGATCTCATCTGGTGCAGCCCTGTGCAGGCCCTGTGCGCGCTGCCTCAGGCTCTGAGTTCCTGTGTGTGTAGGATCATGTTGATCACAGGGCCTTGTTTCCTTGGTTTCCTCCTTCCCTTTTTACATCCTTTCTGCCTCCTCTTCTCCAAAGTTCCCTGAGCCTTGAGGATATGGAGTTGGTGGAAGCAGCCCAGTTAGGTCTCTCACTCTGTGCGCGTTGCCTGGCTTTGGGTCCTTCTTACACAACCTCACATAAATTTCAGTATATCCCCTTCTCACAACAGCCAGGATCAGGAATCTGCTCTTTCAAGCTGTTGTTGTCTTTTTAGGACATTTTCTATTGTTCTTGTTTTGGATCTCTCCAAACCTAATGACCTTTGGCCCACCATGGAAAACCTGTTGCAAGCCACCAAGAGTCATGTAGATAGAGTGATACTGAAGCTGGGGAAGATGAATTCCAAGGCAGCCTCGGAGGTGAGGCAGAAGATGTGGAGCGGCATGCAGAAGGACCATCCGGTGAGTTGCTGTTGGTTCCCTCTGGTATCCGCCCACAGAGCAGAGGCAGCATCACAGCGCAGCTTCTGTAGTTTTCTGCACGACTTAAAATTTGTTTGATGTAGACAAACCTGCTCACCGGAAAATTATAGCAAGTTCATCAAACCTCAGTAAGAGCAAAACAAAGAAAAGATGGCTATGTCTTCTTATTAGATATCACTGGGATTATTGTGGTGTACCATACCCCTTAAAAGAAATGGAGTTTTGGAGTAAAATTTTGATATTGATTTTATAATCTCTGTAAAATAAAGATGAGACTGCAGATTGAGCTGGCATAGACTGGCTGAAGCTGCAGTTGAAGCAGGAGCAGAGTTCCCACTGCCTTCCCCAGCAGCGTGTGTTTTACAGACACTCAGTGTCGGTCACACATCATGATGCTCCTCTCACATCTAAAACTGTTTACATTATAAAGTTGCTGGGATGCAGCAAAGCTATTTAATACAGTTTGCAATGTCATCATTTAGAAAACTAAGAGAAGCATTTCCTGGTGTCCATTGTGTGCATGCGTCTGACGTAGTATCAGATCAAAACAAGCCAAACGGCAAACAATGAACATAAGCGAGAAACTCCATATAGACGGTTTACAGTGAGAGGAGACAGAGCAGTAGCCGGGAGGTGGTGGTGCGCGCCCTTGATCCCAGCGCTCGGGAGGCAGAAGCAGGTGGATCTCCGTGAGTTCCAGGTCAGCCTGGTCTACAGAGCGGCTCCAGGACAGCCAGGGTTATACAGAGAAATGCCAGACCAGCAGCACAAGGAAAGGAGTGAGTACCGCGTGTCTAGGGAACTGCGGTCTCTAGCTTACACTTAACATGCAGCATGAGGTGAAAGTGTCAGACTCTAGGACAGCAAATACGGTCCATGAAGAGACCAAAACTGGTGGGTTTTTTTAAGTAAATATAAAATCCTGAGGGCATAGCAATAAACAGCTATAATCAACAAAGTATATTTATTAACAGGATCGTGAATTAATTGACCCGTTTCCAATACCCCTGGTCATAATTGGAAGTAAATATGATATTTTTCAGGTAAGTACTCCCATTTCTAGCTGTTCGTTGGGCATGAATGGCTATGCTTTGTGGGGGAGAAATCAAAATGATGAATAAGAACAATAACTGGAAGGGACAGGCTCAGAGACACCTGTCTTAAGGATTTTAGAAGCTAAGGTCCAGTAAGCCAAAGAAGTGAGTACAGTGGTTAGAGCAGGGACGAGGCTGAAGACTTGGAAAACAAATCTTTAACCGCCGAGGGAGAAGATTTACTTCCCAACTTTAAATTGAAGAAAGTAGGAAATTAGTTTCTTCTTATCTTGGCTTGTCAGAGAATCCTTTGGGTATTCTGCAGGATAAAATGCGGGCTTATATCTGGATTCTCTTAAGCCAAGCGTTTAAACAGATCTGATAGCTGTGGCAGTAGGAGGCTTCAGCCTTGTTCAGTCTCTGTAGACATGGACGCAGAGGTGACCCAGCCCAACTCCTCAGGGTGGGGGCTTAAAGATAATAATGTGTTTCTCCCCGAGTGAGCAGTGGAGATCTCTCGGCTTATTTTCCCTTTTAATCATTTTTTTCCTACAGGATTTTGATCCTGAGAAGAGAAAGGTGATATGCAAGACACTCCGGTTTGTTGCGCATTATTACGGAGCCTCGCTGATGGTCAGTCCTTCCCCTGTGCAGAGAGGAGGAGCTAGGCTTACAGACGTGATTACAGATGCACCTTTGTCCTCTTTCTTTCCCACTGCCAAAGCCCCTGGCCTGCAGACCACTAGGCAGGGTGTCCACAGAGCACATTCTGCTTGTGGCTTCTCCTCCCCACGTCGCTTGTATCTATCTATAAGGCTAGGCAAGCTTACAGAGGTAGATTGCTGCATTCGCTCATTTTCATTTTTTCCTCTTAAGAATTAGAATCTATATTCCCTCAAAAGGAAACGAAAAAACTTTAATAAGATGTTGTTTTTATATAAAAGAAATGATGTTGTGGAGGTTAAAATCATGAATTTTGGGCCAGGTGGTGGTGCACGCCTTTAATCCCAGTACTTGGGAGGCAGAGGCAGGTGGATCTCTGTGAGTTCGAGGTCAACCTGGTCTATAGAGTGAGTTCCAGGACAGCCAGGATGCTACAGAGAAACCCTGTCTCAAAAGAAAAAGAAAGAGAAAAAGAAAAAAAGAAAAGAGAAGAGAAGAAAAGAAAAAGAAACAAAAGAAAACCAAACCAAAATCATGAATTTTGAAGCCATACTGCCTCAACTCCATGTCAGTGTGACCACTTATTAGCCATGTGATTACAACAGGTCACTTAAGCTTCCCCGTCCTATCAGGTGAAAGGGGATGGAAATGGTGCCTTCTTCATAAGGTTCTTTTTTTTTTAAGATTTATTTATTTATTATGTATACAGTGTTCTGCCTGCATGTATGCCTGCAGGCCAGAAGAGGGCACCAGATCTCATTACAGATGGTTGTGAGCCACTATATGGTTGCTGTGAGTTTGAACTTAGGACCTTTGGAAGAGCAGCCAGTGCTCTTAACCTCTGAGCCATCTCTCCAACCCCTTCATAAGGTTCTTATGAGAAGCAGCAGAAGGGATGTGTGGAGGGCTCAGTATATGGCCTGAAACTTGGAGCTAGTTGGTAAATGGTCATGACAGCTGGACACACTCAGGAGGCTGAGTTAGGAGGCACCCAAGTGCAAGCCAGCCTGAGCTACATAGTTAGACAAACCAAACTGAAAGTTGAGAGTTATAATTATCTTCTCTAGTAGGGCTAGATTTTGCTGGTTATCATTTATATAAAATATAAAATCGTTTTGCTAAAAAAAGTACTACCTTAATTTCCGAACTACTTTTGCTAGGCAAACTTAAAATGTACAATTGAAAGGTAGGGTTGGAGAGATAGCTCAGTAGTTAAGAGCACTGGCTGCTCTTCCAAAGTATGTAAGTTCAGTTCTCAGTACCTACATGGCAGCTCACAACTGTCTATAGCTCTAATTCTAGGGGATCTGACACGCTTATACAGATATACATGCAGGCAAAACACCTATGCACTAAATATAAATAAATTATTTTTTTAAAAAATGGTCAGGTGGTGATACTTAGTCAGAGGCAGGCAGATCTCTGTGAGTTTGAGGCGAGCCTGGTCTACAGAGTGAGTTCCAGGACAGGCAAAGTTACACAAAGAAACCCTGTATCAGAAAAGTGAAACGAAAGAAAGAAAGAAAGAAAGAAAGAGAGAAAGAAAGAAAGAAAAGAAAGAAAGAAAAAGAAAGGGAAAGAAGGAAGGAAGGAAGAAAGGAAGGAAGGAAATGATTAATTTTAGGATTTAAAATAACGCAACGTTTTGCAGGCCTATATGAGACTTTGCTTCAAACAACAAAAATGAAGCTACCTTAGTATTTGAATAAATATTTAATGGTCTCCCTTCCTCTGGATTAAAGCACTCAGAGAAATGTAGAGGCAGCATGGCCTACCCCTTCGTTTTCATGGCTGAAAACTTATTCTCTATATTTTCAATTTATATGCATTTAGAGCTTTCCAAATACATTTCATTATGTGTTCTCGCTACCTTTTTAGCCTGAGCTCTGTCTGCCTGTATGTCAGTTGACACGATGCTTTGGAAAATGTTTTTACAGTTTTTAAAATAATCAATAGAGAGGATCGTTCTAACACCAATGCCTTAGTACTAATCAATAGAAAGGAATGTCCTAATACTAATACCTTAGTACTAATCAATAGAAAGGAATGTTCTAATACTAATACCTTAGTACTAATCAATAGAAAGGAATGTTCTAATACTAATACCTTAGTACTAATCAATAGAAAGGAATGTTCTTACATGATCATTATCTGAAGATGGGACAAGTTGCTCTGCGTGAGGGTGAGGTCGTCCCCAGTACTGAGCGGATTAGAGAGGAGGTCCACAGCCATGGGGAGGCGGGGTGAGAGGTAGCATTGGAGGGGTTGGTGAGAAAGTTCCTAATGTTCTCCCACCCCTACATCCTGTGAAACATATTTGTGGTTATATTCACATATAAATAAAGTACTACAAAATTACACAGTCTAAATCAATAACAATATATTAATATATTGTAATAAGTATATAATTATATAATAAAATTAAGCAAAATAATCATATTTTATTAAAATTTTCCTATTTTTAAATACCATATGATAAGCATTATCGTTGCTCTAATCCCTTGATTTAAATGACTGTATCTGATCTTTGTACCCCAGTGCCCCTCTTGACTATTTTCCCTGTGAGCCTTTTCTTGTGCCAGAATTAACGTGATCTTGTGGATCTGTCATGGGAACCAGAGTTTATATCTTTGCTCTGTCAATATATTTCATTCTAGTTTAAGGTCCCCACCCCTGTCACTTTGTACATCTCAGCTGTTCCCTTTGCCTCTGAATGGCATGGTCTTTAGAAGGCCACCCCTGACTTAACTGTTAGAGTAGCCATGCCTCCTGGTTCCACACAGTGTCAGAACCTAGTTATCAACAGAAGCCACATCCCTGTGCTCTCCCGAAAGGCTCTGGTTTGATCCTCTTATAGTTCACCCATGAGAGTATTCAGTAATTCTCTCAGGCTCTGCAGGCAATTCAAAAGAGAAGCTAAACAGTCACTTCTGGGAGCTCAGGGTGACTGTCCCGCCTGCAGCTGCCGCGCGACTGCCTTGATGGTGGCAGTCACCTGCAGCTGCACAGTTGCTTTTGATGCTGTCTAACCAGAAGTGTTGGTGTCACACCACACACACATTTCAGGCAAATACAAATGTGCAAATCTGACCACTGGAGTAGCTGAAATGATTAATGTGCTCACAGGAGTCCTTTCTGCATTGTGCACTCAGGAACTCTGGCTAATGGGGCAGGTTTATCAAGATTTTTTATTCAGTTCCTGTTTTGTCTTCCCAAATGTGTTTTGAGGCAAAGAAATTGTAGTTCTTTCAGTATTCATGCTTGTTCAGAACCAATTTTTACCTGTTCCAGAGATCACAGAACACAGTATAACTGGGTCTCCTGTTTGTTCTGCAGTTCACTAGCAAATCAGAAGCTCTGTTACTGAAAATGCGTGGCGTTATCAACCAGCTGGCATTTGGTGTTGATAAGAGGTACCATTAGATATTTCCCAATTATTCTCATTCTCTGATTTTTTACATCTTCCCTCCCATCTCTTTGGCTTTCCTTTCGTTATTATTTTCTTCTATTAACTTTCAGTGGAGTTGGAAGTTTAGCATCTCTTTTTTGCCTTGTTCTTTCCCTTGGGTTGAATAGCGACGTGAGTCTGTCAGCCAGTGTTCCCTGGTCCACTTGGGTCAATACTCTCATCAGTGACTTATATAAGACTTGGCCCTGTGTTTACAGCAGAGTGTAGCAGCATATTCGATTGGTGAACTAAATTAGAATCTTTTTCTTTGCCATACAGCAAATCAATATGTGTGGATCAGAATAAACCACTGTTTATCACAGCAGGATTGGACTCTTTATGTCAAATAGGTTGGTGAACTTATTAATATTGCTTATTCTTTTTAAATTACTTATTGATTTTGTCTTCCTGTTTTCTTGGTATCCAGCGACTGGCTTCATTTTCTGGCAGTTATTTCATATATATTTGTATACCCAGAATTGATGTAGCTTGCACACACTGACATATTTGTGACAGAGAGAGTGGCACTCCATGGGAGACAGATTTCTGATCTCTCTTCTACTCTAAAAATGCACTTTTAAGTTCTGGTGCCAAGGTTTAGAAGAAATAAGGAGTACAGGGTAGTCAGGGGACTCCGGAGCATGCTGCGAGTAATGACCAACTCTGTGGGGTTGGAGCGGTAGGATAAACCGAGAACCAACCGTTGGCTATGTCTTAATTTTTCATTATAAGACAGTTTTCCAGTTGAGTGTGGTGGTATATCCCACCTATAATCCTAGCACTCTGGAGACTGAGGCAGGGGGATTGCTTTAAACTCAAGGCCATTCAGATTGGACTGTATAGCAAGACGTTCTTTTAAAATTTAAGGGAAGGACAAGAACAAGCAGTTTGCCTTGCTGTTGAGGTGTATTTTCTCACCGATTCCATAGTCTAGCTATCAAGCCCCTTATCTGACCAAGAAAGCTGTTTTCTTTGTGAAACTCTTGGGGCCTAGCAATTCTTTAGACCCTTGGGTATGGTTTGATTTTTCATATGACATCAGGCTGGTGTTATCCTCTATTACACCTAGGAGCTAAGGTGACATGGCTTCAGATGTAGGGACCTTAGCAAAGAATGGGGTGGTGTTGCTGAATGGATGGCCGTGGAGGCAGATTGGCATCTTTTTTTAGTGGTGCCTGCTTCATTTCAGGAGCACTGAGAATCTGTGTGCTGACAGAATTCCGTCTGTGAGAATGGTGTACTGATAGAGAATGCTGATGGAATTTTCCCATTTGTGAGACTAGTGTACTGATAATGTTGATGGAATTCTTCTGTCTGTGAGAAGTATGTACTGATAGATAATGCTGAAGGAATTCTTCTCTTTGTAAGACTAGCTTGTCAGAAAAGCCTTGCTAACTATTGAATTTAAAAATCACAGATCTGGGGCTGAGATATGGCTTAGCAAGTAAGACTACTTGCCACTCTTCCAAAGGAGCCAAGTTCAGTTCCTAGTATCAATGTCATCATCTTATCACGAAGATGGTCAGGAAGCCCTTGAAGATCAAGAGTTGAACATTTGGGGGACAATAAAGACGTTAGAAAGAAAGTCTCTGGTTATGGATTTAAAATTGCCAGAAAGTGACTGAATTTTTTTTTTAATTTTTAAAAGTAATTTAAATAATCAAGATATAAATATATTTCCTCACTAAAATGGTAAGGCTAGCACCATTTTAGCACTCAGTGATGGAGCGCCTAGAATGGATGGGGCCCTTGGTACAATTCCAGTACTAGAAGAAGCTGAATCTTCTGTAAGTGTGTGTAGGAAGTTTATCTCACATCTTTCCAGCACTCTGCATTTACACACATGTAGAAGAGTCTACCAGTCTATATTACCTTGAATTCCACATACTTTAGTGGGTGTTTAGTGTATCTGCTGCCCACAGTTCTAGTTGATATTTGGACTGTTTCCTAAGGTTATAAAATATAGCTGTGCTTAATGGCAGTTCACTATCAATGAACCTCTGTGCTGTGATCAGCTTTACATAAAGCAATTGGTACTGCTGCAACACAAGCACATGCGTGTTTCAGTGTAAACATCAAGATCCAGGACTAACCTGTGCAGGGCGTGGAAAATGAGAGCGAGAGCTCACCCGTTACCTCCTACTGCCTCTGCCAGCACAACAGTCTAGGCAGGCATAATTTTAATGGTGTCTGTAGTAAGAGGCTGCTAGTGTGTTCCTGGCTGCCCTCTGCTTGTTTATTTATTGGCCACCCAGACTCCCGAAATAACCACACAGAAACTGTACTAATTAAATCACTGCTTGGCCAGTTACTTAAACACATTGCTAGCTAGCTCTTACATCTAAATTAACCCATTATCACGAGGTTCGTGGCCTACCGGCAAGGTTTCAGCATGTCTGTCTCTGGCAGCGGCTCCATGGCTTTCCCTCACTCTGCCTTCCTTCTCTCAGCATTCAGTTTAGTTTTCCCTGCCTAGCTAAGTTCTGCCCTGCTATAGGCCCAAAACAGTTCTTTATTAACCAGTGGTATTCACAGCATACAGAAGGGAATCCTACATCAAGTGTCTGTAATGTGAAGATGAAAATGAGTGACCTAAGATTTGTACTTTAGTAAATGACATCTGCTTTATTAATAGTTTACAATAATTTAACCTCTGTAGTCATTTGGGGTAAAACTTTTAATTTTAGGGTCCCCTCCTGTTCCCGATAGTGACATTGGAAAGCTTCAGGCCCACTCACCAATGGAGCTGTGGAAAAAGGTGTATGAAAAGCTCTTCCCCCCAAAGGTGTGTATTCCCCTTTGCTGGAAAGCTCCAGTCAGCTGTGACAGAAGTGCCACCAGGGTTCTGCCATGATAGCTGTTTCTATTTCTCGTGTTCCTAAACAAGGAAATGTTTGTTGAGACTGTTGTAAACAAAGCACCATGGAGGTTAAAAGCCCAGTAAGACTCGGCCTCTTCCTCCTTCAGACTAAGCTCTCTGGCTGTTAGAGGGGGGAGACATCTGATGGGGGAGGAGGGACGACACGCATGTCCGAGGTGGATCTCCAAGAATCTGAAGAAAACAGAAATGCTCACAGTGCCAGGCTGACAGAGCTGGCCCTGAAACAGAGGGTGGTCGTTGCAACGCGGGTTATGGGCATGAGATGACTTGCAGAATTCCGATTTCAGAATATCAGCACACTGAAGGCGATCCAGGACCCTGCCCGGGATCCACAGTATGCGGAAAGTGAAGTTGATGAAATGAGAGTTCAGAAGGATCAGGTATTTCTCAAAACTCAATTTCACCAAAATATGGCATACATTGAGAAATTCATACATTTCCCTAACTTTTTCTTACTTTTAGAATTAAGTATTACATCTCTGTAGAAAAACTCTGATATGCCATAAAAGAAACCTGCCATTCCAGCACCCAGAGATGATGTAAATGCTTACAAGCCCTTATCTAATTTCCCAGTGTTCTTGATGTTAAGATAGGTATGGCTCCCACCCTGCTGCTGGAGAGACGCTCTTATGGTACTCCTATTTGTGAGTCTTTGCAAGTGTTTGTTTTCTATTCTGTTGTCAGATGTAGTATACTTTCCTGCCCTGGGAGAATTACTTTGTCCAGTTAAGGACTCTACCTATTCAGGCTAAGGTGCATGGGCATACCTGACAGACTCTAGGATGTCTGCAGGAAGTGCCTAGAAGTGGACATGCCAGGGTAGCCCCATTTCTGTATGCAAATGTTAAGTAAGAGTGTAAGCATTGGTGAATTCACCGTGGCACAGTTACTGGACATAGACTTTTGCCAGATCTACTTTCACAGTGATAGAATGAGGTGTCACGGTATTTGTCCTTGGATGAGGACACGTTTGTATAGCACAGTCTGCATGCTGGAAGCATGACCCTATCTGGGCGGGTTTGCAGAACTTTGTGACTTGGGCAGTCACTGTTGGAAGGGTTATTTGGAGACACCTGCCTACTAGAACTGGTGAGCAGGACATTTTTCCTAGCGCTCACCCTTTACTCTAAGAGGTTTTAAAATTAAGTAAGCAAATGTTTTATTTAAACATATTCCAAACAACTTGAAAATATGCTATGAATATTTAAATGGTTTTGTAGCTATAGCAAAGTATTAAACATGAGGTCGAGACAATCAAATGCACTGATGTAACCCTTATTGTATATGAACCTTGGCTGGAGAGATTACTTGAGGTCATTTCCTAATTAGTATTTGAGTCGATTATTAACTGTCATTATCTGTTTCTGCTGCATCGTGACTGCTTTGCTAAGGTCACATGCGCAGGCGTAAGTAATGCGCTGACGTATTCTGAACGCTGAATTTACACTTTGGAGTGTGTCTTCTGAGTTCACTGTGAGTGACAGCGGAGGACGAGCAAAGCCCACTGAGCGGAGCTTTCTCTTCACTCTTGTATTCGATTAGCACGTCGGAATGGCTAGAATCTCTGATGACAGAAAAAATATATTATCTCCATTTTGCCTAAAAGCCAGTTTAATTTGTGTTGTTCTGGTAGATAAACTACATTAATCTCAGACTGCACATGTTGACTCTTCATCTAATTTGTGCTTTTGTTATAAAGGTACCTTAACGATTACCATTTGATGCTTGATTATTGGTCACTGATTCTAAAGTTTGACATTCTGAGATCCTTTTTTCTCCTATTAAAGCTGGGCAGCAGAGGCAGGTGGATCTGTGTGAGTTGAAGGCCAGCCTGGTCTACATAGTGAATTCCTGGACAGCCAAAGCTACACAGTGTGAGACCCTGTCCCAAAAACAAAACACACAGACAAAAATTGAATTTGAATATTTTTTTCATGTTTTCCATGAAGGAATTTCAGAAGCTTAAGTTGTTCCCAACTGTGTGCTGATATACAAAGTGGTAATGCTCTCAAAATTAATTTAGGAGATTTTTAACACTCTCTAAACATTTACATATACACCTGCATTTTTTTAATGGCCAAGATAATCACTGCCAGATTTACTGGGACATCTTAAAACAAAAGTTCATCCCACACTCTAGAGGCTTCAGCGGGAGGCTTGCAAGTTTGAGATTAGCCTGAGCCATAAAGTGAGACTAGATAGATAGATAGATAGATAGATAGATAGATAGATAGATAGATAGATAGATAGATAGAAAGAATGGGAGTCATTGAATACTGACAAGGACATTCCTGAGACTTTCCCATGGTTGTCTTTTCATTCTGGATGCTGTATCTGCAAAAGGGCAACATATTTTATAAATAGACCATGGGTAAATAGGTAGGGAGAAAGATACATAGATACAAGATAGACTGATTGACAGATAGAAAAATTATAGAGATAGAGAATATAAAGGTATGAGGTTTTGGTGAAAACCTAACTAGTTGTCTATATTTCTGTCTTCATATTGTCTTTTATTTTTTAATGATTGTTGATTGCTGGGTAGCAACTTTCCCTTGAAAATACCATTGCAGTCCTCAGATCTGAGTTGGCACTGAATTCATTTAAAAGAAGAGCTCGGCTGCTTCTGACTTAAATCTGTGCTTAGGAGTTTCTACAATTTCATCTGGGCACATCACCGCTAAAAGCAACCTGCAGCTCTTACAGCAGGGTGGACTGATTGTGGCTGACATCCCTCTGACCCAGCACTGGCTCAGGCTGGCTCTTCTAGGAAGACAGGTGATATCCTGGATCATTAAGTCATAGTGCTGTTGCCTTTGAGTGGAGAGCTAGCTCTGCACCTATGAGAGATGGGACTTGATCTTCTCTTGGCTTCTTTTCTACCCCAACACCCTTTGTTAGCACCCAGATTACGTTAGTCTGGAGCAGAAAGTGGCATTCAGAGCCTTGAAGCATTTACAGTGAAATTGGAGCAGAGCACTTTTAGAATGGAGCAGCATGCTCATGACTTCCATTCTGGTCCACCAAAAACACACAACTGCCAATGAGGAATCGCCTCCCTTATAAATAGTTCCAGTGAAGTGATGGGTACCCCACCACCACATCCTCATCACTACCACATCCTCATCACCACCACATCCTCATCACCACATCCTCATCACCACCACATCCTCATCACCACATCCTCATCACCACATCCTCATCACCACATCCTCATCACCACCATATTCTCATCACCACCACATCCTCATCACCACATCCTCATCACCACCACATCCTCACCACCACATCCTCATCACCACATCCTCATCACCACCACATCCTCATCACCACCACATCCTCATCACCACCACATCCTCATCACCACATCCTC
>NW_026067934.1:9594573-9648072 GCF_014885135.2 Alexandromys fortis | reverse complement strand
CACCACATCCTCATCACCACATCCTCATCACCACATCCTCATCACCACATCCTCATCATCACCACATCCTCATCACCACATCCTCATCACCACATCCTCATCATCACCACATCCTCATCATCACCACATCCTCATCACCACATCCTCACCACCACATCCTTATCACCACCACATCCTCATCACCACCACATCCTCACCACCACATCCTCATCACCACATCCTCACCACCACATCCTCACCACCACATCCTCATCACCACCACATCCTCATCACCACATCCTCATCACCACATCCTCATCACCACATCCTCATCACCACATCCTCATCATCACCACATCCTCATCACCACATCCTCATCACCACATCCTCATCATCACCACATCCTCATCATCACCACATCCTCATCACCACATCCTCACCACCACATCCTTATCACCACCACATCCTCATCACCACCACATCCTCACCACCACATCCTTATCACCCCACCACAATTTCACCACCACATCTCACAATGCTTCATCGGAAGGCTCTGTGATAAAATACTTCTTTTATGATTGCTATTTAAAACAATTTTTTACAGTCTCATTCGGTAGCTCAGACTGGCCTTGAGTGGACAGTCCTGCAACTCACCTCCCTAAATGAAATGCATGAATATGCTAGTGTGCTAGCTGGTTTTATGACAGTTTCACACATGCTAATCATGAGAGAGAGAGAGAGAGAGAGAGAGAGAGAGAGAGAGAGAGAGAGAGAGAGAACCACAATAGAAAAAAATGCCTTTGTAAATTCAGGCTGTAGGCAGGCCTGTCAGGCATATTCTTAATTAGTGATTGTTTGGGGAGGGCCCTGTCCATTTTGGGCAGTGCCACTTCTGTGCTAGTTGTCTTGGGTGCAACAAGAAAGCAGACTGAGCAAACTATGGGTAGCAAGCAAGTTAGCAGCACTCCCCCATGGCCTTTGCATCAGCTCCTGCCCTGCTTGAGTTCCTGCCCTGACTTCCCTCAGTGATGGACTGTAGTATGGATATACATATGCAGGTGTATATGTGAGTTGAGATAAACCCTTCTCTTCCCAAGTTTCTGTGGTCATGGTATCTTATGACAGCACAGCTTGGCCTTCAGCTCTGTCTTGATCTTAGTCCTTTCTGACACAGGCAAGTCCTGTAACCTGTGAAGCCAGCCCATACTGATCAGAGGTTGGGGGCCATAGCATTCCTGCAGATGGGATGGCCCCCAACCTCTTTCCTTGTTAGCACTCTTTTCTCTTATTGCTCAAAGGTCTCTCTGTCTGTCAGATCTCACATTAAGTCCTCGAGCTTTAAGTCACTCCTGATTTTAGGGAATCTGAATATGAAAAGTGTTTGCTCCATCTGTCTACCTCTTTTCAATATTGTTGTTAAAAGAGGCTAAAAGGGGAATGTGGTCATGGTGATGCATGACTTTATTTTTTTATTTTTTAATTTTCAGTAAATTTTTTATTTTTTTTAAAACAAACTATCTTTTTTCATTTTACATACCAATCCCAGTTCCCACTCCCTTCCCTCCTCCCATTCCCTCCACATACCCTCCCACCCTACTCCCCATCTACTCCTCAGAGAGGGTAAGGCACATTGCTCCAAGGAAGGACCAAGGCCCTCCCCAGCTATATCTAGGATAAGCAAGGTATCCATCCAAAGAGAATGAGTTCCAAAAAGCCAGATGCATGACTCTAATTCCAGCACTGGAGAGGCTGAGGTATGCATAGGAGTTACAGGCTAGCCAGGGCAACATAGCAAGACTCTGTCTTTAAAAAAAGGAGTCCAGGGCAGAGGATGGGAGGTTTAGGTAAATAATTGCTTTCACTTTGAAAGTCCTCTTGCTTAGCCATAGCTACCTAGTTTAAAACAATCCGCTTGCTCCTAGGGCTATAATTTAACTAAGCACACTGACACACTGATCTCATGGTTAGAGAACAATGATGTTACTGTCCTTTGCTGAAGATGCCATTGTAATATTTTTATATCATACTATACAATTACAGTGTTTCATAAAACCATAGACTGTGTGTCTTCAGAGCCTTCAGGGTTCTTAAGAGAGTTGAGGTAGGTAGGGATGGGCCGGGGAGGCAGCCTCTTCATCTTACTTTGGGCATGGCCAGGTGACCAGCCCCATTCTTTTTCTGTTGTAAGAAGATTCTATACCATAGCCAACAAAGACCTTCAAAGCAATGTCCTCACCTAGATCTTGATAAAAAATGATTGACCATTTCCAGTTAAAGACAAAGCTTGCAATATCACTTTATTTTTATGGCTCTTTTTTGTTGCTTTGAGACAAGGTCTAGCTGTGTAGTCTGACTGGCCTGGAACTCACTGTGTTGGCCAGGCTGACCTCAAACTCGTGGAGAGCCCTTTGCCTCCTGGGGTCTTGGAGTAAGGGTGAGTGCCACCACACCCAGTTACCTACTTTTTATTAGTTAACCTTTAATAGCCTAAGTGGAAAATAACTGGTAAGTGGGCAGTGTCATTCAGACCTAAAGCAAACTGAAGACTTCTTTGCAGTTATCACTAGAAAAGCATTTTAAAGTATACATGCAGCTTTGAAACTCTTCGGCAGTTCAGTTTTAATAGCTTGAAGTATAACTGTGAAAGATAATCTGTACTCTTTATGAACACAGCAATTGATTTTGTTTGTAGCCGTTGTGAACGTTAGTAACCTCAGCCAGTGGACACTGCTCAGCTTATCTTGCAGAGCAACCATTTTTGTTTATCCGGAATAGTGATAGACTTTGTACAGTTGCTTAGACCTTACCGGCACAGAAGCTGCCCCAAGGTGATCCTCTGTGAAGGCTCCTGTCTGTGAAATTAACATATGTTAAAGATGTGGAGGTCTAGGGAGGAGACAATGGAAGTCCTCTCTTCCTCCTACTGTTGCTCTTTTTAAGGGGGCACATATGACTACTATTGATTTGTCTTGGCTGCCGCCAGGCTGAGTATAAATGAGCACTCATGTCCCTAATCAGTCCCTTCTACAGACAGCTGTTTCCAGCTGTGCAGCTCTGTCTGTTCACACCCTGCCTGCTTCACTATTTTTCTCTACCTACCTATCTTTCTTCCTTCCTTCCTTCCTTCCTTCCTTCCTTCCTTCCTTCCTTCCTTCCTTTCTTTCTTTCCTTCCTTCCTTCTTTTTTGGCATGGTGCTAGGGATTTGAACTCAGATTTTAAGCTTGCAGTACAAGCTCTCTTACCCACTGAGTTATCTCCAAAGCCCAAGTCTGTTTCTGTTTTAAGAAAGAAATGGTGCTCGCCTTTAATCCTAGCACTGGGCAGGCAGAGGCAGGTGGATCTCTATGAATCTGAGGTCAGCCTGGTCTACAGAGCAAATTCCAGGACAGCCAGAGCTGCATAATGAGACCTTGTCTCTAAAAGCTAAAAGACAAAAACAAAACTTTTTACTTTATAGAAATTTTTGTTGTTGTTTGCTTGCTTGTTTTTTTTTTTTGTTTTGTTTTGTTTTGTTTTATTTTTCAGGGTCTCACTGTGTGGCCTGGAATTCACTATGTAGGCCAGTCTGATTTCTGCTGCCTTTGCCTCCCAGGTACTAGAAATGAAGGTATTTGCCACCATACCTAACCCTATGATTTTGTCTTTTCTGTGATGGGGTGAAACCATTGCTAGGCAAACACTCTACCCCTGAGCTACCCCCCAGTCCTAGGGCCTTACTGTGAAGCCCAGGCTGACCTCAAACTTAAGATCCTTCTGTCTCAGCCTTTCCAGTGCTGGCCTTACAGACATGTGCTACCACACCGAGGTCAGTATGACAAATTGCTCCTTTTAAGATTATTTTATGTGTGTGGTTGTTCACCTACTTGTATGTCTGTACTACATGTATGCAGAGATCAGAAGAGGGCGATATATATATATATATATATATCCATCCGTCCCCTGGAAATGGAGTTACAGATGGGTATGAGACACCATGTGATGCTTGGAATTGAACCCAAGTCCTCTAGGAAAGCAGCCTGTGCTCTCCAGCCCTTGCATGGTGACATTTCTAAGAGCAGAATCACTGTATGGAAGGACATCTAAATCTCAAATATTGATAATTTGCTAACTTCAGACAAACTTTTGGAAAGAACTGAACATCACTTTCAAATAGTTTTATATCCTTGAAGTATGAATGCCTTGTTTTGCTAATTGGAAGTGACTTGTATATTCTGTTTAGTAGGTAATTTTGTCTGAAACCTTACTGAATTCGTCTCTGAGCACTGCTTAGTCTGTCCGGAACTCTGGAGGCTCTTACAGAAAATGAGTGTTCAGTACAGTCACTCTCAGTAACTAGCAAGAAGCCTTGCAAATGACAGATGAAAGGCTGTGCTGTTGTGTTGTCGTAGCAAGTGCCTGCTTGAAACTACGTGTTGTTTTGTTTTTTCCTTAAAGTAATGCAGATCTTTGTTTTAGGAACTGGAACAGTACAAGAGAAGTTCTTCCAAGACCTGGAAACAAATTGAGCTGGACTCTTGAACCTGGTCCACCATAGTGGTTTGTGTCTTCCTTCCCAAGTTCAAGTCAGATCATTTTCTTCCCTTGTGTGGCAGCATGTGAAGAAAGTTAAGATGTATAATATACTAGGGAAATCAATCTGTTTCTTGTTCTGGTACAACTTTGTGAGCGTTCTGAAGTCTTTGGAGAGGAAATATTCACTATATATAATTCTTTTTAAATAAAAAAATTTTCTATCACCTACTTGTAATGTCTAAGAAGTATAAATTTTGTTTCACACGTGTAAGTGTCTGCTCTGGTCTTTTAGAAATGAGAAACAAGGGTGTGTGTGTGTACATGTCATAGTGTGTGTGTACATGTCATAGTGTGTGTACATGCCATAGTGTGTGTGTACATGCCATAGTGTGTGTACATGCCATAGTGTGTGTGTGCATGCCATAGTGTGTGTGTACATGCCATAGTGTGTGTGTACATGTCATGGTGTGTGTATGTACATGCCATAGTGTATATGTGTACATGCCATGGTGTGTGTGTACATGCCATAGTGTGTGTACATGCCATAGTGTGTGTGTGTGTACATGCCATAGTGTGTTTGTATGTGTGTACTTGCCATAGTGTGTGTGTGTGTGTGTGTGTGTATGCCATGGTGTATGTATATGTGTTACATGCCATGGTGTGTGTACATGCCATGGTGTGGAGAGAGAGAGAGAGAGAGAGAGAGAGAGAGAGAGAGAGAGAGAGAGAGAGAGAGAGAGAGAGAACACCGTGGAATATGTATGGAGGTCAAAGGAAATACTCCTCTTCTACCATTTTGAGTTTTGGGTATTGAACTTGAGGCAGCAGTTTTGATGACAGATGCCTTTAACCACTGACCCGTTTTGTCGGTCCTGGGTGCCCGTGTTGAACACTCAGCTGCAGGCGGTAGGAAGCCAGAAAGGAGTTGACAGGTGTCATGCTCCCACCTTCAACAGAGAGGCACAAGAAGCACCTGCAGGTGCTTATGTAAAATGTGCATCCCTGGTCCTCATACCCAGAACTTCCCAGCTGTCTGGAATGGGCCATTTTAAGGCAGCAGCCTCCGTCCTTCCCTCTCTCCTCCTCACCCAAGGAGACCGGCACATTCATTTTTAAATATCACCTTTAAAGAATAGGCTAGTCTCAGTGCGTAGCTGTCACTAATCTGGCCAGAACATGAATGAGAGCATCCAGGATGACTTCCAGGCAGGCACCACATGCGAGAAGCCAGTTCTGGATAGGACAGGAAAGGTATGTATTCTTGTGCCCTGCATGACTCTTCATGTGCTGTGGGCACGGCTTCAAATAAGCACATTACTGGAACAGGTGAGGACATGTGGGTCATTTTGATGACACAGGAATCTGTCAGCTGTTTGTCTTGCATATGGTCTGACATTTGAGAAGAGTGTTCAGTGAGCTCCTGATGCATCTCCGCGCTGTGGAGAAAGCCATCCTGTGGTCAGCATCCTAAAGGCCCAAACAGCCCAGGCCACAACAGTAATAGAAGTGGCCATTCTATACATTGATTTTTTTTATGTGCATTGGTGTTTTGCCTGCATATATGCCTAAGTTAGGGTGTCAGATCTTGGAGTTACAGACAGTGTGCTGGGAATTGAACCCGGGTCCTCTATTTCTCCAGCTGCCACACCAACTCCAGTGTTGTCTGTGTGACATGACATATGTCATTGTGCCGGACGGGAGCTACATGTCCCATGGGACTAGGCTTCCTGGAGGTCAATGGCAGACAGCCTGGTATTAGCCACAGCTGAGGCATAGACGGGTTTCTCGATTAGCTGGCTATGCAGGATATGAGCTTTGCACAATCTCTTTTATAATATGATATTCTATATATATATATATACAAGACAAGGATCATTCTCTTCAGAAACAGCTCTGGGATAAGGAAGCACAGTATGGGAATGTATAAGACTACAGCAGAACCTTTGTCATACACAGGGTGTATGATGAGCAAAGGAATAGATGGGTTAATGTTGATGGACAAAGACTGTTATATTATACTTTCAACTTTATGGATAGGCTTGCTAGATCCCAACCCCCATGATGTCTGCTGCATAAGAAGATACTAAAAAGTATATTTCAGCAGGTGCAGAGAACTGATTCAGCATATTTGGTCACTAGATGAAATAAAGGGTTAGGAAGAGGAAGGGCCATGATAGCGATAATGAGACAGAAACTTTCTATTCATAAGATGAAATAAACTTGCCTGAGGTTTACATTCCCAAGGACAAGATTTCCTCTTCTAAGGATGCTTTATGTCTAACATCTGTTCCTGATAATGTACTTTTCTTAAATATTGCTGATGTGACTAAAAGAAGCTTTCATACTGGCCAACCAATGACACATGACCTTCTGATTTGTTCTTTGTTTGAATACTATATAATGAAAACATGAATTCAGTAAAATCGCAGCAGAATCCAAGCACTCTCTTGTGTGTTGTGTCTGTCTGTCATTCGCCGAACTTGTGCCTTCCTGTTACCAAGACCCTGCTTCTCCCACGGTCTGAGTGGCTCCCCGGAGCCGGTCCATGGCATCCAGCTCCTACATTGGTTTTCTTATATCACTGTCCGTTCTGTGACTCAAGACACAAGCTGTCGGGGGTCAAAAGCCATCATAATTATAGGGCGCTATCACGAACATTAGTAGCTTGAAGTCGCACATGATGTCAGTTCTCCAAATGTTTCTGAACTAGAATGAAATTCATCTGCATATGAATAATAGAAGCTGCTTCCCTCACCTCGTGTCTCCAGGGTTGAAATCAGCGATCTCGAAAGAGGCTCCTCCCTGTGGGACTGTCTTTGAACTAGTTGAGTAGATTATCATCCCTAGGACTGTCTACAACTGATGTGACATATATAATCTGTAAGGCATTGTGTAACTGTTATACCATAATCATCAGCGTCACAGACCTTTTATAAAAATTGACAATACTATGCTGGTAATATACCAATGCCTCAGATCCTTAAATACAGTTCTTAGCAATAGACTTTCACTGTGGCTTCCTCTCTCCTGTAATGGGAGACATTCGAGTGCTGTAATTTATCATTCTTTATAAGCTAGGTCACAGTAATGGAACAAGTTCATGTGCTCTCTCTGAGAGCCTCCCTCATGGTTACCATGGTAACATTGAGAGAATTAAATTTCAGACTTATTCATAAATTACTTGAGGATCAATGAGAAAGATAATCAGTCACTTAGAGAATCTATTTCTAATGGCCGACACCCATCATTCCATCCCTGGAAGTGTGCACTGTGGGTGTGTGTTTGCCCTTATCAGCGCCCTTTGTCTCTCCAGCTCGAGAACATGAGTTCCTGGTGTGTGACTTGTGTCATTTGACATTTTCATACGGACGTTGCTTAGCAGCTGTTCTCCAGACTTACACAGCTCGTCTCTCTGTCCCACTCTGCCCGGTAACATTTCATTTTAGAAGGTAAATTATGCTAAAAGTAAAGAGATAACAAGCATATTCGTCAGAAGTCTGTCTGATACACAGTGTTCAATGTTCAGCATTTTCCTGAGGTTTCTTCGCTGTGTGTCAGGGGTGTTCACCAACATCTGTCCAGCAGCTGCCTGATGTGATCAGGTGACCGCCCCATCAGGTGAACAGGCATGTATCTGTGGCTTTTAAATGGCAGCAGAAGCTACTTATCCCCTTCTCTAGGAGGCTTTCTCAGGCAAACCCAGAACTTCCTGGATTGCTACAAGTCAGTAATCACACACACTTTTGTTTTATCAAATTCTTTATCAAATGTAAACACGATTTTTAAAACGGGCTTATTTTCTGGGTACAGAAATAAACACATAGTCAAACTAATCTCCCATGGGTTTATGAATTATCATTATTTACATCCGTGGGCCAGTTCAGTCGCACTTTACACGTCCCCATCTCCCCACAAGCTGGAATAGTGGGGGACGGTGAGCAGTTTCCGTCGCACTTGGGGGTCTGATAGATGCAAGGGTCACAAACGGAATCGTGATGGTTAGCAGATGGCACCCCTCTGTGGTCCGTGGCAGGCACTCTTTCCTGGCTGCCATCAACTATCTGCTGATGAGGAAGTCCCGCACTTTAAAGACCACTATCCCTAGGATGACAAGCAGTGGGATGAATGCGTACAAGATGAGAAAGTTTGCCGTGAATCTGGACGTAGCGCCCGGGCAGGTCTTGTCGATGAAATGGATTCCTTGGGTGATGGAGCACATTGGGTTAATTGTCATGGAGCTATTGGAGCCACCTGCCAAGGAGACAGACAGTCAGCTCTGATGCATTTCATCACAAATCTCTCCCTGATGTTCAGAAAGTGCTCAGCGCTCGAAGTAGCCTTCTTAGTGAAAGACACACGCTATTTCAGCGAACCCAGAGTTCACAGTGAGATGAAGCAAGAGTGAGTCTGGGGTCCTGGCTTGTTTTGAAGATGGAAAAGTATTTGATTGTCTCTTGAAAATAGCTACATCCCCCTGTTCCTGCTTTTTACCTACCAGCAAACACCCTAGAAGTTATTGGTATTGACATCTGAAAATATTTAACCGCTAAACTCTACCGTACACTGGGATTTCCAGTGGCCATGGGCACTGTGTTCCCACTGCCCTGTCTTGGAATTGGAGGTTGACATTTGTCATTTAAAAAAATGGATTTACCCATATGTATTCTATACACAGTTTGGGGAGCAAGAGGCCACATTAGCTAGCTTTGGTATGTTCAGTGATATAGGAACTGAGCCTATCTAGAATATACTAGCAATCACGTAGACCTGTATCGAGTGCCCTTAAACTATTCACTGTTAACAGGAGACTAACTTGACTGGTGAATACTTTTCTTTAAAAATCAGAGAAAATAGCTTGGGGCTGGAGGGACAGCTCAGAGTAAGAGCACTTGCTGCTTTTGCAGAGGACCTGGGTTCGGTTCCCAGCACCCACATAGCAGCTTACAAATGTCTGTAACTCCAGTCCCAGGGGATCTGACACCCTCTTCTGGCCTCCACCAGCAACCAAGTACTCATACAGCATGAATACATACATACAGGTAGGCAAAACATTCACAGACAAAATAAATAAATCTCTTTAAAAATTGTTTTAAATGAGAGAAAAATTGTGGGCTTTATTTCAAATCAAGGTTTGAAAATTGTATTATGAAATTTCTAAGAGTTTGGGGAGATAGCCTATTCAAGAAAGTGACTGCCACAAAAACAAGGCCGAGTTTGATCACCCACATAAAACATGGGCATAGTGACACACACTGCACTGGGGAGGCATGCATCCCTGAGGCTTGCTGGCCAGCCGGCCCGGCCTAATCAGAGAGCCCAGGTCCCAGTGAGAGAACCAACTAGGCAGCTAGGAAGGAACAAAATCAAAGAAAATCCAAAGCTGTCTTCTAGTCTTTCTCTCTCTCTCTCTCTCTCTCTCTCTCTCTCTCTCTCTCTCTCTCATAGTATTTCTTCCAAAAATACATTTCCCTAGGAGATTGCCTACTTAGAACAACATGTAAAAATAATACTGTAAAATAGAATACTTACCACATGTGAAGTTCAACCCGTAGAATTCATTGACAATAAGAATCTCACAGCAGTATTTTTGGAATGTAAAATAACTCAAGACTTTAAAAGGCATAGACACTTCTTCTATGTTTCTTAGGAAAAAGAAAAAGGAAAATTCAATAGGTTCTAGGAAATGGTCTAACTATATAAAAAGAGCAGTCTTTATGTTTTCTAATCTAAATATAATCTTCCACCTCTGTTGTAAAAGTGATGCTTACTATGAAGTCTTCAAACAACACTGAAAACTGTGAGTATATCCCACTATCAGAAATGACTGAAGACGTTTTGGTGAAACTCGCACAGTGTAGAACCAGGCTCTTCACACTCTCGATGATCTTTAGTCTCCCGAATAGAACTCAGTTATTGTTGTATGTCAGCAAGCATGGTGCTTCGTCATTTAACACCCCCCTGGCAGCCGTCTCAGTGGATTGGATTCATTAGAGACTCTCATGACCCTTGGCTGGCTCTCTCTGTCTCTCTCAACATTACTTATGTAAACATGCAAATGATCATACACTTAGTAATACTACATTAGGTGAAGACTGGGACATCTGATTAAGGGTGGCAGGAGGACCAGACTAGTGTCCAAGAGAGGAGGTTGGAGCCTGCAAACAGAAACTCTTCCTTGGGTCTTGGTTTTAGGGTTTTTGTGTTGTCGGTGGTTTGGATTTTTGTGGGGGAGGGGTGCTTTTGTTTTTGTTTGGCGTTTGTTGTTTTTCACTTTTGTGCCTTCCTTTACCCCTGTGGATCGTGCTCCTCTCCAGTCTGTCTCAGGGGAAACATCCTGCCAAGTTTGACTGCCTCTTGGATCACTGTATCGTTTCTATCAGTAAAAATACACCGTGGGGCTGCTGAGGTGGCTCAATAGAGCACTTTTTGCTCTTGTGGAGGACCTGGGTTCAATTTCACACCTAGCTCACATCTGTAACTCCAGTTCCAGAGGATCCAACACCTCTTCTGACCTCCACAGGCACTAGGCGAATGGGTGGTACACAGACATAGATACCAGCAAAACATCCATACACATAAAGATATATTAAATAATTTCTCTTTATAAGATTCTAATCCTAGGTGCTTTAGGGATTTTTTTTAAGTATCCTATCCCTGAGGAACTCATAATGTAATTAGGGACATAGACTACGCATCCTCAATACCACAAAAATACACAGCAGTGAACTGTTGGTGCCAGGAGCGCACAGACTCCAATACCACATATTCATTACACCCTTACCATTCTTATTTACTGTCTCACCCATTCCCGGGTGCTCCCCGGGCCCCATGACTCCAGTTACTGGCAGTTTTCCTAGATGGCAGACTGCGGGCTGGAAAGCGTGGTTAGGGACATGGGAAAAGCTTACAGAGGAGAGAGGCCACTTTGAGGCAGAAATGGCCTAAGGACAGGCCACCGGTCCCACTTCTGGGGCCCAATAGTTCTCCAAGCTAGAGCAGAGGATGGGAACTGGGAGCCGAGGGAGGTGAGCTTGGAGCCACACCAGAAGCAGGGTATCAGGGTCTCAAAATGAGTTGACTGAGTAACCATGGAAAAGACCAAATAGAAATATCATTTTCAGGAACTGAATGTAACACCAACGAAGTAGAATGGACCAGAATAAGGGGAGACTGGCAAACCCGGGAGAGGAGGCTGTGGGAAAAGTTCAAGTATGAGATGGCCGAGACCTGCACAGGGTGGCGGCCACTGGAGGAAGGCTGTCCTGCTGTGCGCTGCTGCTCTGAGGTCAGAAGCGCATGCCCTTATGTCCCCTTGTGCACCAGGCCAACCACAAGACATATGCTCTACCTGCACATAGGCTTGATGCCAGAAAGGAAACCAACATGGCCAGTGCCTGGGCCCTGTGTGGCAACCCACGGAAAGTGATCCATTTATCCACTCAACCCAACAAATGATGTGTTACACACTTGCTGGGCTCTGTGTCATGGGCTGGCCCCTGAGGAAGACTGTGCTGATGAGTGAGACATGCTACTGCTCCCAAGACTGTGGTCTTAAATACAGAGAAAGGATGTGATGCAAGGTGGTCCGTGTGTGTGTGTGTGTGTGTGTGTGTGTGTGTGTGTGCATGCGCACGTGCATGTGTGCAGCTGGGGCGGGGGGCGTGCTTCAGAGAGAGCATCTTCGGCCCTGGGGCCAGAAGGCAGGTTCTGTACAGGTGACAGGGAAACAAAGCAGAAGGCACAAGACTCCGTCACAGAAGTATTGGCTTGCTTTCAAGAGGGAGGAGCCATGGGTTGTTTACCGACAGATGCCTGTCTGCACAGCCTTGCTACGTGGAGGGAGGTTTTGCCAAGAACATGAGAGTGTTTGCCAATGACGGCCATGGTGTCCCTTTAAAGAGCCATCATCCCCTTTCCCCCAAAACCTATAGTGCCAGACTGACCAGCACACTAAGATCTGAACACATGAAAGAGGAGACATTCCTCACCCTTAGGTCGACCTTGTTGGCCTGATCCTGAACCTCTGGGCTGACTCGCACCGTTTTCAGAGATGTCACCAACCCACTTCAGCCACAGAGACAAATAGAGTGTCATAGAAAGGCTGTCTATGGATGGAACAGCTCACTTTGCCCAGTGGTAGCTTGCCCTTACCGCTCTAGTGTGGACAGCTCATGGCATGCTCTCAGGCTGGTCCTCCCGTTGACCCCATGACCTGAAGATGTAGCTCTTTATCTCAAGATTTTATAAATGAGGAAACCAGTTTTGACAGAAAAAAAAAAGTGACTTGTTCACCATCAGATGGCAGCGAGGCAATAGAGGAAGCTTGCAGCCCAGGATCAGCCCTCTCCACGGAGCATGTGCAGTGTGAGCCTCCTCCTGGGGGTGAGCCCCGAGCAGCCGTGCCCAAGCCTGACTTTCTTACTGGAAAACAAATTCCTCCAACTCTCACATAAGTGGAATAACGTTTAAATAGATGCTCACTCTTCTTGATGTTTCTTCCTTGACTTTGTTGTTATGTGCATGTGTACACATGTATGTGCGTGCTCATGTGTGTGCCCCTCAGCACATGAGCCATGTATTCTTCTCCGCCTCTCTCTTCTATTCCTATGAGACAGGGTCTCCTACTGAACCTGAAGGTTGTGATTTGGGGGGTAGGCTGGTTCCAGCAGTCCTCCTGTCTCTGCATACCCTATCCTAAGTGCTGGGGCTACAGGCCATGCCTAACTTTTATGTGGGTGCAGGGAACCGCAACTCAGGTCCTCATGCTTTATAACAAGCCCTCTCCCACTGAGCCACCTCCCAAAGTCATCACGTCCCCTTGGGCTTGTACTTTCCTAACTGGTGCCCACGTGTAGTGTTGCCTGGACAGATTTTACTCTTTAAATTTTTTGACCCTTTTTTGCTACTAAATGTAAAAAGTATGTGTGTTGTATGGCTGTGTGTTCTTGGTTACAAAATGATATATAAAGGAAAATTTATAAAATCAAATGTGGTGAGGAATTAAATATCACCCGAGGATGGTGTTAACATGTGCCATGTCCACTAGACCTCATTCTTTCTGGACTAGCGCTTTGTCTATGGTGCTTCCTTCATCTAACTAACTTTAACCCCAGAGGACCGTGCTTTCCTCTTCTGCTGGCTAGTGGGAGAGTGGACTAGCCGGGCAAGCCCCATTCCCTTTATCAGAGAAGGGGGTTCTAGAGAGATGGCTTAGCAGTTAGGGACACTGGCTGCTCTTGGAGAGGACCTGGATTTAGTTCCCACCAGCCACTAAATGGTGGCTCTCAACCCTGTAACTCCAGTTTCAGAGGATCCTATGCCCTCTTCTGGCCTCAGTAGGCTCCAGCACATACATGGTGCACATACATACATGCAGGCACTCACACACACACCTCAAATAAGAATAAACGTTTTAAAATGAGAATTGAGAACTGGAAGAACGCCTCACGTTTACCAGTTAGATAGGAGCTAATGTGCACACTGGCTATAAATTGAGCTGTGAGTTTTCTTAGAGAATCTAGATTGGTTTTCTTCTCTTGTTTTATTAGCTTGTTACATGTGCGTCACATCAATAATATGCTTATCTTGTTGTGTCCTGATGTCCAATAAAAGACATTGTATTAATAAACAGTGAGCAGGTCAAGGTCTAAAACAATAAAGCTGACAAGCCGTAGAAGCAGCCGAGCTACAAGGTCTGCTCTATGGAAGCCATTATTAGGTGATCCTCAACCACAAACCATGCCAGACTGAATCTTTTGAATCAGTCTTCCTTACCTGATCAGTCCAGATCCAATAAGCAGCCCAGAGATGCTCAGCAGAGCCACTATGCTGTTGACAATATTGGGGTTCTGAACCATCCCAAGCACCACGAGAGTTAGGAATTCTCCAATTAAGTGGGGGGCCAGGAGAGCAAGAGAGAAGTACCCGAATCTGGCAACCTCAGGATACAAGCCCAGAGTCCTAGAAAAACACGGGCCTTTAGTTTTCTCTCCACACACATCAGTTAAGAAAAAGACCATACTTGCCTCCTGTGAATAAATCCTTGCTGGCTAGGGGGAGGTGGAATTAGCAGGGCAAGCCCATTCCCCCTTGTCAGGCCCCTTTTGGAACAAAGCCAACATTTGAGCCCCCTTATTACCACGGTTGTTTCCACTGACTTCAACTCAGTGTGAACTGCCTGTTAGAACGTCTTTAGCTCTCGTGGCAAAACATTAAATTGCTTAGACAACAGTCATACGGGCTAGCAGATGTGGGGCTGTGGAACTCTCTGGGTCTCTCCATTAAAAACTGTGTTCTACCTGCCATTCCTACCCTAATGCTGAGGGCTCACCTGCTGTGCTGCCCCAGCCCATCCCGGCGCGGAAGGATTATTGCCGGTGTGAAATCGCTCACTGCCTTGTCCTCGTTCATCTCCTTCCCACTCAATCTCACTAGTGTCTTTTATTCTTAGAGCCTTGATTTGATCTTCATGTCCTTGTAACAAGCTAATTTGTACCTGTGCATTTTTCTTGTAAATGTCTTTCAGCAAATGGTTCTCCCCAGCAATAGTGTATCTTAAACTCTCATTAGACTTGTGGGTCCATCAGTCCATTTTTAGAGCAAGAAAAAGAACCCCCCATTTTTTGTCTGCTCTCCCAGTCAGTCTTGAAGGCTCCCTTTCCTCTTGCCCAAATCACCCTGTTTTTGTTTTGTTATGTGCTTGTTTTTGTTTTTTGAGACAATTTCTCTGTGTAGCCTTGGCTATCCTAAAACTCACTTTATACCAGACTGGCCTCGAACTCACAGAGATCCTCCTGCCTCTGCCTCCTGAGTGCTGGGATTAACCACCGTGCTACCACCACCCAGTTCACCATGTCTTTTTAATTATGTGAGTGTTTTTCTCAAGTCATAGCCTTGTGGTGTTTACAAACATTCCGTCACCTTTGATGATTTTATCATATGAGGACAAGGATCATCCTTCCACTCTAATCCCCCCCCTCCCGCACTGTCTTTTATCTTTCTTGATAAGCCATCCACAGAAATGTCTCCTAGTCAGTGGCCCTCTGTCTCCTAACCTCAGTCACCTGCCGTGCCTTACCCTCAGTGAGCACTCCTCTCTAGCCCAGACCCTCAGACCATGGGACTTGTTCCCTGGCATACGTCTCGCTGGCCTGCTCTTGGGTCCCACCAGCCCTCCATGGGGAGCCTGGCCCAGGTGAACTCAGTGCCCCCCAAACCCCACCTTACCAGTAGCACACACTGCTGAAAAGCAAGGTGGCAACAATGCTGAAGGGGAGCGCATGCAGTACGTAGGCCAGCAGCATCTGCCACTTCTGGTACAGGCCATCCTGACTCTCCTGGTCACTGACAGCTCTCAGCATGGGAACTGGCATGGAAGGCATGTTCCAAAAACAGTCAGTCACCAAGCCACCGAGGGAGGAAAGGCCACCCACGCTAACTTGAGGTCTACCAGGGCTGGGTCAGGAAGGTAGCCGGGCAGGCTCCATGATCATGGGATAATAAACCCTCCCACCTCAAAATTCTCCCATTACCTAGGGGCCAGTGCGGTAGCAAAGACCCCACACTTTACTTTCTTCTCTGGAAAGTAATAAAGCAGAGAGGGGCGAGTGGGTGACTTGAGGCCCTGTGTCCTCCCGGGCAGGAGATTGGTTCCCAGAGGCCAGAAAAGCCTGGGAAAGACAGAGACTTCTCACTGCCCCTCGGGCCCATCTAGGACTGGCTTTCCAAACGCTGTTCTCCCCTCTTCCATGTGGCTGGTATTCCATTTCGGAAATCCCTCGAGGCCTATTTTTCCTGATGCAAACTGCAGCACTAGGCAGTCCAGTGCTTCAGGGTCGCCATTGGGTTGAAACACTAGGTGCTGGCTCTTCCAAAGCAGAATCACGCTTGGTGACTTGGATCACATGAACTGAACATCCTAGGCTGTGAACTTCTGAAAAGCTCTTTCCAGATTCTACACCATCAATGCTGCATCACTCTGATATTTCCTGGGTGCCTCGACCCTCAGGGCTGTCCACTTGATGAGCTACTTGCATTAAGGGCATCCCACTGTTCATTCCCTTCCCTGGGGAGCCCGGGGATGGGGCAATTTTCAGCTTAGAGAAATACCTTTATACTGGTGAGCTTTTGAAAGGTAACAGCTGGAGCAGGTGAATTTTGGGGGAAAGAGATGTACCTCCCACACTTACACAGATTCACAGCGTTGAGCATGCCGGTATATGGGGTGGAGCCTACAAGCTGGTACAGCAGCCCCACACGATCCTGGATAGCACCCTTTAGTACGTTGTTCTGGACGCCGAGAACGTAGAAAATGAGGAACAGGCCCATGATCAGATTCTGAACAAGACGCATGATCACCGCCAGCTTGTTTCTCATTAAGTTTCTCGTTACTCGCCTGAAAACCAAACGAGCCTGTTTTAGTTCCTTTTATTTCGTTATTGGTAAATGTCTATAAAGACCTAAAATGGGCCTTGGCTGTATTTCCCAGGCTCTTACCTCAAGAGGACACCCAGCTTACAGAACATTCCGGGAGGATCTTTCGTTTTGAAAGGAATCATGGGTAAGGTTTTCAGGTGTTTTGTTCTTTCAATATTCTCCAGGATTTTGTGACAGATTGCCGATTTTTTGAAGGCAGATTCGAGCATCTGGACTCGCTTGTAGGTTTCTATTTCCCGCTCTCTGCTCTGGGTATCCACTGACGTCAAGTCCACTAAAAGTTTTCCCCAAAAGATAGGACCCATGTGTTTCTAAATACACACACACACACACACACACACCCATGCATACATACACACACACAAACCAAACACACACTCATGTGCATGTACACACACATCACACACACACATATGCGCCTGCACACACACACGCACGCATACATGCACACACACAAACCAAACACACACTCATGTGCATGTACACACACACCACACACACATATGCGCCTGCACACACACACACACACACACACATGCACGCATGCCCTCACTGAATGGATCACAATACCTGACTCATCAATTGTTCTGTTCCTATCCCAGCAGAGAAGCTCCTCCCTTAACGACCGCCTGCTGCATTAGAATGTCTACAGCTACCCAGAGAGGCAATGAGAATCCCGTAGCAACTGCCTAGGACAATTCAGAAACTCAACTTTGTCAGAGTCTGAGAAGCCCCATTTCATTCTCTGGTAAATCACTGGGGGCAAGTTAATTGACTTGCTAAATTAACTCCTTGAAAAATAAAGACGTCAAAACAAAAAAAAGCCAAAACAAAAATAAAAACCTGGAAGGGTCAGTATCATGGAAATCAAAGATAAAGAAGATTTAGGGCTGAAGGTAAAGGTGCTTGCCACCAAGTCTAATGACCTGACTTTGATCCCTAAGCCTGACCTGGTGGAAGGAGAGACCTGACTTCTTCAGGGCCGACCTCTGACCTTCACATGTAGACCACAGCACATACAGAAATACATAAATAATTAAAACCTAAAATAACCTTTAAGCAGCCATGCTGGTGGACATTAAAGTACTTACTGTAGAAGTCAAAGGGGTTGGAGTGCTCAGGACAAGGGTAGCCACAGCCATTGAAGAAATCAAGCATCTCCTCCGGCGTGCCACAGAACACTAGCTCTCCGTAAGTCAGGATGGCAATTTTGTCGAAGTGCTGATTGGACAGCAGACGGGGTTAGTGTGTGCTCGGGTAACCATGTCCTTAAGGGAAATACACTTCCAAGCAGCCAGTTAGTCTTCTGTTACCCTGCCCTGCATCTGTATTTGTGTGTGTGTGTGTGTGTGTGTGTGTGTGTGTGTGTGCGTGTCCACTGGAGACAAGGGAAGACATCCCTCTGGTTCCCAGCCTGGGTTACCTCTGTGCAAGGTGAGTATCGCTCTGTGGTGCTGGGCCTAGCATCACATTTGGGTAGAGAAAAACCACTGAGAGTTACCTTGGGCAACCAGAGGTGTTATGTGTATTGGCTGTGTTTGAAATATTAGATCCTCATCTATAGGAAACCAACTAATCGTGGATAGCTAAAAGGATACTGGGGATCAAATGGAGTTTCTTTTGCATGTAAAATCTATGATTTTTGTGACAAAATAGAGCTTTGATAGCTAAATGGGCCATGATACCAGTCACATTGCCAGGAAAGTCTCTCTCTCTCTCTCTCTCTCTCTCTCTCTCTCTCTCTCTCTCTCTCTGTGTGTGTGTGTGTGTGTGTGTGTGTGTGCATGCATGTGTGTCTTCCTCAATTCTTCTTACTTTTGAGACAGTGTCTCTCACTGAGCCTGGCACTCTTGGACTCAGCTAGGTTGGCTAGCCAGCAAGCCCCAGAGATCCTCTTGTCTCTGCCTCCCCAGCACAGTGATTACAGGCATGTGCTTCTCTGCCCATGGGCTGGGGAAACCAAATTCATAAAGAAGCACATTACCAACTGAGCCATCTTCCTCAAGCTGCCACTGACAGCGTTTTACCAACAGTGTGATATTGGCTCCATTTTGAGGCATTTCTAAGTCATATTCTTTTCTTCTGTTAAGTGTATATGTGGATCCCTGGCCCCAGGATTGCCTTGTGGACTAAATGATTGTGGACCAAATGAGCGAGTATATAGAAGAGGCTCGGAGTGCACTAGGTAAACCGGGCCCCTTGCTTTTCCAATGACTGGTCCATGCTTGTTCCCCTGCCCTGCCATTCCTGGTTCAAGACACCACACCTACTCCTCTTGAGTTGAGCGGTACGAGAAACGGGCATCCCCTTACTTGGAAGAGCTCAGAGCGAGGCTGGTGGATGGTGACGATCACAATGCGGTCCCTTCGAGCCAGCTCAGCTAGGAGGAGGACAATCTGATTTGCAGTCATGCAGTCCAGTCCTGTGGTTGGCTCATCAAACATCATGACCTCTGCCGGCAAAGAAGGGTCAGACGTCTGAACCACCACCCAGCATGCTCTGTGCTCAAAACTCAGTGTTCTGAGCAGCTTCCCATGGAGCTGTTGCAGCAAACTGTGACAAGAAATAGCTGCATGGAAACGGCTTTCAGCCTGAGCCCAGGAGATAGAACCTGACCTGCGAGGACCTAGTTCTCAGCTCCGGAGCACACCTGGAGACAGGACAGTGACCAGATCAGGCCTCTTTGTACTCTGGACTACTTAGGCTTCTGCAGGGGACACTGGCAGAAAACAGGGCTAGCAGGCAGCCTTTGGGGAGGCTAAGTAGACTAGCTAGCAATTATCTAGCCCAGTCTTATTTTCTGTCAGGACACGTTCCAGGACTAATGTGGTCTGCGCTTAGCAGAAGAATAAATGAAACAGCGTCTGAAGTGGGGAATGGTGGATGGGCAGGCGTTGGTAGGGTTCTTTAGAAGTTTAACTGTAGCTTACATCTACCCAGAAAGTGACAAGGGCCCCTTAGCATCTTGTGACCAAGCATCGGTTAGAAGAGGCAAGCTTGTCCTACCATGGGGTGAAGAAAGAGTTCAGGTGCAAAATGCCCTCACCGGGGTGCATATACATGGTGAGGTTTGTCAAGTTGGGAGAATAACCAAACCAAGTAGAAGGAGACAGGGGACTGGCTGCCTCATTTCATAGAGCCTTCTCCATGGTGTATACACTGTGCCAACTCATAAACACTTCCCCATGGCATAAACACTCCTAGTAATACCAGAACTCACTGGCCTTCCCTACAGGGCACAATGGAGCTGCGCTCATAAGTTAGACAAGGTGGGCCTCATAGTCATGGAAGGTTCTGGAGCACACCTGGAGACAGGATAACACAAATGGGATCCTTTTAGGAGATAGTCGATGCAAATGGTCCTTGTAACCCAGTATAACCCCATGGGTAGTAAAGGCACGGTATAGGCTGAAGATGCATTTGATCCACCTAACCTACTGAGCACTGTAGCTTGGTCAACACAGCACACTGTAGGACCAGTTGTGTCCCCCGCAAGGCCAATCAGGAGTGTGGCTCACTGTTGCTGCGAGAGAAGGTGCTACCATTTCTCATTAGTCTGAGAAAAGTTTAAAATTCAAAGTACTGTCGAGTGTGTATCACGTTCACCTCACTGTGAGGGTGAACTGTGATAAGCTGAGGACTGTCCCCCCAAATGAGAGACTCTCATCAGGAAATAAACTACATAGCGGTTCCCAAACCTGGGGTCTCTGGTTTGGGAAACGTCAGAGATTTCAATCCAGCTCAAACCTTTTCTCACTGGGGACTGTGAAGAAAGCCCTCAAACATACAGAAGATAAGGAGGTGCCTCAGGCACATTAGGGTACCTTGGGAGGACCTGGGAGCAGGTCTGTGTCCACTTACTAGGGTCCTGAAGGAGCTGGGCTGCAATGGAGACTCGGCGCCGCTCGCCACTGGAAATGCCCCCAAAATTATAATTGCCGATTATTTGGTCTGCCACGTGGCTCAGACTCAATTCTTCTATGACCGCCTCCACCTGTAAGAGACAGAAAACTCCAGACCTGCCACCTGTAACTATTGCTGATACTTCAGTTACGGGCAGGCGATGGCCCAGGGGGGATAATGCTTCTCTTAGAGTGTGAGGACCACTTTCAGACTCATCAAACCCTGGGAAGAAAAGACCATACCAGTAAAATCCACCTCGGTTTAATGGATAATACATAGGCCAGCTTTAAATAGTGTTTTTAAGTTCCTGGAAACACAAAATATTTATTCTTGCATCAAAAAAATCCCAAAGATATAATTATGATATAGATTATGTTAAGAGTTTGGGTTTTGAAATTTGATTATCATAAATATTTTCTGTGCTTTAAAAAAAATCCAATTTGGTTTGAAGTGGCCCCCATTTCTCTTTTGTAACCCTAGTAAGTCCTAGAGATTCAAGTGACCAATCGTGGTGCGGTTTTACATCAAAGGAATATAATCCAGCTTCCAAAAGTAATTAAAAGCCGCTCCAATCTCTACTTAGATCTGCTTGAGAAACCTCAAAGGGTGCCTAGCATGTCCACAGCTCCACTGCCACCCGTCCGAGTCCCTCACCAGCCCTCTTCGTTCCGCTCACGCCTACAGCTCCTTGCATCTCCGCTTTCCACACCAACAACATATAAAACAATCCTCACTGGCTTTCTAAGAAGGCTGGCTTTTCTCCCTTGTCCCTTCCTCGGCTTATTGCAGCCCCCAGAGACCTTTGGGAAAACCTCTACTTCCACTGCTCCCCTTCCTTGATCCCCCAGTCTGCAGACAGCCCCGGGGAAGCATAGGGGAGGCTGAAACAGTATAGCAGAGGGTTTGCTCCCAGTCACCTTTAGCGAGATTGTGCCCCTTTCAAAATGAAAAGAAAGAAAGAAAGAAAGAAAGAAAGAAAGAAAGAAAGAAAGAAAGAAAGAAAGAAAGAAAAGAAAGCAGCACATTACTTTGGAAAAATAACCACAACGCAGCTACAGGAGAAGAGATGACTTCGGAGGGAGAATCAGAGGGGAGAAGGTAGTCACCGGCAGAAACGGAGCCCTGGCCTATAGAGGATGCAAAGGGGAAGCCAGGCAAAAAGTCTCCTCTCAGAATCGGGTTGAAGGGTCCTAGAACCGAGCTTTGCTTGACATGTGGGTGCTATGAATCCAACCTCAGTCCTCTGGAAGAACAGCCAGTGCTATTAACCACGGAGCCATCTCTCCAGCTCCCGTCTTTAAAAAAAAATTATATGGGATTTAGACTTAAAAAAAAATACTAAAGCAATAAAAGACCTGCCTTTCCCTGAATGGAGATGGAAGAGAAGGGATGGGGGTGGGGGTGGGGTGGAGAATGAAGAAGAGGGCCTGGGAGGAGAGGATGAGGGAGAGGCTGTGGCTGGCATGTAAAATAAATAGATGAAAAAAAAAAATACCAAAGCAAGCAGAGAGAGCGCGCGAGCTGCGGGCAATGTGTGTGTGTGTGTGTGTCACTTGGTTAGGACCACCAAGCCATATGAGCATATTTTTGCACACCCATCTCCCAGGAGAATACAGATGTCTTTTTCAGACTCCAGAGTGTTTCATACAGTCTGATGGGGTTAGAAGGCATAGGTGTATCAGTATCAGGATGAAGAAGATAAAGCCCCCACCCCGGCCGGTATCGGACACAAGTGAGACACTGTATTTGAGCAAGCCTGCTGAATGCCAGCCAGAGGTGAGACCAGAGAATCGTTTAGAGAAGCAGGACCCATGTAATAGCCTTAGGGGAAAAGACAGATGAAGGGCCACTCCCTGACGGCTGGGTTCCTCTAGAATTAGAGACCACCTCCCAGAGTTGTCAGGATTCTTAGGTGAAAGCAGCCTGCTCTGTCTCCAAGGGTCTAGTAACAAGACTACTTCCTAGGAAGCTGTGCCTTTTGGGGTGACAGCCCTACCTGTCCTTATTCCCTGGGGAGTTCCCAGGTCTTCACAGTCCAGACAGAACTAAGCAAACTGAGAACATTTAACAAACACACTGGAGTGAAGACTCCATTTTTTCTTTCTTCATGGAGGAAACTTAGTCTACTTTTCATAAGGTTCCTTCAAGATTAGATGGCTCAGTGGTTAAGGACACTTGCCACCACGCCTGACCACCTGAATTCGATTCCCTGAAGCCACATGATGGAAGGACAGGACCCAGGGGCATCTTAACAAACCAGGCTTAGGTCGGACTGGTCACATTTCAGGTGTTCATTCAGTTCATGTAACTGCCACTTAGGGCGGAGGTGAGCAGAATAAAAAATATGAAAATGGGCGGGAGGGAGGTGGCAGGAGAGGGCTTCTGAGGTACCAGGCCTTGGCCCTTGGGAAGTGGCCTTCACTGTCAGTTTTACTGTACCTTTTTGTTGTAGAACTCCGAAGAGCTACTGCGGAGGGCCAGCATGGCTGTGTAGCGCAGCGTCTCGCGCACGGTGAGACTGCTCAGAAAGACGTCACTCTGCAGGAAAGGGAACACCAGAGTCGTCGGAGCCCCGGAGGTGGGGGCGAGGGGTGGGGCGGGCCGGGGTCGCACCCACCTGCAGGACGTAAGAGAAGCAGTCTTGGAACTGGTCCCTGCGCAACCCGCGGCCATTCACAAACACCTCCCCTTCCAGGGTCCCCGTGCGCCGCAGCCTCCCAGAGATGGCGTCCAGCAGGGTAGTTTTCCCCGAGCCTGAGGGCAACAAAAGAAAGCCCTGGAGGAGCCTCCGTATGAGAATGGGGATACTTCTCCAGATCCTTTATGCCTCTCAATGGAACTCTGGCTGCGCCTCTCCATGGCGCCCTGGGTAAAGCCCCTGAGTGAAGGGGGGCAAGCCTAGCAACAGAGGCCAAACACTACGTGCAAGTGTCTTCTGGATCTGGCAACAAGAAAGTAGTTCTCTTGTCCTTTACTGGAACTCGTGTCTGAAGGTGTTTTGTATTTGTTCTTTATACAAGATGGCTCAGTCAGTAAAGGGATTTGCAGCCAAGCCCAAAGACCTGAGTTCAGTCCCAGAGGTACATAGTGGAAGCAGAGACCAAATTACCAAAAGTTGTCCTTTGGCTTCCACATGCATGACATGGCAAGCATTTGCCTGTACATGTACACACATACATAAATAAATGTGGAGAAAACATTTTGGAGTAAGAAAATACAGGTTCAAAATAATATTAACAAGCCCGCCAGTAGTGGTACACGCCTTTAATCACAGCATTCAGAAAGCAGAGGCAGGCGTTTCTCTGTGAGACTGAGGCCAGGCTGGTCTACAGAGTGTGAACTCCAGGACAGAGAAACCCTGTCTCAAAAAAACAAAAACAAAAAAAGGAGGAGGAGAAAGAAAGAGAGAGAGAGAGAGAGAGAGAGAGAGAGAGAGAGAGAGAGAGAGAGAAGAAAAAAAGAGAAAGGTTCAGAATAGGAAAGACGGGGTACTTAAATTAGCTCCTGGTGCCTAGCTTTCTTTTTGTGGTCCCTTAGGACCTGATTCTGACATTGCCAGAACCTTCTGACCTTTGGTCTGAGACCCCAAAATGTAGCCCCTCAAAACAAATGAATGTGACTCTGCTTTTCAACAAGCTCCCGCGAGTATTGAGCGGCTGAGGGGCACTGAAGGCCTTTGGGGAAAACAAATTGACCTCAGCCTGCGCCAAGAGCCTTGGCCATAGCTAGCCAGTTGCTACCAAGAACATCTCTGCAGAGTTCTAGCCTGGTACCTGAGGTGACAGAGGAGCTCACACAGACACAAGATCTATTCAGGAGCTTTGTGGAAGCCACTTTTTATCATGAGGGGTCCAAAGATAAGCTCCTGTGGTCACCATCTGTCCTAACCATGTCTGACCAAAGCAGGACTGCATGCGTGCCCAGGCAGAGTGGGGTAGAAAGGAGAACACCACATCCTTTAAGAGGAACGTCGTTTTCAGATGTCATGGCTCTAACGTAAGCCCTACAAATGTTGACAATGTGTTGTTTACTACACTTCAGTGTGGGCGAGACACACTCCGTTGCCTTTCTGCCCACGCATATTGTGAGGTCTGTTTGCAATTGTTTTTCCGTGGCACTGAAAGAACAGTCCGCATGGAGAAACCTATGGGTTGTCGCCTCCCCACCCGTATTTATGGATGTTAGCTCAACGGCTTCGCTAGTTACAAGGTCTTATTATCACAGTGAGGGTAAACTGTCAGAAACTAAAGGGTAGGAATAAAACCATTTTCTTGTATTAAAAGAAAGAAAATGAATCCTGGGCTAGGGAAACGGCTCAGTTGTAGAACACTTGGTCCAACCTCCTGTAGCGTGCACACACACACACACACACACACACACACACACACACGAAAAGGGGAGGCGGAGGAAGTGGAGAAGAAAGAGAAGAAGGAGGAGGAGTGACCCCCATGAGTTGTTGGAATTATGCCCTGACTCCCCAAACACGATCCCTGCCTTCCTGTGTTGTTTCTCTAACCAGAGCATTGAAGGCCTCTTATGTGGTTCCTGCAGCAGTGTTTGCTACTGCTGTCTGTCCTTTCTTTCTGTCTGTCCCTGCAGCTGTTCACAGCCACTAGCAAGGCTGCTGCTTCTCAGCTTCACACGGAGATCCTCGGGGTTCTCCCCCAACTCTCTCCTCCCTCCAGCTCTCATTAACCGTTAAGTAGTGACTTACAACGTAGCATAGCAGGATGTCGCTCTGGAGACAGAGTCAGTCTCTCTCACACACGAGCCTCCAGGTGGCTGAAATAGCATTAGAAAGTGTACTGGAAGCAGACCGGGGTCAGCGTGCTTAGAGACGAGGTTGAGGGGCAGGGAGATGGGTCGGTTGGAAAACTGCTCACTGTAACATGGTGAAGCGTGCTTGTAATCCAGTCTCGATGCATCAGTAAGCCCCAGGTAAAAGTGAGAGAGAGACCGTTTCTCAGAAAACAATACTGGAAGCCAGGCATGGGAAGCACATAACTTTTAAGTCCCCCGCTCGGGAGACAGAGGCTGGCAGATCTCTGTGGATTTGAGAGCAGCCTGGTCTACAAAGCAAGTTCCAGGCCAGCCAGGGTGACATAGTGAGACCCCCGTCTGTACATACACAAGACAGAAGACACCCAAAGTTGGTTGCTGGCCTTCACAAACACATGTACCTGCACATACATACACAAAGTAATTTAGTTAACTAATTAAAATATAAAAGGCCCAGGAGAGATCCCATAACTCTTCGATTATGTGAACAGCGCCAGAAAGTAACTGCGTATGAAGAAGCCAGCTGTTGTGAGTGGGATATGAAATGTCATTCCCCTAGGCTCTTCTGTCCCCAGTTGTCAGTGCTTTGGGGGAGGTTCTGGAAACTTTAGAAGGTGGAGACTAGCTAGGAGAAGTCGGTAAACTTTCCCCTGAGAAGAAGAGAAAGGCATGGGGAATACACACAGGTGGTCCCAGTCCTTAAGAATGCGGCTCAAAACAAAACAAAACATAAAAAAAACCTAAAAACATAGTGTACTGACTGATAAGACTTGATGTTAACACGAATTCTTTTTTAGTATTCTCTCTTCTCAGTTGTGTGTCTGATAATCAGCATTGGAAAAAGGGGCAGTGGGCTCAAGAATATGAGTTAAATTCCACCTGCTGCACACCTTGACAAGAACTTTCCAGAAGTGGAAATAGTGATTGAAAATAGAGCTGGGGCTGGGGCTTGGTGGTAGATGGCTTCCTTAGCATGCCCAAGGCTCTGGATTTGATCTCCAGCACCACCAGCAACCAATCTAACAGACAAACAAGCTGTTTGTGTGGTAGGCAGGACTTTCCCTTCTTCCCAGGGACTTTTCTCAAGGCTTCCCTTTGGTACCAGGGCCCATTCACAGACATGCGGCTAGAGTTCATTCCAGCGCCAGATGCATGGTCTGCTCTCTACAGACTTCAGCTCGGTCCTTCAACACGGCCCTTAAACCAAGCCACGGCTTTCCTGGAGTCCTCCCTGGAAGAGGATGCGCCCTCCTGCTGCTTACCTGAGCTGCCTAGAATGCACATCATCTGTCCACTCTCGATGTACAAGGAAACGTCTTTGAGGATTTGCCTGTCCCACCGCTGCTGGAAGGATTTGACGTTCCACCAGGGCCCGACGCGGTTGCTTTAAAGTAAATTCCATAAGGGCAAGAGCAGTGTAAGGCCCTGGAAAGGCCAGGCCCCTGTTTCCCAGCCCAGAACCCAACTCCAGCCCATCCCAGTAGCAAAGTTGCTCCTGTACAATTTGACAACTTTATTTCAGCTCCTATGCCCCGCTATTCACTCCTTGAAAGTCTCGTGACTACCGGCTGGCCACCACCCAAGGAATGTGCCTCCCAGTAGCTCCCCTGAATACTGGGTCTCTCCGTCTGGCTGCGGGCTGGTAACCTGCACCATGTTTATTCTTGAGGTCAATCCTGCATTCCTTCAACAGACTTCCTTCCACCTTGTGCCCCCAGTACCCCTAATTTTCAAGCCCTTTCTATCTATGCAGGACAGGTGGTGGACAAGCCAAGGAAGGGGTGTGAATAACAGAAATTGGTGCAAAGCAAATGGCCAGAAAAGGAGCTACTCACTCACTGCCCACTGGCAGCCTTGCCTACTTCCACCCGGATCTGCCAAACAGGCAGCCCAAAGCCCCCAGGCCCATCCACCCACTTGGTGGGAAAAGGTGGCAGAGAGGGCGGGAAGCCCGGCTTTCTGCTATGGGGTACTCTTACCTGACGCTGAAGGAGACATGGAAGACACCTAAACTGTGCCGAGCCTCCGAGCCAGTAATAGATCCCTCCTCCAGGGAGCTCTGAGAACTTCTGTTGTGAGGCCCTCCAGCACTCTCCGGTCTCAGAAAGGGCATTTCACTCATGGCCAGTGGGAAGCAAATGGAAGTGAATTTTCTAGTGGCCTGTCCCTTTCCAGAGTAGCTTCAACTGAGGAGCCAGTGGGAGTGCCCTGTCTGACCTTACGTAACCCTGGAGTCCCTCGTGAGACAGCAGGACACCGATTTGGCCACCCATGCCATTATCTGATGTACCTTTAGCCAGAGCGTCCTTATCTTGGCAATAGGCAGAACATACAGTGTGTTTGTAGGAGGGCTTGCCAGAGAGGAGTGCTGGGAGAAAGGGCTGGCACAGAGGAGGGCACAGGTAGCCCAGCTCTAAGAAAGAAAGACAGAGAGAGCACCAGCCCGCCAGTAGCAGGGAAGACCCACAGGAGCCCCACAGAGGGGCACAGACATCAGGGATCATGGCTGAGAAGACCTCCGAGGAGACCCGGCTGTGGAATAAGCCCATACTTCAGGATGCTTCGGTGAGTAGGCTCAGCCACCTTGTGGGGTGGGGTCAGGGTAGAACTGGCCTTTCTTTCCTACCTCAGGAGTGCTAGTCCTAATTCACAACTTAGACCTCAAGTAAAGTGGAAATGGGGCAGCAGGGGCCTGTCTCCTCAACGCTGAGAAGCTGACGGGAAGCAGGTTCAGGAGCCAGGCGACCTCTGAGGTTACTTCTTCTGGATGACTGGGGTTGATGCAGTTTTCCAAACGACATTCCATCACAGAAATTCCCACATAAGCTAGGATTTTTCTGAGGGAGGGTTGGCCCATGTGACTGCCAGGCCAAGAATCTCAGTGGCAGTCGAGACGCAGAAGAGAGAGAAGATGGCAGGTGGCTTTTATGGGAGCACAGAACCCTATGCTTGCGCTCTTATGAACTGGGAGAGAGCTGGCGTGAACAGACAGCAGCCAGGTTGCTGGGAAGAGGAGGTTCAAGGCTTCCTTCCTCATCAAACCAGATCAGAGTTTGCTTGAGAAACAGCCTCTGAGTGGGGCTGTGGGTGGGCTTTGAAGCAGAAAGCACTATTGGAAAACAGCAAAGAAGATCCCACCCCTAGCTTCCACATCCCGCCCACTTTTCTAGAGAGGAGGACAAGAATGAAATGGCCACATCCGACCGGGAGTCCACAGTTCCCTGTTCTGGCCGAGGTAGAGCCGCTGGGATCGACCAATACAAGCACTGCTGTCTAGCCAGTTCTATTTCCACAGCAGCCGCCAACTCTACTGTCGGAATTCGCCACGAGGGAATAACTTCCTCTGCCGCTTGGAACGTCCATGCCGACTTCCTGATATGCAGTCGGTGGTAGCTTTGGAGTCTTACCCATCAGGTTATCACCACAGCTACCAAGGCAAAGAACTGTCAGAATCCTAGCTCCCAAAGTGTGCCCAGGTCCTGCCGCTTACAAGTCCCTCTTCTTGGGTCCTGTTATAGCAGGTGCTCTATGGTGGCCTGCCACTGACAACCGTGGGGCTTGGTCGTCAATGAGACTGACATGCCCTGTGCCTCTGTATTTACAAGTCGTTCTGTCAAGCTAAAAACTGTCCAATGGTTTCCACCCTTTCTCCTCTGCATGTAAACTTAGAAAATGGTGGGCTTCTTGAGGCGCTGGCTTCTGGTCCATGCCATATCCAAGCCTTTTTCTGCCCACCCAGCATCTCACGCTACAAGAAACGCATACAGGGGCCACGCACTCTTTCCACCCACACTCTAGTCAGGCCTGCTACAGACAGCTGCACCTCCAGCCTCTGAGCATGCCCCTTAAGTGGCACTGCCCATACTCAGAGTGGAGGCCTGGGAGGAGCGAGGAGATCAGGGCTGTGTATGCAGAGAATTCTGGTATTGCTATCAGGGTCCACAGGAACGGGGACAGGAAAGCCTGGGTCTCAGTAGAGACACGTGAGACCATATTTGGAGGGGTCAGTAGGGGGTCAGGCGTGTGCCTTGGGCTGGAGACTCACCCTGTTGGTCTAGGCCAGTCACAGCCCTCTGTGCATTTCCTCCTTTTTGTCTGCGCCTCTGACTCGGAAATTTAACCGGAAGTTAATATGAGGAGACATTACACTGTACCCCAAAGGAGCAGAGCTGGGTACCTACAAATAAACCCGCTTCGCCTTTTTAGGGTGTCACCTGTCACACATACAAATGACGTTCTGACAGTCACACTGATTAAAGTGTCAGCCGACTAGATATGTCAGTATTTGAAAGATACAGAGAATGTGTCAAAACCTCCGGAAGAGTCAAACAAATCCTTCCTGGGTGCCAAGGAAAATATTTTAAAATGGAACGGAAGACATCCATAAGCCAGACGTGATTTTTTTTTTCCGGAGGCTGAGTTGTCGGTGTGGCTCCTGGAAAGCCAATCTCTCCATGGTGGCTGGGGTCTGTGGGTTTGGGTGAATCAGAGGAACAAGTTGGGCACTGTTCAGCTGCATCCCTCTGTCCTCTCTGTCCCCCTAAACCGCAGGATGTCATGTCTCTCAAGTCACAATAGCACAGTAACTCGCCACCACCACACCAGACACAACTATCTAGTGCCCCTCTCTCAGCAGCCCCTCCACCCGTGAGCCCAACAGGAACTCTGTGTCTGCAGAAGCATCTAAAGAACTAATTCCTATCCAATGTAAATCAGCTAAGTTCTCTCCTAAAGGTAACTGATTTAAAGACAAGAAAACCCAGGGCTAAAGAGATGGCTCAGTGATTGAGAGCATTGGCTGCTCTTCCAGAGGACCTGGGTTCAATTCCCAGCACCCACATGGCAGCTCACAGCTGTCTGTAACTCCAGTTCCAGGGGGTCCAACACCCTCACACAGACACAAATGCAGGCAATACATCAATGCACATAAAATAAAAATAAGTTGTTAAAAATGGAAAAAAAAAAAGGCTGGAGAGATGGCTCAGCGGTTAAGAGCATTGCCTGCTCTTTCAAAGGTCCTGAGTTCAAGTCCCAGCAACCACATGGTGGCTCACAACCATCTGTAATGAGGTCTGCTGCCCTCTTCTGACCTTCAGGCATACACACAGACAGAATATTGTATACATAATAAATAAATAAGTAAAGAAAGAAAGAAAGAAGGAAAGAAAGATGAAAACAAAAACAGAAACGAGAAAAACCTAGGGAAAGGGGATATGGCTCTGTCCGTACAGTGCTTGGCCTAGCATACTTAATGCCATAGATTTGATTACACGACACAGAAAACCCAAATAGCAATCCCACTACAGCTCTTCTGCAGAGAGCAAGATCACATCACTAGTGCTGAGAGGGGCAGGCGATAGGGTGGGGCGGTCGGATGCTGGGCATCAGAATGAGATGGGAGACGAAGTTCTGGTATTCTGAAGCATGTGATTATACTTTACACCATTTTATATATTTTTATATAAAGATCAGAGAATGGGGCTGAGAGGTGGTTCAGACATTAAGAGCACTTGCAGCTCTTGCAGAGTACCCGAGTTCAGGTCCCATCTCACACAGGATGGTTTATAACCATCCACAACTCTAGGTCCAGAGGACCTCTTTTGACCTCTGAGGGTACCAGGCACGTATATGGTGCACATATATCTACACAGGCAAACACTCACACACACAAAATAAAATTTAATTTTTTTTAAAATTTCAAAAGAGATGCCAGAAGAATTTGATGGTTTCCAATGTGAAGACATAAATGGTGGAAGGGTCGGGGGTGCTAAGCACCCATTTGAACATTATACTTTGAACATTACACGTTGAACACATGTATCGAATGATCACACAGAAAATCCAAATACACCGCCACCTCCACAATAACAACAGCATTTATTACCATTGTGGTACTGAGGATGGTAATGGTAGGGACTTAACCTGAAATGTAACCGGAAGGACATTCAAGAGCTTGGTGTCACAAAATCCCTTGTCAACATAAGTTGGGTGACAAATTCTCAGGGTCCTCGCTGTTGTCTCTCTCTTTCCCATGCTGTGTCTATCTGGTGGTAGGTGACAACAGGCCAGATATGGGAAGTGAAAGTCAAACATGGGTTTACTGGCCCCAGCTCACAGGGCTTCCCGTCTGGAGTGGCATTCATCTTAAACTCCATGGGCTCAGGTGCACCAGCCCAAGGCTGAGGGTCTCTGAGGATAGAGCTGTCCTGAAGACACTCCTGAAAGGAGATGTACCCCAACAGTGTTCCTGGTTTCCTCAGCCCTGCACAACCCCACCTCCTGTCGGTGTGGGATCTGGGCCTCATTGCCTGCCGCTGCCTGTGCCCCTCAGGTCTCTCCCCTGCCCCCGTCTTCTATGTCCTCTGAAGGAGCCCCTTACCTGTCGTAACTCCCAGCAGGGCCTCCAGGACAGCTTGTTCTCCTCTGAAAGTGACAACAGCCTGTATTTCACCTACAGTGGCCAGTCCAACACTCTGGAGGTCCGAGATCTCACCTATCAGGTAAGGGCACACGCCCGAGTTGAGGGGAGAGGAGTGGGCACGGAACAGAATGTGCAAGGAAAAGTGAGCGCACCCTGTCTACCTTATGCAAACCCACCTGCAGCTGGAGGTGTGGCAAGGGGCGGAGGCTCTGGGAAGGTGTCAAGATTCACCATTAAGGCCTATGAGGAATGTCTCTGGAACTCCTAATCTTAAAATTCAAAATCACTCTATATATGTGTGTGTGTGTGTATGTGTATGTTTATCATATACATAATATATGTGTGTTTATATAACATATGTGATGTGGTTATATTATATAAGTGCTATTATATTATGTAAATATAGTATAGGATAGATATAGATAGATAGATAGATAGATAGATAGATAGATAGATAGATAGATAGATATCATAGGGCCTAGGGTGATGACCTACTCAGTAAAATGCCTGAGCTCAGATCTCCAGAACCCACGGAACCCACGGAAGAAATCCTGGCTTGAGTTGCCACCATGTCTGCAGTCCAGGTGGAGCCATAGAGCTCATTCAACTGTCCCAGGTTCAGCAAGAGACCAGGTCTCAAGAGTAAGGTAAAAAACAATTAAGGAAGACAGTGCCAGTCGTCTCTGGCATCCACACACACGTGTGCAAGGTGTACATACCTGCAGAAAACACACACAGTAAAACACAGTGTCTCCACATATTCCTTGCCTGGCTTCCCGCGAAGTCAACATCTTGCAAACCACATTTTAATGACCAAAACTAAGAAATTAACAACAGGTTCTTAACTAAACAACAGAGTTTATTGAAATTTCATCCTTTTACATTTATCTATCTATCTATCTATCTATCTATCTATCTATCTATCTATCTATCTATCTATCATCAATCTATCTATGGTCTCTTTTTTATAAAATATGTTGTCCTATTACAAATAAAACATCACAAATGAAAAAGCTACCATGGGAGGGTCTCAGGCATGCCCTTGCAGAATCCATTGACTCCCATCCCCCCATCTCCCCAGGGGTAGACTACCTGCTACCCAAGTAGGATGGTGAACTTCAGAGTCCCAAGCTGGCCTTTTAGTGGGTGTGAGTTAGAACTAAGGAAGGAACCACTTTGTAACCTTTCTCTGCTCTGCCACGCCCTGCAAACCGTGTGAGCTTGAGTAAATTCCTGAATTGCTTTGAACCTGGTCTGTGAAACAGACGGCAGTACCCACGCCATACACTTGCAATGGGCAGGAGACGGGATAAATGATGTAATCACTGTAACGCCTTGCAGGTGGTAAATGCTTGCTGTTTTCTGCTATTTCATACGCTTTCTGGTCCCCTTAACTCTAGACTTGAACAGGATGGTGGGGTTTCATGGCCATGCTGGGTAGGATCTGGGTACCTCAAGATTGCTTACATCTCCGAAGCATGGTATCTCCTGAGACACAGGAGGGCTGAAGAGAAGCTGTGGAAGCCCTCTGAACCCCTCAGCTTCCCCGGGCCCTTCTAACCTTTCCCCACAGGTGGACATCGCCTCTCAGGTGCCTTGGTTTGAGCAGCTGGCTCAGTTCAAGATACCTTGGCGGTCTCACAGCAACCAAGACTCCTGTGATCTGGGAATCCAGAATCTGAGCTTCAAAGTGAGGAGTGGGCAGATGCTGGCCATCATAGGAAGCTCAGGTACCAACAGAGGCAGTTGTGGGCACTGACGTTTTCCCCTTGGGACACAGAATAGCCTTCGGTCATGGGTCCCTCTGGGACAAAGTGTAAGCACAGGTGGAGGCAGACCTGGGCTCAAATGTCACCTCCTGCACCCACTAACTCGTGGACATCGCTGCTATTGTGAACCTGTGGGTGACTCTAATCTACCTGGAGCTGCAGCCATAGTGTCTGCCTCCTGTTAGCCCTGGACTAAGACAGGCAGCTTCAGAACACGATGTTCTTCCACAGCCAGACTCTGGTCATGGCCAGACAATGACTCGGCAGAGCCCCGACTCCACTGACCCCTCCACAGTCCCAGTGTAACCTCTGACTCCCTGCAAAGAGCCAGACCACTGGGGTGTCTCAAGCAAACACTTGCACAGGCCAAATCTGAGATTACAGAACCTCGCGGGTGTGCGGGCCTTGGAGAACAGTTCCTTTTCCTTATTATCTTCTGTCTTGTTCCCTTTCTGTCTGAAAGCATTTTAGGAAGAAGATTCTCAAGTCACCTAGTCCTCCATACTTCTAGAGTGTTCTCTGTGTACATATGCATGTGTATACACATACGTTCATTTGACAAGTGAGAACACTAAGACCGAGTGAGTCTCCTAAAGACACAGATTTAGCTAGACTGGAATCTTGAACTTGCACTTGGTTCTCCCTGGGACTCCTTTACACGGCATTAGAGAGAGTACTTTATACCTTTTAATTAATCATTTCCAGGAGGAAAGATTACTCAACACTTCGAACATCTGTTCCAAGCTTTTACGCTCTCCTGATAGAGCTGTTTATTGTCTAACCAAAGATCAAATGAGCTGTGATATGTAAACGTACTTTGTAACTAAAACAACACGCACACTCATTCAGCCCCTCTCACTCTGGCCCTGACCCTGTGATTCTGATCTAAACAAGAGAAAAGTATTTTGGCTTAACATGTCTTTTCTTGTTGTATCTGACTTTTGGGGGCATCCAGGAGACACACAAGCCATTACTCGGTCATGACAATGAATATTGGTGAATACTTGTCTACTTGGTGCACTAGCCAGCAGCATCCCTGGTCCATATAACACTCTAGCCAGCAGCATCCCTGGTTCATATAACAACACTCTAGCCAGCAGCATCCCTGGTCCATATAACACTCTAGCCAGCAGCATCCCTGGTCCATATAACACTCTAGCCAGCAGCATCCCTGGTCCATATAACAACACTCTAGCCAGCAGTATCCCTGACTTCTAATAAGGAAGGTGAAGTTCAGAGAGGCTGAGCAGGAATCATATTGAATAATGTCCAGGTTTAGGCTCAGCATTACTTGGCTTCTAGATCATGTGACTGAAATAGTTGTACCTTTCTTAGAAGGGTTTATTCATTATATATACTTCCTGTGACTTTAAGTACTTTAGTTAGTATCACACAGAGAGAATATGAATATACATACTATCCAAAATAATTTTTAATAGATTCTAAAAAAATAGCTCCAAGCATCTACCTTGTTCTGTAGAATCAGCCATACGTAAGGATTTCTCAATTAATGTAGTTACTGGCGAGGCTATGGCGGTCACAGTATCAGGCTCTTGAGTGCCGTGACTCTTCAGAGAACGTTAGCCCTACAGCACCAGGCACCCTCTGCTTCAAAGGCTGCCTCTGCCTTTTGCCACAGTTTTGCTTAGGAAATGTGATCTTCCTGCCCTCTGTTTGGGATCCCTGGTACCCGTGAATGCTGGCACAGCCCCCGCACACCCAGAGCCTGTAGTCACTGTCAAGCAGGACTGACGCCTCTCTTTCTGGCTCCTCTTGGGGATATTTTGCTCAACCTAACTTTTCAGGAAGCCTTCCAGGCACACCCAGTATGTAGCTGACAAGCTGCCCCAACTGCTGCCCCTTACACCGAGCAAGAGGATCACAAACAAAGGCCTCTGGGCTATTAGATTTTGTAGGCAGCGTGTGACATGTGCCAAGCAAGACTTGTCATATCCTGTCTGTAGGCATTTGCCTTGTTTACAAAAGAAAAAAAAGCTATTGATTTCATAAAAGACTCTGCAGCATCAAACCTTTCCTGGGAGGCCTGGGCAGAATGTCCCCAGCTCCAAGATAGAAGGGTATTCTCCAAACTTGAGGTGGGTTCACAGCACAGTTTAGATAGTTACAGGAGAGCCAGGCGGTGGTGGTGCACGCCTTTAGTGCCAGCACTCGGGAGACAGAGGCAGGTGGATCTCTGCATTTGAGCCAGCCTGGTCTACAGAGTGAGTTTCAGGACAGCTGGGGCTACACAGAGAAACCCTGTCACAAAATCACTAGGAAATTAGTTCTAAAGGAGTGAAAATCTCACCCAATGCTTTAGGAGACTTGCTCCAATATAATTCCTCTTTTCCAAATGAATACACATCAATACAGTGTTCAAAGTGAATGAAGGGCTAATTTTTCTTTCTTGTTTTTTTAAGGCAGAGAAAAAAAGACACTGATTTTAAAAGTGAGAACAGGATATAGGTACATTTGGAGCTTATCCATCAGAGTGCTTGAAAATGACGTGCTATCTAACACCTGTTATTTTTCCCTTATATTTCTCAAAGTAGAATTAGTTTTTGAGATTTTTTGTTGTTGTTTGGAATTTTTTTGTTTGTTTGTTGTTTGAGGCAGGGTTTCTCTGTGTAGCCCTGACTGTCCTGGAACTTGCTCTGTAGACCAGGCTAGTCAAAAATCCACAGTCCTCTGCCTCCCAAGTGCTGGAATTAGAGGCGTGTGGCACCACTGCCACTGTACACTGTAGTCTTGAATTCTTCAGAGACAGACTAAGAATGTTCCAAATTAGTCATTTCCACAAAGCCACTGAGGAGCCAAACGATGATGAAGGATGAGATGTTGCCAAGGTTTAGTTTCCAGCCTCAAAATGCTACACACTGCAGTGTAATTAGCCCCAGCCTGGCGCGTGAGAAAGCCATTGGTTAGCAGTGGAAGGCGAAAGTGTAGCAGGCATAGCAATAGGCTTGTAGCAGTTGGGACTCCAGCCCTCTTCTATCTGAAAGTGTTCGTCGTCGTCCCCCCCCCCCTCGTCCCCCACGCCCACTCAAGCTGGCTGCAGAAGAAAAGCCTGAGGTGCACCTGCAGGACTGTCACATGCAATCTAGTAAGAGTGTCCATTTCCCCTGAGCGGAGTTGCTTCTGTAGAGCCTTCCTGGTGCTCGGAGAGCGTGGGGGGGGGGGGGCATAGTAGCTGGCAAGCTGGCCCTGCAGAACCTCTGCCCTCAGGGATGTCTCTGGCTTTGCAGGCTGTGGGAGAGCCTCACTACTAGATGTGATCACGGGCAGAGACCACGGTGGCAAGATAAAATCGGGACAGATCTGGATCAATGGGCAACCCAGCACTCCCCAGCTGGTGCGGAAATGTGTGGCGCACGTGCGCCAGCAAGACCAGCTGCTCCCTAACCTGACTGTCAGAGAAACGCTGGCTTTCATTGCCCAGATGCGCCTGCCCAGGAGCTTCTCTCAGGCCCAGCGTGACAAAAGGGTAACCAATTGGTGATCCTTGGTGGCTGAGACTTCCCTGCTTTGCCAGAAGACCCAGCCCAGTTGGAATTTAACCAACCCATCTTACACGCCAGTGTACTTAGCCCCATGAGTTCCCTTTCCGGACCTTGTCAAATGGGTGATAAGTGTGCGTTTATTTGTGTGAGGGTTTTCGGGTGCTTCGTGTGAGTTGCGGGGGGGGGGGCTAATTATGCGGCCTCTGGTTCCCAATCCACAGCCTGTGCTCTCCAGGCTGAAACTGCTCAGAACCTAGGGACATAACAATGGGGACAAATATGCTGCTGGGAAAACAAAGTGTAGCCCTGGAAGCCTGTATGCTAAGCCTGTCTCCCTCAGGTAGAGGACGTGATTGCGGAGCTGCGGCTGAGGCAGTGCGCCAACACCCGTGTGGGTAACACATATGTGCGTGGGGTGTCTGGGGGTGAACGCCGGAGAGTGAGCATCGGGGTGCAGCTTCTGTGGAACCCAGGTGAGGCTGGAAGCCAGAGGGGAGGGGCCCTGAGACGGCATCTTGCCTGTCATCGGGGCTCACGGTGCAATGTCCGCAGGAATCCTCATTCTGGATGAACCCACTTCCGGCCTTGACAGCTTCACTGCCCACAACCTGGTGAGAACCCTGTCCCGCCTGGCCAAAGGCAACAGGCTGGTGCTCATCTCCCTCCACCAGCCTCGCTCTGACATCTTCAGGCTGTTTGACCTGGTCCTTCTGATGACATCCGGCACGCCTATCTACCTGGGGGCCGCGCAACATATGGTGCAGTACTTCACAGAAATTGGCTACCCTTGTCCTCGCTACAGCAATCCTGCCGACTTCTACGGTGAGTGAGCGAGGCCAGTGGTATGTAGCCTGGTGCACAACCATTTGCCGGCGCCCCTCACCCGAGCAAAACAAAAGAAAACGAAACCATCGAACAAAATAAAACAAAATGCTTACTGGGAAGATGCGCGGGAGACACTGTCCACACCCCTCCGGTGAGGAGGACCCAGGAGTGAGTGTTAGCACTCCAAGGAGAAACGGGTCAGTTTGCCAGGATCAAGAGCAAGGCATGAATACGGCAATCTTCTGACTAATTGCCCCTCTGTGCAGGACAGCTTAGGAAGCGGTAGAGATTTGCAGGTGGGTGGGGTGGAGGTATAATTCAGGAAGTCTTGGATCAGTTTGTACGGTCGTGGTCTTTATGCAGTCTGCAGGAAACAGTATATATATATATATATATATACATATATATATACATACATATATATATACATATATATATGCCTGTGTGTGCCACAGAGGCAGGCAGAGTAGAAAGAAGGACCCAGGGCAGTGGGTCTCTGAATACAGACTGCTTACTTGGTCACTGCCTTACCTTTCTTTGGGGTCCCAGGCACTGAATAGTCCATTAAGAGCGCTACAAACCACTTCATTCATGGGAGCAATGGTATTTTCAGGACACCCGCCAGTAACCCCCTCCCCCCCCAAGACAGCTGAGGAATAAACAGCCTGGGTGGACAAGTGACCACTGTACCAGAGCCTGGGCAGGCAGCAGCTATAACCAGTACCCTAGCTTATTTCTAGGATGTGACCAAGAACCCCAGCTTATTTCTAGGATGGCAATGTATGCGCCTTCATGGCGTCTCCGAGGTCAGCTCCGTCTTTGCATACGACCCGACCCGTGGAACCTCGCCCCTGGCCTACTGTGTTCTAGCAGGGCTGCCGGGGCAGACCAGAGCTCCCCAAGGTGCACCCAGCCCCAAACCTTGACTCCTAGCCATGCCACCCACACGGCCATCCCAGCATCCTCAGCCACCCAGGAGGAAAGGCCATTCCCCTAGCTCTCTGCCCTGTCCTATGAACTCATGCCCTCAATGAACTCGCAGAGAGGTCAACTCTCCTACCCATGCTCCAGTTGCCATCCTGACTTCCTACCCATGTGTCACGCTCTGACCGGTGTCCTCAGATAAGGGGGCAGAGGACAGCTGCCAACCTGGTACCAGGGAAGTCTGAAGTGAACCTGGAAGGGCTGCCCCAAGCCTAGTGCCCATGGAAGACTTGAAAACGTCTCTTTCTGTTATTATTTGGAGTGAGCAGGGCTAGGTCCTTGTCTACTAGGCCCGGGGAAGGATCTAGGATGCAGGAGCTGTTCACATGGAGCCCAAGCTGCCCAGCAAATGTGACATTTGAGCTCTAGCCTACCCCTACCGAGGGGACCTGCATGGTTCATAGTGACCCTCCCACAAATGTTCTTTTCTTGTGAAGTGTAATGAAAGCAGGCTTGTCCTGGCTGTGACTGGTGGACCTGGCTCTTTCTGGTACTGCGGAGACATTGGAGGGAGGGCAGAACCTCATGAGAAGAGGGCTGAAGGATGGGTCTGCCACCCGCAGGGTGGCATCTTCTCAGGTTCAAAAGGTTGCTCCCAGTGAACTGGCTCCCCAACTGGGTGAGCTACCCTAGACTCCCTTGGGGAAGAGCTTAACACGGGCAGTGTGACCACTGAACTTGACTAGTCCCCAGCACCCTGGTCACTGGGAGGTCAAATTATGACTTTACGATAACAGGTAAATATATATACGGCTGGATTTAGGCCCGTTATATACCTATGATGAGGCACTTGGCCCCAAGGGCACCAGCCCACTCCAGAAATGTCCCTGGGATAAATAAGCCTTGGTGTGGGACTGGGGCCTGGGGCCAGGGCCTCTGCTTTTGGCCACTTCCTGATCTGTGGCATCTGCTTATGTGGTCAGATCTGGCAGAGCAAGGGAAGCAGGTTTCTCTGCCTCTCTGCTCTGACCATTGCATCAAAGTTCCTTCTCAGAGGGTGGGAGAGCTGAGCCGCCAGGGACGGGGCTGCCTATGGCCCTGTGTCTTCTGCTTACAGTGGACTTGACCAGCATTGACAGGCGCAGCAAAGAACAGGAAGCGGCCACCGTGGAAAAGGCTCGGTCACTTGCAGCCTTGTTCCTAGAAAAAGTGCGAGGCTTCGATGACTTTCTGTGGAAAACAGAGACGAAGGAACTCAACACGGGTACCTACACAGTCAGGTACAGTGGGTCAACTGCCTGAGTGGGAAGCCCTCTGTGGTGTGCCCCAACCTATTTCCCAACTCACTGTTTCCCAACAGCCAGACCCTCCCACAGGACGCGGACTGCAGAGCTACTGCTAAGCTGCCTGGAGCGATACAACAGTTTACCACCCTGATCTGGTAAGTGTCTCCTTCTCTCTCCCTGCTCGCCCATGCCTCTGAGGAGCAAGTGAGGGAGCAAGCAATGTAATTGTGTGAAAGCCAGCATCCCTGGGACCAGCTTAGATCTCCTGTGACATGGAGCACTCCTGATAATCTTACCGTCTAAACAAAATCTCATTAGTGGCAATCATTACAGAAACAGCCATGTAAGAAACTCAGACCTGGGAAGGGCAGAGTCCCTACTGTCCCCTGCTCAATGAAAGCTAGGTGCACCCACCACAGCTGTCTTTCTGCGGGTCTGCACACACACAGACATGGAGCAGGTTCATGTATTGTTTAGGAGCCAGTTGGTCAAACCAAGAATCATGTTTTCTCTCGTCTCTGAATAGAGTACTGTGGCTTAGCCTCTCGTCCAGTCCAGTCTGTTTGGATGGTCTCTTTGCTGGGGGGCTTTCGGCATCACGAGACACACTGCGGCCAACATCTGTATGACATACTTGATTTTTTTCCCTGTAGTAAACGTTTTGTTGTTGATAAAGGTCATCATTCACCAAGTATGGTGGTGCTTGTCTGAAATGCCAGTTCTGGGGAGCACATGAGACAAGAGCATCTCACGTTTAAGGCCACCCTGGGCTATACAGCCGCAGTCCCTGACTCAAACCCAAAACAAGAAGGATGCCTCCCAAAGGATAATCCTATATTCAGTGCCCACTTCTGTCGGTTTTCTCCCTTGGTTGTCAAGGACACTCTACGGTGGGCATTATAGTCCACATTCCACACATGAGGAAATCAGGGTTCTGGCAATGAGAGGACCTTCCTAAGGTCGTACAGCTCTGTATGCTGTTCCTTTGACACTTCTTTTTCCTTTCCTTCTTTAAAAGTCGTCAGATTTCCAATGACTTCCGAGACCTGCCCACCCTGCTCATCCACGGGGCGGAAGCCTGCCTGATGTCCCTCATCATCGGGTTCCTTTACTATGGCCATGATGTCAAGCCGCTCTTCTTCATGGACACGGCAGCCTTGCTGTTCATGATAGGAGCGCTCATCCCTTTCAATGTCATTCTGGATGTTGTCTCCAAATGTGAGTGTCACCTACTCTCCTCACCGGACTGTGGCACAGCTGGACAGAGGGCATCAGCCTCCCCCTGCGCTGGTCTGAGGCTGGTCCCTGTGCTTCTCCCAGTGCCCTGGGACAATGTCTTTATGGAACTATTTCATCATGCTTGTGTGATAAACGTTTTGAAAGTTTTCATGTTTATATTAGCATGCAAACCATGGTGTCTTAGCTGTTCCTGTCCTCACAGGATTTACGCGTGGCAGTGACTTGCTGCAGGTGCAGACCACCTGGAGTGGGATGTCTTCACCATGCCTGTTATTTACAAAGCATATGAACAAATTCAGAGAGCATAACTAGTCTTCCCCCCAGTGCTGAGGATTAAGCCTATAGCTCTGTGCATGCTGGGCAAGTGTTCTGCCACTGAAGAACACACCTGCTTCATGTCACTGATTTCAATGATACATTACCAGAGACAGATGGCATTCCGAGGGACGCAACATCAGTAATACTATAGGGGATTTCCACTCATTCATTCCCTTCTCCTCCCCATCTTTAGGTCATTCGGAGAGATCAATGCTGTACTATGAACTGGAAGATGGACTGTACACTGCTGGTCCATATTTCTTCGCCAAGGTCAGGGCGGATAGCAAGTGCTTCCAGGCATTGCAAAAAAGGGTTTTGTGGAAACACCCAGCCAAGTATTCTCTGTGGCAGCCGATACCAAATTCTCTAGAAGAGCTTCAGAGAACTTCAGAGACCATGCAGTTACATGGTCCACAGAAAGGCCGGGGCTGAGAAGCAGAAATGAAACGTTTCTGGGTATCCAGAACCAAGAGAGAAAGAAGTGGGCAACACCAAGCAATACTTTACATCTCCAGAGCCCTGAGCAAGCCAGGCGGGTGTTCCCAGGAAGAGGCTCGGAGAGGTCACATGACTCTCATAAAGCTACACAGCTACCGGGTCTGGGCAGGAAAGGTGGAGAATTGAGCCAGGTCTTAGCAGAGTTTATATGCCAGCTGCCTCCATGGAGCACAACCCTGGAATGCTCCTGCAGCAGAAACCCAGGGAGAGGTCAGGTTCATGGGTCTTAACCTGCCACCCCCTTCTTCCCTGAGAAGGAGCCCTGGCATCCTAGGAGCTGCCGCTACTTAAACATCTTAGGATAACGGCAAATGGGGGTGTTGGCTCCGTATTCCAGCAAGGGCTGTGCTTTGCAGGTCCTTGGCGAACTGCCTGAGCACTGTGCCTATGTCATCATCTATGGGATGCCCATCTACTGGCTGACCAACCTGCGGCCACTCCCTGAGCTCTTCTTCCTACACTTCATGCTTCTGTGGCTGGTGGTCTTCTGCTGCAGGACCATGGCCCTGGCTGCCTCCGCCTTGCTGCCCACCTTCCACATGTCCTCCTTCTTCTGCAACGCCCTCTACAACTCCTTCTATCTAACTGCAGGCTTCATGATAAACTTGGACAACCTGTGGATAGGTGAGACCTGTGCCCCTTTGTGGACTTCATGACAAACATGGACAACCTGTGCTCTCCTTTGCCTGGCCAAGCCCCTGTGGCTGGGTAAATCCTCATCGAGAGATGGAAGTCCATCAGTTAGGTGTCTCTCTATGCCTTTGCCAGCTGCACTGCAGGCTGTGGGATAGACGACACTTCCCACAACCCTCACACATACCCAGAAGTCACCCTGACTCCCTCCCTCACACACCCACCAGTGATCCAGGCCTGAAGTATTCCCTTGGTTTTAACACGGCTCTGACCCTCATCATTGAACCCTGGGCCAACGAAAGAGTCTGGTCTCTCAGTGGCCTTTGCAGTGTTCAGAAAGACAGAGTGAGATTTCCGAGGGACCAGTCCGGTCCCTCTTTTATCCAAGGCCTCTCAGAGCCGCTGGCTCTCTGATGTCCCTGTGCGCCCCCCTTCCCAGCTCTTGTGAAGCCTCTCACTGTGAAATCTATGGGGCCTCTTTTCCATATTCACCATTGCCCCCACTGGCTCCTCAGCTAACCTTCCCTGACATCTGGGTGAGGGCTTGCAGCTTCCTCCTCTCCCAGCAGAGTGCTCCCCAGGCTCAGGATCCTCCTCTCCCAGCAGAGTGCTCCCCAGGCTCAGGATCCTCCTCTTTCAGCAGAGTGCTTCCCAGGCTCAGGATCTTTCTCTCCCAGCAGAGTGCTCCCCAGGCTCAGCATCCTCCTCTCCTAGCAGAGTGCTCCCCAGGCTCAGGATCCTCCTCTCCCAGCAGAATGGTCCCCAGGCTCAAGGTCCTCCTCTCCCAGCAGAGTGCTCCCCAGACTCAGGACCCTTCTCTCCCAGCAGAGTGCTCCCCGGGCTCAGGGTCTCTGGTGTGGGGCTGGTTGAGTATACGCAGCATAATGAAATGGCGATCTAGAACTGGTCGGGACCAAGCATGTGAGTCACCCCTCCTTGGCCTCGTCAGCACAGTGTCCCCAGCCACAGACATTACTCCTTGCTCCCCCCCCCCCCCCCCCCCCCCCCCCCCCCCCCCCCCCCCCCCCCCCCCCCCTCCCCCCCCCCCCCCCCCCCCCCCCCGTCTCTTTTGTCCCTTGGTCCTCAGAGGACTCTTCTCCTGGCTCCAGCCAGCATGACTCCTCTCTCTAGGAGTGGTTGGAGACTTAGCAGGGCAGTCAGAAATGTCAGCAGAGACAGTGTAAATAACCAAGCTCTTGCTGTCTGTCTTCAGTACCAGCATGGATTTCCAAACTGTCCTTCCTCCGCTGGTGTTTCTCGGGGCTAATGCAAATTCAATTCAATGGATACCCTTACACAGTGCAGGTCGGCAACCACACCTTCACAGTTCCCGGAGAAAAGGTAAGTAACGAAGGCTGGGAAATCCCAATTCAAGGGCTCCTGAGAGGAGCTCACCACGTGTTTGTGTCCGCAGATGACTGATATCATGGACCTGAACTCGCACCCGCTCTATGCTATCTACCTCATCGTCGCTGGCATCAGCTGTGGCTTCCTGTTCCTGTACTATCTGTCCTTAAAGTTCATCAAACAGAAGTCACTTCAAGACTGGTGATGCTCCCGTCGGCGGGACCCTTCTCCCAGGGCTGACCGCCTCCCGCGGAGCCCCACTGACACCAGTGAGGACAAAGATTACTCAGATCCCAGCAGCATGCGCCCCTTGGTGCTGCAGTGGCATAGGTCAGCCACAGGATGGCAGTAGAATAAAGACAGTTGAAAGGGATTTTTGATCACTGGCCTGGGCTTGTGATGGGAGGAAAAAATGGGGACTTGGTGGCACCTGCAATGTTGCTCATTTATGTTCGTTGGTTATATCTTTATGTAAACAACCCAGTATGGAATGGGAGCCACTTAGATATAAATTGAGTAGCCAGACTATGCAGAAATTTCTGGAATTTCTATTAAACCAGAAAGAATAGTGATTTAATAGTAAAATGTTCAGTTTTATCTCCCACCGTCCTCATACCCTATGTTAAGCCATTCCCACTACAGAAGGTGACCTAAAACAGACCAGCAAAATGCCTTCTCTTGTCTTTGTGTGGATCCATAGACTCTAAACCCCAAAGTTGAACAATTAAGAGCTTATCGAATGTCTTCTCCGTGGTTGCTTTGTGGTGGAATAAAAACATCCTGAGGTCTTTGAGGGCCAGAGAGCAGATACTGGTTTTAGATTCCAAGAAGCTTCTAGAAACAGAAGTTAAAGAGGTTATGCCAGGCCTCAGAGTTGCACCCCCGTCCCACTGTCTGGGTCTCAGGATTAACCTTAACTAACCTTTCCTAATGGCCAGCGGATAGATTGCTTGAACACCCTGGCTATATGCTATACGCCTGTATCGAGGCGCTTCTGACTCTAGGCACAGGGATGGGAGGGGGTGTTCCCACAGGATAACTAGAGTCAGTAACTCAAAGAAACAGTGACGAAGGTGTTTGGGGCCAAGAGAGATGTTCTCCCCCAGTCCCCCAAGAGCCCATGTCTAGTGTGGTCCCTGGCCAGCATTAGAACATCACTGGTTACAGATGAGATAGGCAGAATCCCAGGGCCACCCAGACCCATGGACTCAGCATCCGTGTGTTCAGGCTACCCTGTGACTTAAGTGCAGACCTCAGTGTGAGCAGCGACTGTCCTTCCCAGCACCCAGTAGACTCTGGGAGTCCACACAGTCCCGTTGCCACCGTTCGGTACACAGATGCCACTCAAGATCCAAAAAGAAGGAGCTGGAGAGATGGCTCAGTGGTTAAGAGCATTGCCTGCTCTTCCAAAGGTCCTGAGTTCAATTCCCAGCAACCACATGGTGGCTCACAACCATCTGTAAAGAGGTCTGGTGCCCTCTTCTGGCCTTCAGGCATACACACAAAACAGAATATTGTATACATAATAAATAAATAAATATTTAAAAAAAAAAAAAGATCCAAAAAGAGTTCCAGTGTTCTTCCTCCTCATCCAGACCAGAGTCAAGGGCACCGTTTGATTGTCGTGTCTCTTTGGTTTCTCTCAGTTTGGAAAGCTCCTCAATGCCCCTGACTCTAGGCTTGGGTTTATGTGGTGTATTTAAGGATTAAGTCTAGGCCGGGCACCTTTGGTCAGGATACCCAGAAATGGCATTGCTTTAATGCATCACAGTAAGCGGCGTGTGCTTTCCACTTGTTGCACACGGAGGCGCACTTTGGTGGCCTGATGGAAGGCCTGTCTGTCGGACTCCCACTTGTTCCGTGTTCCCTCCTTTGATAACGAATAAACCTTTTGAGTGCCAGTGCCTAGAAACTGTTTATTGCTCATTCTTCATCAAGCTTTCCATTTACTTACCGAGGTATTGGCATAAATTATATACTTGTGGAATCCCATTTTAATTCAGCAAGCTATAATCCATTGCTATCATTAATTTTGATGCTCAGGTTGTCCCTGACTTGACCAGTGGAACGCTCAATGTGGCTTCTGCATCTTCTTAATCAGGCCTCTGTCATTCATTGAGGGCCCTGACAAAACAAAGTATTTGTGGTATTATCTTGCATTTCCCCAGCCCAGTCCTGGAATTGGATGTTTCTCTGTAGACACTTAACTCTTTTTAGTGGGAAATGATAGAAGCCTGGACCTGAGGGATTAATCTGTTCTGCTGCTGCCCGTTACTGCATCAGGGCTCTCCACTGGCAGAATGAATGAATGAACACGCGTGTGTCCGTTCCTGCATCAGGGCTCTCCACTGGCAGAATGAATGAACACATGTATGGGGGGGGGCATGTGTGCATATGTGCAGTCACAGTCATGACTGCATGTAAGTTCATCTTGACTGGATGTCAAGAATTTGCCATCCAGTGCTAGCTCTTATCCTTCTGTCTTCCTGTCTCTGGGAGACACCCGGCTTTGGTGTCTGTGTCCCTCATCTGCTGAATCCCGCTTGTACCGTCCATCCTGTCATGGTTCTCCTGTGTGGACAGTCTGCTCACTCCACATGCACAGAATTCCCTCCCTAGATCCCAGCTCTGTTCTGGTTAGGTGACCTGCTGTCTTTAGGCCTGGATAGAGAGAGTGGGAAGGGGAAGGTTGGAAGCCACTGAGAGATGTCATCTGACTTTGTGAGTTTGCCACTCAGCGTGTTGTGGTACCCAGAACTTGGAGCACAAGAGATGCCGAAACTCAAGACAGCTACTGGTTCTTTGGAGCCTGTCCTCAGAGCAGACCTCCATCCTGTCTCCCCACACACAGGCCAGTGCCTATGCACCTCAACACTCTAACTTCATGGGTTTGTGTTGTTGAAAGTGTTTTCCAGGGCACACAGGCCTGGGAAGAGAAGGGCCAGGGCCCTAGGGACACCCTATATCCTTCAGTGATCCCTTATCCTGTAAAGCAAAGGAGCAGAATTTTCTTGTGGGCTGCGAAGTTTTGCTGCTAAGGATCCATATTTTAGGCTTTGATAGCTATATAGCCTGTCACAATCTGTCACTATTGTTCCGGTGTGAAGGCTGCTTCAACTATAGCAGTGTGTGGAGGGTGTGGATGTGTTCCAATAAAACAGCTTACACAAACACACAGCTGCTGGCTTTGGCCCGAGGCTGCAGCTTGTAGACTCCTGATCCGAAGATGAAGGTTTTGAAATTTACATTTTAAGCTCTCCAAATTCAAGTTACGCTATTGATGGGGGATACAACAATTAAACCGAAAATAATCACCTGTGTTGACTCCAATAGTCCTTGTTGTGATTTTTTTTTAAACCACTCTTGTTCTTAAAAAGATTACTTAAGACATAATCTTTCCCCGGGTTGAGCCAGTCCACAGAGGTAGATCTCCTGCTTGCTCTTGTTTGTCACTCATTCTTAAAAAGCTCTTGATCTCAGATTAAACCACTCACATACAACAGAGATATTGAAAATTATGTCAAACTCAAGTGGTAGCAGTCCTGTGACCAAGGGTTCTTCCAAAATTAAATTAGTCACTTAGCAGCAACGTTTAGCCCAGCACAGGGGACCAGCTTTAGTGCAGACTCACCATGAGGCACAGGATGGGAGCCGGCTGCAAAGGAAGCAAATTCTTGGGACATCACAGCCAGTGCCCGTGCCTGAAATGTTCTTAGTTGTAATAGTCTGCGCCAGTCTCGACTCAGACGTCACTTGCGTCTGATAAATTGGTTCTTCATCTAGAATGGTCGAGCTGAATAGCTGGGGTGAATAATTTGGTGGCAGAGAAAGTAATTAACAAGGTAGACTCGAGTCCCAACCCTGAAACGCATTTTCAGGGTCCTGATCCAGAGCAACACAGCGTCCCGGTTAGAGGGCAGAGTGCGGAGAGCAGCGCTAGAATGGGCGGAGCTTTCCAGGCACGAGCAGCTGCCCACTGGCTAGGTGACGTGCTTGTTTATTGTTTGTAGAGTTGGGGTGTTGTTTCTCCAAGCTGAGGATAGCTCTGTTGTTCCTTGCTAAAAAGGCAAGCTTTTGTCTTAACTGCAGGGCAGCACAGGTTTCCTCCTGTGCGAGCTCCTCCCACAGTGACAGGTGGGTCAACTTACTGGAGATCTCACATCATGCCTTGCTGGCCTCACTGACGGTGCTTTCCGTAGGAACTTGCCTTCTGGAGGACTCCAGCTCTCCCAGCTGAGCCACATGTGGGAACCGAAGACTAGTCACGAGAGGGAACTGTCCAACACGCGCAAACCGGGACCCTCATAAACGGGAATCATGGCCTTGAATCCACGTGACTCAGCCCAAGAGCCCTACTGTGAACCCACTAGTAGGTCTGCAGAGCACTGGAACACGGGGCCTTGGAAATACAGGTGAATGGTTCCAAGGTGCTGCCCGGGGTGGGATCAGTGAAGATGTTAAGGACCAAAGCACTTTGCCGGAGCAGGAAGTCTGGATTCTAGTCTGTCTTACCTGGTTCCGATGATTCTATTCTTTATGCAAAAAAAAAAGTGACAGCTGAATTTGCTAATGCAGGCATTTTCTTCATTTGTACTAAGGCCGCATAATGTGGGCTTTGTAAGTCTGCTGGCCTGAAAGCAGGATACATTTCTAATGGAAACACTCCCACGCATGATTGTACAACAGCAAAGCGATAAATTACCGTGATTTTGGACCTCCTGTGGCTCCCAGTTCCACCACGCTGGAGGAAATGTTGCTTTTGCTTAGAAACTCTACAAACATTTTTTTTTCCAGAAAGGCAAATATTAAATGAAAATTGCCCTGAAAGCCACGAGGAAAAGCATGTAGAACGTACACAGTGCGGACTGGGGACGGGAATTATGCCAGGAAGAGTGATTTGCGACATAAAGCTTGCTTATAATCCACCAGACTCATAAACTTGATTATACTGGGCACTGGATTAAATGGAGGATTGTTTTTTTCTCATTACAGTAAGGTGTTCAAAAGTGCAAACATTGCATTATTGTGAACACTGTATTATGTTTTGTTGTTTAAAGAGTTCACTATTTTAGTCTGCTGTATTTTTGTATTATCATAGGTATTTTTTTCATTTTTTTTTAGAGCCTGGGTCTGTGTACCCATGGTTGTCCTTGACAATACCTACCTGCCCCTGCCTCCCAAATGCTGGGATTAAAGGCATGCATAACCGTGCCCAGTGGGAACAATGTTAAAAAAATGGTTTTGCCTGCATTTAAACACACCATGAGCATGCAGTGTCCAAGGAGGTCAGAAGTGGGCTCTAAAGGAAGTTTCACACATGGATGAGTGTGAGCAATCATACGGATGCTGGGAACTGAACCCAGGTTCATTGCAAGAGCAAGTTCTCTTAAGCACCAAACTATCTCTCTAGCTCCAAGGAAAAGCCTTTTAACGGTCTTGGCCATCTGACTTAGTGCCGTGAGCCTACGTAAATGGACTTGTTTTTTTTACCCTGATAATCAGGCAAGACAGGTGCCTGACGTGGCAGTCGGTGTTTAGTGCTAACCACATAGAAGTCATGGAACTCACTACAGATAATCTAATCCAACGTTAACTTGCAGGTCTGAGTATAGACTATGGAACCAAAAGCAGAGTTCACAATCTGTCCAGGTCTAACGGGAGATGCACGCAGCCACAGGAGCCTTGGGCAGGTAGTGATAGGGCAGTAAGCACCCTCGTGGCACGAGTTCTGGAACCATCTCTCCAGAGCTGACAGGTATCTGCCCCTTCACTGAGTGTCAACATGTATCAGAACTACTATTTCTCAATTCTTTTCATTTGTTTGAGACCGTTTCTCTATGTAATCCTAGGTGTCCTGGAACTATGTAGACCAGGCTAGCCTGGAACTCACAGAGATGTTCCTGATTCTGCCTCTAGTGCTGGGATTAAATGTGGGCACCATCACAACTAGCTCATTTTCTCCATTCTTGGCAGCTTTGTTCCTCAGAAATCTCAGACACCGTTTCTCCTCAGCACAGTGGGAGACTCACTGGTTCTCCATAAGCCAGAAGAGAAGGAAGCTCCCTGTGACAGAGGTCAGACAATTTCTAAAAATCTAAGACTATAGGCCTCATATGTTTGATAGGGTAAAAAATGGCAGTTCATTAAGTACTAAAATACACTTTATTCAGAGAAATTCCATTTAAATTATATTGGTTTTTGGTACATGAACATACATTATATATAAAATACCACACTTTCCAAAAGTTTACAATCATGCTCCTTTTTAGAATCCACAACTTAGTTTACTCTGTAGCTCTATTTATTTCAAAGTAGATATGATATATTGAGGAAGCATTTATAAGTCACCTAGATACAATTATTACTCTATAAATATTAATATTCAAAATGGGAACAAAACTAATGGTAAAGATATTTGAGCAGGCAATCTTTTTAAACATATATTCAGAATGCTAGATGGGGGCGCCTTTAACACCCATTTATTATTCCAGCGAATGTGACTGCACCTCAGGTTTCCAAGGATGGCCATAAAGTTCCAATCGCTCCCCAAAGCTGTATGTATTTCACCCAGGTGTGTCAGTGAACAAGGAAACGTCAGATCAATTCCTTTGGGCTGGCCTAACTGCAGAACTAGGTCAGCTTTGGGGTCACTGGCCACGGGTGGGTAAGAGAGGCCAGACAACGGCTCAACTACCATGCAGGTCCTGTGCTGTATAGCAGGAACGGGAGCAACCTCTGCGGTGTCTTCTAGGCTGGGAATCCAGGCTGGCTTAGTGTCTGGTCCTGCATCTCACTCCACAAAGCCAAGTGGAAATGAGCACAGCTTGTCCCAGGCACAAGCACACGTGAGCACACACACCCCAGTTTCTCTCCATCCACCTTCCTTCCTGTGCCCCCACAGGTAGACACTGGTTGAACACTGGAGGGTGAGTTCCACAGAGAGGGGACAGCATGAACAGCCAACAGCACCCAAGTCCTGTCCTGTGGCCCAACAGCCTCTTAAACAGTGGGAGTGTAGACACCCAGTTCAAATCAACGAGGAATACAAACTGAGGTGACTTTCAAAGAAACATTTCCAGCATCACCTCCTCCCCTATACTGGGGTGCCTATTACCCGAGAGGGGAACTGTCACGTCTATCTGAAGTCTGCTTTAAAGCTACAACGCACACGTAGATTCTAGCAAGTGTACAGACAACACAGGGAATACTGACTGCTTGTAAACTTGATTACAAACCAGTATTTTACTTATTCCTATAAATCGCATGTCCAGTTTGTAAGTTTACAGATATGAGTCTGGTGTAAGGTGCAACTTGGACTAACAAAATCCCGAAACCAAAGGAAGTCAAAACCAAGATTTCATGTTAGGAGCTTCGAGAAAGCTCCGTGGCAGAAGGGAGAGGCTGTGAGCTGCAGACACGGCCACAGCATGGCCCTTCCGCTCTCAGTTTCTCCCTGGAAAAGCACTGCTGGATATGAAGAGCCATCTTAGAGAAAGGAGCAAGAGGGCAGGGTCCAAGTATATGCGCTCATTGGTGACATAGTGGACGAGTATTTACACATAGAAACACAAATTCAGTTTCACTTCTTTATTTTTCCTCAAGTACATTTTAGAAATAACATTTAGACACAGGCATTCTCTCTCTCTCTCTCTCTCTCTCTCTCTCTCTCTCTCACACACACACACACACACACACACATGTTGCTTCTTTCATGAAGGGTTTTCCCTTGCTTCCTTTAACTGCTTCACATAGAATCCAAAGCTTTCCTGTAAGGAGAAACAGAAATTACAGTTACGAGCAAACAGAGCAGACTCAAAGCATAATCAGTGTAGACTGGTGGCCAAGGCAGCTTGAACCAAGGTTAATCACCTGCTCTGTAGGGCTTCATGTTTTGTGAAATGCCAAATTCAAAAGCTTCAAGTTCTGAGCTAAACCAAGGCTAAAGTTCTAGCTCAAGCAGAAACAAGAGAGCTACTACCTAAGAAAGTCTGGTCAATCACACATGGCTGGAGGTCAGGAACACACCTTCCATTTACCCCAAGGCTATTCCACTCCAGCCCACAGCTACTGCTTAGGCCCCAGCCCTCCCAAGGCTCTTCTTCAGAGGCCTAAGTTCAGTAATTAAGTATTCAACCTGTTTTCTCTTCACACCCTTGGTGTTCTTAGGCACACATAATCTGTGAAGCTATTTTCTCTCTTAATTAAGAGTACTCACAGGGGGCTCTGTGAAGGGGACTGGCTCGCCAACTTCTTTGAGCAAAGTAGCATAGCGCTTCAGAAACAAGTCATCCAGCTCCACGTTCTTTGCTGTCAAGTGCTCGTACAAGGCTTTGGCGGAGGTCACATCTTTGTCTAAGGCTGAAGGAGTTGCAGGAGAGAGATAAAGGCAGGTGGAGAGAGCCATCCTTCCTCTCACCGGCACCCTTTGTTGCTAAGGCTCTCTAGGATCCAAGACAAGGGTAGGGACGGCTCCAGCAGGAGGCCAACCAGAATCTACAGATAGCTCACTCCTCCACACCCTTCCTGCAAAGCCACTAGTTGAGGGGAAGGAAGGGAAGGCACTGAAAGCCTGAGGAGCAACAGGAATAGTGCCAGATGGATCTAGCTGAGTGATCTCAAATCAAATCCTCAACTATTAAGTAAGTGGGTGTGAGGGGGGGGGGGGAGTGACCACCACAGGAGCTGGAAGCTGCTGAAGCTCAGTCAGTTTCTCAGTGTCAATCTTTGCCCCCCCCCCCTTTGCCTACTCCTGTCTAGGGCTTATAGCCTGGCCTGCCACAGCACAACAGGGACCTGCCTTAGCTTCTGATACTATTTATGTTACTGGCTTCAGGAAGTCTAGGATTCCAGTTTTGAAACACTACAAGATTTCATATGGAAACAAAGAATCTATTTCCTAGCTCTGACTGCTAAGCCAATTGCTCTACCATAGATTCTTCATTTACTGCAGTGAGCAAGCCTGTGGGCCTTACATGGACAGGCAACCATGACTTGGAAATGACAGCATTTTATCTTCCTAGTGAGAAAATCTGAGACTGCCCCTTTCATGTGAGTGTCTGACAGAGGACAAGAAGGAAAAGGATGGAGTTCTTTCCTTCCTCCCTCCCTCCCTCCCTCCCTCCCTCCCTCC
>NW_026067934.1:9412235-9594524 GCF_014885135.2 Alexandromys fortis | reverse complement strand
CTTTCTTTCTTTCTTTCTTTCTTTCTTTCTTTCTTTCTTTCTTATGTATGCAATATTCTGTCTGTGTGTATGCCTGATGTTCAGAAGAGGGCACCAGACCCCATTACAGATGGTTGTGAGCCACCATGTGGTTGCTGGGAATTGAACTCAGGACCTTTGGAAGAGCGGGCAATGCTCTTAACCTCTGAGCCATCTCTCCAGCCCCAAGGATGGAGTTCTAAATGGGACAAGTTGACCCTTGATCACAGCGGAGGTAGGTGGAGCTGGCACTGACACAAGGCCAGCACTTCCGGCTTGCAGGTTAGGGCTGGTCCCTACCACACGTCCAAGATAACTTCCAGGTCTGTCTGAAAGCCTTGGAACCCGACTATACCTATCCGGACCGCTCTGAAGGTGCTCAGAATTATTTTTTAACGTTCAAACCCTAGGAATAAATAACTTCATACTTTTCTTATAGTCTAAAAATATGGGCTTGAGAGATGGCTCTGAGGTTAAGGGCACTGGCTACTCTTCCAGAGGTCCCAAGTTCAATTCCCAGCAGCCACATGGTGGCACACAGCCATCTGTAATGGGATCTGGTGCCCTCTTCTAATGAGTATGAAGACAGAACATTCATATACATAAAAAAACCCAAACCTTGTAGAGATAAATGAATGAGTAACTATCTGAAACTTAGGATTAGTCTTTTGAGCTGAACTCACAGTTTACTATACTTAGAATATTTAGATCACTGACTAATATAGTACGGTGAAATTTATTACCATAGCTTTTCATGATGAAAGAATATGCTTCTTTCTTTTCACGTAATTCAGGAATCAACTCTAACAGAGTCTTCAGAACCGGTGCCTGGGAAGGTAAACATAGGTGACAAACTCAGCAGAGCTTTACAGTGCACTAATCTAACAGCATCAAGACAATCACAGCACAGTCAACCACTCAGTGGGCCTGTGGATCTCGGCATTTGATGTTAATCCAACAAATCACAGCCAGATAAAAAATCATAATTTTTTCAATAATTAATGGCATTTCATTTATATTTGAATGCTTTTAAAAATAGACTTAAATAATAAAAGCATTAAACACTGCTTCTTTTATCAACTGTCAACTTATCAAAAAGTTGTAAGATCACAAGGGTAAGAAAGATAAAAGTTGTATTTGTGGTTTTGCTTTTTTCTGTGTAGCCCTGGAATTCGCTTTGTAGACCAGGCTGGTCTCAAACTCAGAGATATCCTCCTTTCTCTGCCTCCCAGAGCTGGGATTAATGGTGTGCGCCACCACTGCCACCTGGCAACAGTTGTAGTTTAACATCATGGTTTTTTTCATTTCTTTTCTTTTTTAAAGTCAAGATAAAATGTGAAGATTCAAAACTTCGCATTGTCCCGTTTGGCTCGTGAAAAACCCATCTGTAGGACTTCCCTGGACTGTCACTGTTGGGAGGGTGACTGCAGAGGCAGATCCTCTCACTGCAGAGAGACAGAACCTCCTCCACCGTGTGACTGGGAAATTGGCCATGGATTTCGTGTACTTACAACCACCCTCACTTTCCCAGAGGGAAATCCAGCTTAACTAACTGCAGACTGCCAACAGCTCTGTGGCCAGCACTTAAAATCCTACCTCCTCTCTTATACCAATGTAGTCAGACCAGATCTAGACCCACATCTCTCCTGAACTCCTTCCTGTCCCATCTCCTGAGGCAGGATGAGGTTGGAGTCAGCACTGGGCACACACAAAGCAGCTTCTACCATTGAACTAACTATACTGCAGCACAGCAAAAAAAAAAAAAGGGGGGGGGGCCAGAAACAAACAAACAAAAAACCATAAGACCTAGTTCTTAAACACACACAGACACACACAAATGCAATCAGGACTGCGTGTGCACACACCTCCCAATTTTAAAACGAAGCCAAATAAACAGATGTGTCTTTCATTTCTGGCATTTTCAGGTAAGGCGCATGAACAGCAGTGTCTCTCAGACCCGCTGGGGACAAAGCAGAGTACAGTACCTTTTTTGGTTTCTGAGCACTCCTGAGACAGAACACCAACAAAATTGAGCTTTGCTCGGCAATGGCACCGCATCTCTAGGAAATAAAACATCATTCAGTCAATGAAGGTTTTAAATAAGCAGATCAAAGTGGATATTCCCAAAGTGGATATTCCCAATTAAGGGAGTTCCCAACACCACAGCACTGTGTCGTCAGCAGCCGGCTGGCCAGGTTTCCGGCACGGAGGGACCAGGTGGGAGCCGTCAGAGTGTGGCTCTTTGCATCCAAGGATGAAGTTTGTGTAAAAAGGAAAGGGAAAAATTAAAACAATGCTTCAACAACCATAGAACAAGGCTTAGAACTGCAAAGAAAGAGGAAAAAAGAAACACGATTCCTCTCCAATTATTCTGCCAAGCATTCACAAGTGAGCTAGGGATCATAAGGTTAATTCTACATTTAATAAGGTGTCAGGGAGATAACTGCTCATTTCTTTATAAAAATTAAAATGTACAAAGCACGTTCTCTTTAAAGTATAATTACCTACACTTATGCACACAAAAGGACCGATTTCAATCTCTCCATTTTATAAAAGGCTTTCATTGCAATAGACAGCCAGTGCTTGAGAAAGAGACAAAAGTTAAACTAAAAAAAAAAGTTTATGTGACAGACCAGATAAATCAAGTGTCTATCCAATCTCAGATGCTTTAGTCAAATCAAATATGGCAAGACAATATTTTAGTTTATACTCGTTGCAGATGTCATCCTCTAAGTTTCTAAAAGCACACTGTTCATTCAGAGCCTTAAACACTGTCAGTGCTAAGACGGATAGTATAAAAAGAACTTTTGCCGACTCGCGGAACATTTACATTATAAACTCATGTTTTCGACATCTGGGAATCAAGTGTTCCTCATGAAAGCGGGAAAGAACAACACTTTACTGTTTGGCAAGCAGGTAAAGGATGGGGCTGCTGTGGGATCAGCACTCAGCCATCAAGAGCTCCCAGGCAAGCCTCACAGCTAGAGGCAGCTCTGAGTGCAGCCAGGCTGCTGGTAATTCTGCTCCTGTGGAAGGCACGGAGATGATGCCTCAGAACAAGCTGGGAAAGGGAGCAAGCGTCTCTTCTGGAGAATAATTGAGGAGAAAACACCATCGCACATGTGCTAGGGAACGGCGTTTCCAGCCCTCGCTGGGCAGCTGAATGCACAGGAAGACAAATCCTAAGAGAACATTCAGTGGAGATTTTGATACTCCTTTCATAAATTTCCTGCAAAGAGGAGAAGTAAAGGAACACACCAAGAAAGCAGAAGCAGGGTGCATTTTTATGTACTGGTAGATGTTTGGACATGTCTTTGAAAAGTGGCTCGGGCTGTGCTGTCACGCTAGATGAACTTGGATCCAACATGGAGCTCAAGGCAAGGGGAACAGCGTCATCGTCCATATCTCCTACTTAAGATATCTCACAGCTGGTAGGAATGTAAGTGAATATAACACTATTTACTACCAGAAACTGGTTCCAGGCCTCAATTTGACACAGGGAGTCTACACAAACACAGTCGCAGGCGGGATCACCGTGACTGTTTGACTGCCACCTGCTGGGAAGGGGCTCCCCAGCGGTGCCTGTTTGTGTACACTGCCAGCAGCAGCTTGATCACCCACCGCTCCGGCGCACTTGCCGCAGCTTTATATTTATAGCTGTTAAAACGGCATGAATGCAGTTGTCTCCTTTTCCTCAAGATTGCTAATTTAACCGAGCGTGCGGGCCACAGAGACCTGCATTTGTCATTTAATGTGTCTGTGACACGTAAGTGAATAGAAAGCAAATCCAACTCTTAATAAACCTTGAATAAGGTACTGAGAATGTTTGAGTATTCAAGTGAGAAGCTGTACATTGAAAGCAAACATTTTCTACTTCTTGTTTGCAAACTGTGTTGCCATGGTGATGCACAGTATTTAGAGTGTTAAAGAAATTAGGAAATCAAAGGAATTGTTGCTTTGCATTACCTGTCTTCACTGAAACATTTGTCTCCTTTCCCCACCCTATGCCGATCTTAATGACAGGATACTTCAGTTCTACCTGTGCCCACAGTCTTGCCATGCAATCTTGCTTTACACTGAATTCCAGCATTCTAGCGGGAGTGCCCTTCCTCACACTCCTGTCTAGTCATTCTGTTTACTTCTCAGAAGCCACAGGCTCCGATGAGTCATTACCTCTAGGAGAGCTCTGGCCTCATCCACCTTGCCGGAATCCACAAGATGCAGGAAGAGATCTGTGACGGGCTTGTAAAGTGCAAACTGATTGGCCAACCTCTCAGACATGATGCTTACTGCAAGGGAAAGAGGCAAGGAGAAGCTTTCATTGAAACAGGGCCGTGACGCACCCCCCAAAGCAAAGGAATGGCTTCTATGTGCTTAACCAACAGCAACTCACACTTCTCCAGCGCTGGCTCCATCTGCTCTTCTAGTACTTTTCTGAATAAATACGACAAGTCGAAATACTGGGGCTCTATGGTTGGTTTCTCTGAAGTAAGCATGTGTTCAATATTTTCTATGGCAACATCTATGTTATTACTGTAAAAGAAAAAATTATAATGAAATATTTGCATCTACAAAAATTGCAGCCAGTTTTAGTTAGAAGCCAATCTATGTGAGTACTCATGCAAATACTCCAGAAAAAAGAACTATATTTACAAGCAACCAGGTTCCTAACAGTGATCTTTCTAAAGCATATCATCTAACATAACAAAAGCAACCAGAGTGGCTCACACTATGGGGCACTTGTTTCAAAACAGTGTTTGAGAAACGAGACCAAACTAGATTTATCTCGAATATTTAATTTGATTTTGCAGTTCATTGGATATCAGATGCTATTATTTTGTCATTATAAACCACAATGATCACTAGTGTGTGCAGCAAAGACAATGCATAACATTTGGAGAATAAAAAAATAAAAAGATCATACAGTCAAAAAGCTATCTTCATGGTTAACAGTCGGAGATGCCTTTGCGTCCGGGACCATACTTTAGGGGAAATCCGTACTAGAACCCTCAGAAAAGTGCACCTTTACTATGGGAGAAAGAGAAAAACTCTGCATCTTCCTGGACAAAGTAGGAAAAAATATGCTAATAACTGTCATTTTGATAAGGTGACCGATGGTGACTGGAGAGATGGCTCAGAGGAATAGAGCACTGGCTGCTCTTCCAGAGGTCCTGAGTTCAATTCCCAGCAACCACATGGTGGCTCACAACCATCTGTAATAAGATCTGATGTCCTCTTCTGTACTGCAGGATACATGAAGGAAGAAACCTATATATATAATAAATAAAAATCTTTAAAAAAAAATAAGGTGACCGATGGCTGGTGGTGTGGGTTATAATGCGATGCCAGAAATCAATTTCATGTTGAAATTATTACATCAAAATAAGGACTCTGAGTATCTGTTAGATCTTTCTTATGAGTTTCGGTAAAAAAAATTATTTTAAAGCGAGTAAAAACATGTTTTCCATTTCATAAAAAATGTAACTATAAAATAAAATGTTCATCTAGCTCTCACACAGATCTAGTTTTAAAACGTCACATTTTCTTATTAAAAAGGTTTGAAACTCTATTTTAGGAAGTATTTTATTTTACCTATATATGGCTGTTTGCCTGCATATTTGTAAGGGCAGAGAAGGTATCAGATCCACATGGCTGTGGATGCTGGGAACTGAATTCAGGTCCTCTGGAAGAGCTATAAGCATTTTTAACCATGAAAAGTACTTTTAAAGGTTAAAACCAAAACATTTTTGCAAAAAGAAATAAGTATAAACAAAAAAACCCTTGCCAAATAGCATTTTAATATATCCATATATCCTATTAACGACTCTCCCCTTCCCCCCACAAAAAAGCCTGGCAGGGGTGGCATATACCTTTAACCCCAGCACTTGGGAGGCAGAGACATCTGGATCTAGTTCAAAGCCAACCTGGTCTACAGAGCGAGTTCTAGGACAGACTCCAAAACTACACAGGAAAACCTTGTCTCAAAAAACCAGACAGAGAGGGGGAGATAGATTTCCTCAAAAACGTCGAGTATCAATTCTAGAATTATTCTTAGGATTTTTCTCTGAGGTTTCACTACATAGCCCAGATTGTCGTCAAACTCAATGGATCTTCCTGCCTCAGCCTCCTGAGTTCTGGGACCTTGGGCCTGAATCATGTTCAATCTTCTAACAATGTAATGTATATAAAGCACTAGTGAGATCAGAGAAAGTCAAGTCTGTCTGTCTTTCTGCAATGATGCTACTCAAGTCTGATGCCTTCTCTGCTTGTGGACATCATAGACTGGGGGTGAGAAAGATGGAGCGCTTCAACTACAACTCGGGCTCTAATGTTTGCTAACCAGAGTCTCTGTTATAAAGCTTCCCACCCCCGCCCTGGCAATGTGGTGTTTGTTTGTTTCTCTGTGTAACCCTGGCTGTCCTAGAACTCCCTCTGTAGAACAGGCTTTTCTTTAATTCAGAGATCCACCTGCCTCTCTCCCCCAAGTGCTAGGATTAAAAATATGTGTGACCACCGCTTGGCAGAAATGTGTATTTTTAATAAGTTTGTAAGTCCTGTTTCACTATGCTAGTAGTGTGTTGAGACGCTAAAGAACTGCTGATTAGAAAGTGAAATCACTTTCGTTTTTGTAAATGAATTATTTTTGATAACAAGAGGCATACACACTTGCGCGTAACATACATTTTATATATAGGAGTTAGCAACTGTGGAGTAGATTTTATGAATGGTAAATGTTTAGTAAGATTTAATTAAAGATAAAATACATTTTAACATATAAATAGTTTTAATAGTAAATTATCAACATAATTAGGATTGCAAATTTCCAAATGGTATAAAGAACAACAAAAACATTTGAAGGTTGCTATCTGAGACAATCCTTAGTCAAGAAAGCTTGAGAATACTCACTTCTTCATCTGAGCCAAAGCAATGTTATTGATGAAAACCATACTTGAGAGGCCGATTGCATCCAGTCCATTTACCATACTCTGAATGGCCTCTATGCTCTCCACGTCACCCTTCAAGGCAAAGGCCTGGATGAGGCGGGTGACGGCGAGTGTAGAAGGGATCTGCTCCAGATCCAGGGCTGCTTTTAGAGTCGTGAGAGCCGCTAAAATGGAGAGCAGAGAACTAAGCTTTTCTTAAATGACCCATGCTGATTTTAACCAGTTTTTAAACAAGAGAGCATCAAATGGCTAAATACAAAAATGAACAATTTATCCTTTATTACAAAATATTAATACTTCATGAAAAATCTTTATTAAAACAATGCATCTAACGTTAAAGCATGAGAGAGGAACAAAAGTTCATGTCAAAGAGAAGGAAATGCTGTTGACAGTGTGAGTCCCATTCAGGGTACTATTTTGTGACTACTCAAGGAAGGTGACAAGCTCTGAAAAGCATAAATAAGGAAGAACTTCTTAAACTAAAGAAAGCACCCCCTAAAAGAAAAAACAAAGAGCAAAAGATAAGTAACTTCTACTCTCATTGGTAATTTCCTAGATTTTACTAATTCAAAGAGCACATAATTAACGAAAACTTTTAACATCTCCTATTCTTTCTAGAAAATGGTCCCAACTGGATGGAATCACACAACCCTCCTGAGCTGGAGCCGCCACTCATCCACGTTAGAAGACTGACTTCACACAATCAGGCTCTGTGCAGATATCTGCTGCATTCAGTTCTTAAGGCTACAGTCAAGGGGCTGCTTTGTGAAACGCTCACAATTACAAGCACTTGCTTATGCATAAATATGGAATGCCTTTCTAAGTTAGACTCACATGCAAGCGTGGTGAAATCCTGGTATTAAATAAGGAGGTAGATGGGAGGGGCTGCACCAGTACTTAGCATAACAATCACCTTTACCACCACCAAAAAAAACTTCCAGGCTTCGTAGCAATTAAAGCACTGTAACCTAGACAAAGCTAAGGCTCTCCAGGCAGCTTCCAGAATGAGAGCAGCTTATCTTTACATGGGAAGGGGAAGGGTAGTAATTAAACAGTCTATTAAAAACAATACAGTAAGAGACACGATCAATTTAGTCTTCTTTACTGAATAAACTATTATAATTTCAAATTTACACATGATCCAGACCATTGACTGTCAAGTACAGAAAAAATAGTTTAAAAAGCAGTTAAGAGGTTACAAATATGTAACATACCAGAAAAAAAGGCTGTATATATTTAAAAAATAAGATTCACAGAAAATCCGCTTAGTCGCATCTTGCTAAGGGTGGTCACATGTAGACAATGATGCTCTAGGACACTCGGTATCTAAGCACACTGCTAGGGAAGAGCTAAGTGCTAGCGAGTAAAGGTAACAGAAAGGAGACGTATTTTTTTTTATACTATAATGCAGGTGTGGGATTAAAAGCCATCCTCCAAGAACCCTCCCTAACCAACCTTATAGTTAAAGTCACGGTGTTAGATGCCAACCTAAGCCCCCACTTCATTCCAGGTGTTGGACCTATGGGTACAGGAAAGTGTGTGTGTGTGTGTGTGTGGGGGTGTTTTCTGTCTATCCAAGGGGAATATAAGAGCTTATGATCTAAACCATGCCACAGAATTTGCCATCTGTGCCAGAAACGACCTAAGGAACACCAAGATCAATAACCCCATCCACACTCTTCTCCAAGTCTTCTCTGACTGTCACTCATCCAACATTTCTCTCAACTGTTCTCTAGCAATACATAGCAGTTATTAATAGTTTACAAAAATATTACTTTGTAAATTACTAGTAAGATTTATTTGGCTACTTTATTGCCATAGATAAGTTTGCTTAAAATAAAGTTTGATTAAAATAAAGAGAGGGGAAAAGACCCAAAAGGCTACAGAGCAAGTGTGGACGGGAACAGGGTCCAAACCGTTCCCGCCTTGTTCGTGCAGCACTGTGCCTTCACCAGATGCCAGTCTGGTGGGGCTCGGGCAGCGAGGGCTGGGTGGAAGTGGAAGGAGGGGCCAGTGGGCTCATGGAACCTCCATGTGTGCGAATACCTGAGAACAGATAAGACACCACACCAAATATGTCCTTGTGGCTTTCATGGAGCACCTAGTAAGCTGGGAATCAGAAAAAAAAGCCTTGGGGCATATTCCCTGCAAACTGAACTCATGAAGTTTATAAGTCTTGTTCTTTATGTCTACAGAAACATTAGCTATTTAAAATTTTTACAAGGAGCAGATTTTAGCCCCCTCTTTGTTTCTCTGAGGCAGCCTAACTCTGCAGTCCAGTATCTTGGCAGTCCATGCTGGCTTCAAGCCTGAACACTCTTCCTGCCTCGGCCCCTCAAGTGCTAGGATTACAGTGTGCATGGGCATACCCACTTAACATGTTCAATTTCATAAAATCTACACGAAAAATAAACCTCACAAAATCATTTCTATTGAAAATAAAAACCTTTAAAAAAAGCAAGCCTTATTGCAGGTCCCAATTACAGCTCCAGGCTGCCTAAGACCGTCGGCGTGCGCAGAGCGCCGCAGAACTCTACTCCGGGAAGGGAGAACAGTCGCGTAGGTATTCAGCCACTGTCAGCTGGGAAGGTACTGTAAGCAACAGTGGGACTGAGCAATTACCAGGCTTCCTCTCAAGAGATGGAAAATTATTTTATGAACTGCAAACAGGAAGCATCATTCCAGCAGCCTGGGGAAGAAACAAGTACCATAGGGAAGAGCTGGGGAGCTTAACCTCTAACCTCTATGTCTCCTGTGTGAGGTTCCTTGCGACAGTGTTACTATGCTGACTAAAATTCAAATGTGAACCTTAACGGAAAGGCTCCTTTTCCTAACTTCAAGAGTCAGCGCTGTCCCCTTCAGAGCTAATCTCCCTTCTCCACAGAAGCTCCCAATCCCAATCCTCCTCAAAGTAACCTCCACACCTTCCTAGTGTGCCCTTCTTTCCACACTCATTTAAGAACTCTCGCCTCCAAACAAACATTGCATTGTACTGCTGTTGGTATTATAAACTATTAAAAAAAGTATTGGATTAGGTTTTAAAAAAATCAATATTACAATCATTTGGTGCACAATCCCACACACTTTAACACTCAATTTAACTCATTTGCTATCTCATATACAACCAACACAACACGCAAGAAATAACTGCTGGGAATTGTCTCAGACCTCCAAAGTATGTTAATTTCCAAAGCAAAATGACTTGTGCGGTGAATTTTAACGCACTTGAAAGCCTGTACTTTCTCTCGTTCTGGAACACAAATTTTGCATGTCTGAAGAGCTGTGATTCATCTTAAGAAAACCCATCTTGTGTTAAATGGAATGGAAACTGGACTAAGTGGTCAAATGACAAGTACATTCATATTCAAGCTGTATTATAAATGCATGTACAGTAATTTACGTCTCTCAGCTTCCACAAAAGGCTCTTGATAAGCAGGTAATTTGCTAAATGGACTCCTTTATCCAAGTATTCGAAGGGCGTTACAAGAAAAATCTGCAGAGGCATTAATGTGACGTAAAGGTCAAGCATTGTGACATACCTTTCAAATAATCCCGCCTAACTTGCGTTATGATGAGGGCGCTGTTGGCAGCATCGTTCAGTGTGAAGCCCTTGATGTGGGTCTCAGCGCTAAAAGAAGCAGACATTTAGAAAGGAATTACTGACATGCTTCTGATACGATAATAAATGGTTGAGCACCAAGGTGAAATTATAAAAACTACTGTTCGTATGTTAAAAATATTGCTGCAAAATATCGACCTGGAGACAGCTTTTGTGTTATCCTGTCAATGGTTATAGAAGGATAATTTTTTTTTGCATTCTGACAGATGACAAAGTTGGAAATGAGCAACAAAAGAAACAAAGTACAAGATTTTTTTAAACAATCGGCTCAGACTCTCGAGTGCTGACATATTAGGTGACTAAAATAACCCGTGCCCTGCACTGTGCGCTGGAGCCAAGCGCGGTGCTTTTTCCTCTCTCTCTAATTACAAAATGTAAAACTAGTCTTCCAGCAACAAAAATGAACATTTTATTTTCAGTACTGAGTACTTTAAATATAAACTAAAGCATATTACTAACCAATGCTATATCATTTGGTTGATTAATTTTCAAATTTCTGTCATCTAGATACAGTTTTAAAAGCTTTTAAACAGAGCATAGAACCAAAACCATTATTACAGTAAAATTTAAAACTCCACAAAACCAGACTAAACAACAAACTTCCTAACTTTTAAAATTCAAGAGTAAAAACAGCTTTACTTAGCACCAAATCCCAAGGATTAACTAAAACTAAACAGAAATAAACAAACTAACAGAACCGTAAAATCTAACTGGAAGTAGCTTGTTTGCTGCGCTATTTGGATGTCACTCGTGATGAAATTTTAGCTTCCTTAATGCCTCAGAGTTGAGCTCACGATTAGGAAACAGTCACGGGTCATGAGCTGCAAGAGCAATCGCTGCCGTTTGCCTGGTTGGCTCAGCAGTGACCTTGTCAATTCTCCATGGTTTGCTAATACAAACTTAAAAAAACCCTGAGCACAGTATAAGAGAAGCGGGACCACTATTCTTATCCACCCAAGAAAATCAGCTAAAGACACCGTGTGTGCCCATCCTTACTACCTGCTCAAAGGACTTGGCTTTCCCAAATAAAAACCCTACCTCTCACACCAGTGCTAGGATATCCTATTCACTTAAGAATATTATTTATAGCCAGGCAGTGGCACACGCCTTTGTTCCTGGCAGGAGGAATAAAGATCCTTCTGTCTCTTGATTCCAAAGACAGGAGGATCTATGTTCCAGGCCAGCCTGATCTACAGACTGAGTTCCAGGACAGTCAGAGCTACACAGAGAAATCTTGTATTGAAACAAAAACAAAACAATAAACAAAACAACCAAACAAAAAACCAGCCTGGCATGAACTCAAGACTTTAATCCTAGCGCTCAGGAGGCAGAGGCAGGTAGATCTTTATGAGGTCACGATTAGCCTGGTCTATAAAGAGGGAATCAGATCAGCAAGGAAGGGCATTGCAGTGAGTGAGAGTAATTGTTAAAAACCAAATCAAACCACCAACAAAACCCCAAAATAATAACAAGAGAAAAACATCTAGAGATAATAAATCTTGTCTCTTAACTGACAACAATAAGCAATGAGCCTTTTGAAAACACATAACATCATTTAATACTCTTCAATACCAACGAAAGTAGAGATTAATATCAGAAGGAACAAAGTTCCCTTTATCTGTTGTATAGCAGTAGAAAAGGACCAACCACAGGAAAATGTATTCTGATCTAGCAAAGAGAGAAAAAGCACAAAGTTACTCACAGAAACCTCTGCAGTGGGATCATTCAGACAACATAATGGGATCATTCAGACAACATTAAGAAATTTAATTCTGGATCCTAATCTTTAGTTTAGCTGCCTTCTCTTATCTATGCTTTTCAATGGTGTTAGCTGCGTTGCCGGAAATATGTAATTAATTATATTTCATTTTACACATTTAAGCAGTCACATTAAGGCTGGTGGCTACTGGAGTGGGCTCCATACAAATTCAGACTTTTTTTTTGAACTGTCAAAATAAAGAAAAAAGGGTATGCATCGTACAGCTCATCACAGCTGCAAATACTAATCTTTCTCAGCTAAAGAGAGTATTTCATGGAAAATTCCCTATTTTCAGAGCAATGAACAGACGAATGCTTCCAATTTATGCCACTGAGAGTGACAAAAACTGGCCAAGCCAGTGAGAACAGTGAGAGATTCAGTAGCATTTCTAGGCAGACAGACACAGGACGCCAGTCAAGGCAAGAGGAAACCAGCACTGTTCTTACAGGTAAAGCAGGGCGGCTGTTAAATGAGTCTAGGCCTCCCAAGTAAACCATTTCTTAGGTTCTACTTGGGGTCTAAGTATTTGTTCCCAGAGACTCAGAATCGCTTAAGATAGCACTCTGGACGGAGAGTAAGCATAGCCAGTATGGTGGTTACCATAATAAAATCAAGAGACCTGCACACAACAACCATTGTTTTGTTTTTTTTTAAGTCACTTTTATACTTATTTGATTGTATAATTGTCTACGTGCGTGTATGATGGCAGTCAAAGGACAACTTGCTGGAGTCAGTTGTCAGCCTTTACCTGCTGAGCCTTCTTGCTGGCCCAACCACTTTGATACAGAGCTGGGGGTGAAGAGACAGCCAGGAAACAAATGCAAAGAACACGACATACTTCCAGTAACACAATTAACCAGAGAATTCAAATAGTTCCAGTGCAGGGGTTGTCCTGGAACTCTCTCTGTAGACCAAGCTGGTCCTGAACTCATAAAAATCCACTAGCTTCCACCTCCTAATCGCTGGATTTAAAGGCATGCACCATCATCTGGCTATTTTCAAGAAAGGCACCCAAGAAAGGTTTAACCCGGGCCACAATTCTACATAATGATAAACATTTTATTAGTCCAAGGCTGTGTAAACAAATCCTCTGTTGAAGGATTTGGATCTTGGATTCTCTTGGGCCCACATAGCTACACGGGGATAGCAGCTACAGACTAATCCTTGTAGGCTATCACAGCTGAAATATAAGTGCTCTGACATTCACAAAGTGTGGGGTCTAAAACACTCAACTTGAAAATAGAGAGCAGAATGGAGATTGCCAGGCATGGGAGGAGCAACTATGAATACCTGCAAGGCGGGTGCATTCTAGAGTCTACACGGCAGGGCCTACAAGCTACTACTAAGAGGGCAGATCACCAGTCTAATTACACAGACTCAGAAAACCCAACAATGATATGACGATGAGGATAAAGAAGGTGGGAGGAGCTCCAGATGCTGATGGATATGTTTACGGCCTTGATGCCGGTGGTAGTTTCATTGGTATATACTTATCCCCAAAGTTAATGAGATGTATACATTAAATATGTATATCTTTTAATACGTCAATCATATTGTGAAAAGGTTTCATAAAAACCTAGAGGGAAAAAAGAATATAAGCCTGTATTTTACAGGTTGTGGGTGAAAGAAGAATAAAAGAGCTATTCTTCTAACCATTCAGGCCAACTCCCTCTAAAATCAAGACCTACAGTAGAACTACAGGAATGTCTTATAGGAACCACACCCGAGCATACATCAATGGAAATCAATATTCCACAAAGTGATCTTTACTACTTGAAGTGCTTTGGTATTTTCCAGTCTATTTCATTGAAAACTGTTCATTCTGCCCCACTAAATAGTGGCAACTGCAGTTTGGAACTCTGCCAGGTCAGTAGCCTTCGAGAGGCACACGCAGCATTGAACACTCTAGGAGAAAGGGTGTCACCACCATTAAGGATATGCTAACAAAATGTTTTGTTTTAGTTTTCTTTTTTAAAAGTTTAAGTTTTCAACACAATATCCTGCTGTTTTCTATGCCCTATTCTTTCCAAATTACTCATTTCAGAACACCTTTGGTTATTATAAGATGCAGTTCCATAATGACTTTCTGTACCTTAGACAGTGCTTACAACCAACAGGGCACACTGCAAAAAATGCTTTAAGCCACGAATTGAGGTGTAGATAAGGTCTAGAGGTAGATTATTCAATCCACAACTGAATAAATGCACAAGACAGATGGAGCACATAAACAGGTGAGCAGTCCGACAGCACACACACGGCCTGGAGTGGTGGCAAACATGCCACCTGTCCCAGTACTCGAGGAGCAGAAGGGCTGCTCCAAGTGAAGCCAGCATGGAGAACAGCGAGACCCTGCTTCACACAAAAACCCACAACATTAACTAAGTAACCTTTGATGTTATTTCTATGGGCAGTCGAGACGTTTAAACCAGTATTTCTTTCAAGTGAAGGGTTTCGACAAATGAACCCATACTTACAAGTCTTTCACTTGCATGGCTTGTGTAAAATCATCCTTCTTCAGCAGCAAGCCTATCAGAGTGCTGTAAGTTTCACTGCTGAATACAATGTTTTGCTTTTGGGCTTTGAGGAAAATACTATATGCATCTAAAAGAGTGAAAAAAAATTTAAAGAGAGAGCAAAAACACAAGAAACAAAAAACCCCCAAAACATATATCCCCCACTGTTACCGATTCTTAGAAATAGGCATTGACGTCGCCACCACTCTTCAAAATTGTTAAGACGAAGGCAATGCAGGAAGTGCTACTCCACTGACAACAGTGGGATCCGAAGGGTGTCTTTTCCAAATTATTTTTCATACTTGCCTTGGGTCAGTAAACTATATTCTTGCGAATAAAAATGAAAACCAGCTCTTCTGACTTCAAAAGATGATAGCAGTTTCAAAATAAATCGCAAAATATGTGTTAAAAGTCCAAATAAACCAGAGGTATAATTTAGATTGAGGGGCGCAAAAGATTCATTTTCAAGCTATCTTTAATCTATAAGTGGGTGGTTACAATGGTTCATATTTCAACACAATAGCATTAAAGTGAATATAGCCTATAATTCTAAAATTAGAAGATCAAATTATTTGGCTACGACAGGACTTATACAAAAACATACAATTTTCAAATATACAGATATCTAACAAGTAAACTAGGCAACATTTGTTTGACTGATTAACAGTTTTATTTCACTTGTTCACAATAACTGTCAGTGAATGAAAAGATGTTACCAAAAGAGAAGTATCTACACTTTTCAGTCACTCACTTTTCTGAAATAAAATTGCTTGGCTCTAAAGAGCCAACTGAAACTATAATCCACTCGTGTGTATAAACACATCACAACAGAGATCAGTGAAGCCGATTCCCCACAGACGGCCCTCTAAGGAACATAAAACTGCCGGAAAGGAACGCAATGCATTTAGATGGATACAGACATGATGTTAAGGACCATAAGAACAGGCAAAAATAGTTGAGATTGTATGTACAAGTTAGGGGAATTAGTATTATCCCCTCACTAAAACTCACGTGGCAATGCCCAAATTTTATTTAAACCTGGAAATTAAATTGGGAGGGACAAAAAAGGTCTGAGAATATTTATATTAGTGGGGGTCTTAGTGAAGGAGATTAGGTTTGTGTGAATCAAAGCCATAGTCATGCAAATTAATCAGGTTTTAAATAAGCTTCCCAAAACACAATCCTTTTTAGTGATTATATCACCAAGTGCCTTCTATCAGATTTTTGTTACTGCCTACTGAATCAGGCATTAGCAAAAGGTAGAAAAGCACAGACACTCAACAAGGAAGTTAATGATTATACTAACAGATACCCCGACTACTCAGTGTAGTTTACTATCTGAAACGGTAGGAAAGGAAATCTTTCCCCCTATCCTTCCACATACACACATACTTTAATCATGTTCAGCTCCAATCTTCCTTTCTTATGCCTCTCATATTCTCACCTAATCAATTTTTCCCAACAAGCCCCCACCCTACTTTCATGCCTTTGCCATCACTTGGAGTGTGACCCACTGCATTTAACTGGGAATGGTGGGACCAGCACAGCCTGTTATCTACTTGAGCAAGAGCTACTTTCCTGTGCTGACACAACTGAGGAATGACTCATGTCCCCTAGCAACCACTAACTGCCTAGATCCTCTGGGAGATATGGGGTCTCATGAGTCTTGTCCCCTAGTAAGTCACCTCTTAAATGCCACTACCAATCCACCACAAACTTTAAGACAAAGCTTAATAAAATACAGTAAAATTTACCAAAAATAAGTCATTTAAAATCATGACACACAAGAATGAAACCACAAAAGAATCTGCTACTCAATACGCAATGCACCTGTTTTGTTTAAAGGGGACTGCATAGTTAGGATGGAATGTTGCTACTGTCCTTTTAGTTCCCATTGTTTGTTGTTAAATGAGGGCTAAGTACTATCTGAATATTCAAAATTAATAAAAACAAAACTAGCAAACGTGATTAGCTGTATTCCGATACCACTGAAGTTGAGTTTGCTATTACTTGTAAACTGTTTATGTAAGCACTTCCATGTAACAAACCCTTTAACCACAACTATCCAACAGGTGCTACTATAAGCACTGAATTTTCTTTTAATATATCATTTATTTCTATTTTATTTTCACTGGTGTTCTGCCTGCATGTATAAGGGTATAAGAAGCCCTGGAACTGGAGTTACAGACAAGTGTGAGCTGGGAATAGAGCAGCCAGTGCTCTTAACCACCAAGTCATTTCTCCAGCCCTAGCATCATGTTGACTATTTCAATCTTGAGACATACAAAATCTGTATAAAACTCTGAATTACAGGCTAAAACAAATAGCGGAATGACTGTACAATATTTAATCACTTAGTTAAATGTTTTCATTTAAATAAAAACAACCTTTAAAAAGATAATATATGAGTTAGGCATGATGGTGCATAGCTGTAATCCTAGCATTTGCTCTAAGCTAAGAGTGGAGGCTCATCAGCCGGAAGCCTGCCTGAGCTAGAGTGAGACCCCATCTCAAAAAGAAATTCCAATCAGCCAAGAGTATCATCATTAGCTCAGCCTCTCATACGCCCACAATCTATACCTAACAATTATCCTTAACATCTGGCCCTTGTTCTTGTTTTCATCTTTAAATACTTTATACAACCTCAAAATGACACTGGCTTATAAATTATATTATCATAACTAATAAATTACTATCACCTGTATTATGCTGATAATTAAAATTTCCCCAAATGTGCAATATTTCTGCTAATCTAAACACAATGTGAGTGTGTGCCCTTGTCTGCAGCTGTCTCTCTGTCCAACAGCACCTCGTATGCGAGACTCAGCCCGCACGTTGCTAGCGATCAGAAACAAGACCCTGTGGGTATTTACCTTTGTTCTTTCTCAGTCTGCAGGCACTCAACAACATCTTCTCAGTTTCTACCGCTGGGGGTGATGAAGAGCTCAGGGAAGGTCTGTCATCTCCAAACCACAACTTTAAAACAAAATTACTCAGTTCAACACACAGTTAAATCCAGCGACCTGTGCACTATGAAACTAAATGAGTTTCATAGAAATATATGGCAACAAAAACCTGTTGGGCTTATGCTAAAGACAATTACCTCAGGAACATCGAAGGGAACCTCCTGGTTGCTGGTTTTCAGGATCTCTGCTAACAGCTGCAATGTCCTCTCACGAGGGATAATATTTTCTTCTTGCATTTTATTCCAGACGCCATCAGCTCGTTGCCAGTCACCATTTATTTCTGTAGAATTTTGATTAATCGAAAAACAATGATTAAGCTAAGCAGAACTTATAGGTTTAGGAAATTCTTACTTTATTCCAAATGGTGTTGTCAGGGAGAGGAAATATTAGTGACTGTAGCCTAGAGGTGAGGAGACTTTTCTGTGTTATCTTTCTAATTATGAGCCACAGAAATACTTTCTCTGCCAAAACAAACAAACAAACAAACAGAAACTAAACAAAAACAAAATTAGTGACAAACCACCCCAGGCTTTTATCCAAAGCTTTGAAAACCATGTTGATAAAGTTTGTTTTTAAAGTAAATGGAAAATTGCTCAATGTAAAATCAAAATCATAAGCAAGTTTGCAGCGATAAACACGTGTGCACTGCCTTGTGAACACCTCTGGCTCTGGAATGACTGGGAGTTCTCTGATGCATGACTTTTTCTTCCAAGGTGACAAATGTCCAGGGCTTTGACTTGAGTGAGGAAACAAGACTGTCTACATCTCACCTGAGGCTGAAGGACCTCTGCCTGAGTGTTTTACATTTTTATGGCAGGGGATAACACTCTGACTAAGTCTTAGGGTGGTAGATGCCTTTGCACCAATACGCTAACACTTCTGTTGTGATACTCAGTCTTCACAAGTAACAACAACTGTCCTGCTTCACATGTCCCTCTGCTTGAATTTGCGAATGTGTCTATGAGGAGCATCAGGGAGACAAGCTTGAGCACAACCATCTTAGAAAACACAACTGTTTCCACTTCTTACACTAGAGGGAAACTATCGTCACTAAAATGAGTGAAGACATTCCCCTAGGCTGTTTCTCCAAATCCTGACCTCAAAAAAGAAAAACTAAGTGTTTTAACAAGTAGTGACTGCTAGGAACACAAACTTTGACACACTCAATTAGAAATCAGCAATAAAGAAAACAAAAGGTCAGCAGCACTATCTATAGTCATACAAAGGTTGCAACCCCTGTTCTTAAGTAGTGGAAATCAACCTAAAGTTCAGAGTGATTCTATACATACTTGTTTATAAAGTCAATCTAACATAAACCTTATATTTACAATTAGTTTTTAAAGCAATATTCTTATAATTATACCTTCCCTTTATTGAAATCTCCTGTAATGTAAAACCTAAGTATTATAAATATTTAAAAACATAAAAGTTGAATTTAAAAAAAAAACCCAAGCCCAAGAACCTTTACTGTGTGTGAGGAACACACGGAGCAGTTCTTATAGGGCAAGAGTTGACCAACAGAATGGAGGCTTTTAGGGCAAGGTTTAACAGTAGCAGTATCATAAAATACAACCCAAAATTCTAAGGGGGGGAAAAAAAATCAAACCAATCAGACTATCAAAATCTGTTGCTGTGTACAAAAATCTAACAAGAATGTCAGAAGAATATGTCTTTCTTGATAATAATTTCCTGTGGCAATAAATAATGCAAAGCTGTGATTCAAAGATTTAAAAGGCTACAAATCCAGGCTGGGACAAGGAGATGGGCTCGTGGTCTTGGTCTTTAAAGAACAAGGGTGTGGAGCCGGCGGTGGTGGCGCACGCCTTTAATCCCAGCACTTGGGAAGCAGAGGCAGGCGGATCTCTGCGAGTTTGAGGCCAGCCTGGTCTACAAAGGGAGTTCCAGGACAGGCTCCAAAGCTACAGAGAAACCCTGTCTCGAAAAACCAAAAACAAACAAACAAACAAACAAACAAAAAAACAAACAAAAAAACACACAAGGGTGTGGGCTACTCTAACTGATCTTGAAGGAGTTTGTCTAGACAAAGGGTTTCAGAAGAAAGTGAAGCTTTATGGGAATAGACAAACTGTGGACTACAATCGTGGGGCATTTCTGAGTCACTAAACAAATAAGTCTAGCCCAGGGTTCGAACTCTAAAGCTGACAGCGGTTAGAGTATTGGTGTCGGAACTGAGCTGTTTTAAGTCCCCCACCCCAGCTGCAGTTGCTGGTTAACTAGGCACGACTCCTGGGGCAGGAATCATGCACCATCGGCCTGACCCTGAAAACAGCCATCAAAGACTAACTGTAGGTATGTCAGAGGGCACACAAGAGACCCCTTCTGACCAAAGACTGATAATTTGAGTATCAAAATAACTGAAACACAAGTTTTTAAAAAGCCATAAATTCATTAAGAAAAAAAAAATCATCAATTTTTTGGAGGTTTGAAGGACACCAAACTCTTACAAACTGTGAAAATAAAATGTAAATATTTGTGTTTTCCAATGAATTATTTCTTATTATTAGTTAAAAAAGGCACAGATTGTAGGATACTCAACGTAGAGTTGAAAACAAACCAGAATGCAGTCAAAATAATGCCTGGAGATCACCAAAGTGGCCAGCTGACAGACACACCCTTGAGTCAGGGAGCTGGCAGTGGAGTGCACACTCAGCCAGCAAACTCTTATGCTCTGCGAATCTCTAGTACTTACAATATATCCATTTTACTAGGATAATAAAAGAACAGGGGGAGGACACACAGCATGAGATGTCAACAACTATATGTGTGTGAAGAAATAAGACAGAAGTAACTTGAAGTAGAATACAACACTAGGGCTGTAAAATTATAAAAGCCACAGTCAAGGACTTTTTAATGCAAAATAACAACCAAAGGCAGCTGCGTTAGGACAGAGCCATATATACACACAAATGATAAACCGATGTCCACTGTTTTGTTTGTGAAGGCAGTGCGAGGCTCTCAGGAAGCAGGTTCTCAAGGCCAGTCTGTCTATACATGGATTTCAGAAGCCATAGAGACAAAGGAGGCCTGCCTCAATACAACAACATCAAAATGAAGAAAGCAAAACATCATGTATAAAGTGAAGTAACTTCAAAGCAAGAAAATGTTTAATACAGGGACAATAATGATATTAAGGAAGCATCTACTAAAAACATGTTTAAAAAGTCAAAGCCATTAATTCATTCACTGTTTGATGAAGTAGAACTACCACGACAGAAACAGGGCTGGATAAAATAATCTCAATCTACAAGAGCACAGATTGTAGGGAGCACCACTGCCTGCCTTCCACTTAAACAGCACAACAGCATCCAAACCACTCTTCAGTATTAAGACAAATACCTGGAATTTAGTCACATGGAAATTAAGCACACAAACCAAGATTTAGGTACACACACACACACACACACACACACACACACACAAACTAAAATCTTTTCACAGAAACAGGGGACTAGTAAAATGAATTCTAGGATATTATTAGTATATTAGAACTTATAGATGATTAAAATGGAGAAAAAGATTGTACGCCTTTAATCCCAGCACTCAGGAGACAAGAGGCAGGTGGATCTCTGAGTTGAAGCCTGCCTGGTCTACAGAGCAAGTTCCAGGACAGCCAGGGCTACACAGAGAAACTCTGTCTGGAAGAACAAAAACAAAACAAACAATGCGCATGTTCCTACAAGATCTATGCCTGTAAGTATGCTCATAGCTGTTATAGGAGTGACTGGGAAAGCTACTTCAGGATTTATATAAAACAAGAGAGAAAAGAGAGCAATCCTCAAAACATCCTATTAATATTAAATTCTGGGGCTTTGAGTTCTTTTTCTGTTCTGAGTTGGCTTAAAAGATTAGAAACCATTTCACTGTGTAAAGTATGAGTGTTCAATGAGCTGAGCAAGGGGAGGCTGGCTTTACAGACAGGAAGGAACCACCCCAGCATACACAAAACCAAACCAACCAAAAGAAAACAAAGGGCAGACAGAGCAGCCATTTCAAGCAGCCGTTTCCTTGTCAAGACTGAAGGACTATCTTACCCGTCATACTAACTGGCCTGCTCTCTCATTCTCACTTATCTCCTTCTCCGTGTGTCTATCTGTCCTTCTCCTGATTTCTTGTAAGGTAAAATAATTCAGTTTTGGTTTATAGCATGGATCACCTGGCTAAGTGAGTAACTCCGTTTGGATTTGTTCTCTCAGGCCTAGTACAGATCACTAGTGTGAACCCATGGCCTCCTACATAATCCACAGAACAGCGAGAACATCTAAGGTGAAGTGGGATCACTTTGCGAACCGACTGGACTCACACTCAAGGTCCCACCCAACCCTGAGCACACTAACTTTCAGCAGCAACAGAGCATGTCCCATGTTTCTGGACCTTGTTGGTGGTTAGGATGCCCTCATTTTTAAGAAGGAAACACTATCAAAAAGAAATCTTTCTTTTCACACCCACCCAATCTCAGTGTCGGCGTCATCACAGGCCTCGCTTACACAGGCAGGACAGGCCAGGGTACCCAGAGGCCGCATCCTCGTAGGTGTAGATGAATGTGGCATGTCTTTAACACGGGGCTGTGTCACCTACCCTTCTGGGCTCCAGGAGCACAGGAAGAAAAGGACTGAGCAGAGGACCTTTACTGTCTCATCACTGCAGCAAGGACATCAGATTCATAAACATTCCACAATAGCTAGTGATACAATGTAATGTTCTAAGGGAAGGCTCAGCTAGCCTTCACTTTGGCCTGGTTGAAGACTCACATTTGACAATCCCTCAGACTTCCCTGCTGTGGCCTCTGCAGACTGGAGAGCCAACAGGAGGAGCACCGTCACTTACTGTATAGTTTTAGTAAGCTGTAGTACATCTGGTCTCTATCACATTCAAACAGCTTCTGGGTCAGCTCCACTAATTTTTCAAGAGTTTCCACCTTTAAGAGATTAACAGGTAGATTTGCACTGTGTAAAAAGTGTATTTTACAGTTAACACAAGCAGCAGAATGACCCTTTGAATGAGCTAACGTTACCACAGGTTAACTCTACCAACAGACTAAGGGTCAAGCACAACAGCAAGGGTGTATTTGTTTAACCCCAGGGAGCTCACACTGAAACCTAATCACTGTGCTGTAAGTATTTTACTTATATTAGTTAAGTAAACTTACATTTGTTACATTAGTAACAAAATATTTTTTTTTGTTTTGTTTTGTTTTGTGTTTTTGGTTTTTTGAAACCGGATTCTTCTGTGTTACAGCTCTGGCTGTCCTGGAACTTGCCTTATAGACCAGGCTGGCCTCGAACTCACAGAGATCTGCCTGTCTCTGCTTCCCGAGTGCTGGGATTAAAGGCGTGCGCCGCCATCACCCAGATGTGTTTTAAAGTTTAAAAGGCCCTTGAAATCAAACAACACAACACGAGAAATTAAGCTACAGGGCTGCCCAGAGAGCATCTTGATGACATAAAGAGCACTGGGGAAAGCATGGGGGTGGGGGGGACACACAACCCTGATGGCGTGTGGCCTTGTGCCAGGGCTTTGCCTATGTACGGTATGAACAGAAGTAGTGAGCTTGGAGAGAGGGCATCTCCTCCTGCCACAATACACTGTAAGTTGCCAGCTTGCTCAGACCAAGTAGAGGAAGGCAGGTGAAAACCTCCAGGATTAGGACTTCTAATGTACCCCAGGAACACAAAATATGCTGTTATTTATTTGGAGACTCACTGAGAGAACACTGTGTCCACAAGGACATCTTGTGACTTCTCAAATGCTGAGACTCACTTACTCCTGAGTTTTAAGTGCTTCAGACATCAGAAATCAAACACCAACCTGATTACCGGAAATACATCTATCACAAAACCACTTCAGTCTTGCAGGCCGAGCTCTCATGCCTGGAGTCTGAAAAACAGAACCACCACACAACATGTAAGACACAGCGTGACTCTCCCTGGAAGACAGTTTGTTCCCTCTAATGAAGTAACGGCACATACATGCTAAAGGAAACTGGTCCAGAACCCCAGGACCACAGACCTCAAAGCATATAATGGAGCCATGTTTAACAGATGTCTTTCTAGATAGGCTTCTACTTAGGTTATCTCAAGGCGCTCCTTCCCAGCTCAGTATCCATTCAATAAGTTTATTTTATGTTTGTCTGTTTTGGTACTGGAGTTTAAAAACAGGACCTTGCACACTATTCCACAAATCTTTAAATACTAAAATGATTAATTTTGTTCAGTTCAACCCAAGAATATGTAAAGATAAACACATACATGCACAGTCACCCCATAACGCATGATCGTATGATCCACCCTCCACTCACTTCACACGCCAACAGATTCAATAGACAAAACTGACTAACTTGCTATGTAGAATCAGAACTTTAATTTTAATAAAAAACCAGCAGCTTTCAGTTTTAGAAAAAACATACTTTAATAAAAGAACTTTACCTAGCAAGTACTGCAAGTGCTACCTCGCATCTAAACCTGGCTAAGCACTGAACGTTAGCTTAGTTCTGGCTTAGATCAATAACTGAGATGTATGTTCGTTATACACTCAACTAGAAATTCTGAAGGTTTAGTCAGGAACTCTGGCTTAAAACACTTATTTCACAATGTTGGATACTGAAATAAAAGACAAACCATTTCAACATAATTCCAAGGATTTGTGCCTGTAACAACAGCATTTGCATCATCTGTAAGAGGGTTTCAGCACGGAACACTGCATTTCAATCACAGGGTCAAGATAAGACAACTACATACTCATCTGCCCTGGCTGAGTGCCAACCTGGAGAAGGTACTGTGCCTGCTCTCTCGACTGGTGGTTGCTGAAGCCAGGTGCCCCCAGAATACCAGGGCTTATTTATAAACCCCAGGCTACTTGTGCACTGGTTGACCTCCAGACTCAGGCGGTCCTCTCCAGGAGCACAGCACCACACTCTGCACCCGGTGTTTCTAGTTACAGACAAAAGCACTGCACAGTGCTAAATGAAGAGCTAGACGAAGGCACTGCACAGTGCTAGATGATGAAGAGCTAGATGAAGGCACTGCACAACGCTAGATGAAGATCTGATGCACTAAGTCCCATCTTGCAGCGTGGGTTGCAGGACAGAAATGGTAGAGTTTTAAGTTGTGAGCTCTCGTTAACCATGCAAGGATCTGTGTCCTGGGGTATAAAATCACACACTAAGTAAACTGACCATTGGAACACACTTTCAGATATTAACCCCTACATCTAGACATGGACTGTATTCAAGGATTCCCTCATATCTACTTTTCCATATACATCTTAACAAATACGAAATTAACATCAATGTACATAGAAAGCCCTTGGGGAAAAAAAAAAAAACAAATAATCCTCTTTAGCCTCTTTAGAACATGGAAAATGCAAGGGCTACATTCACTTACAACTTCCAGTGTTATTACTGATCCAAATCCACAAGATCTGAACAGCACAACCTCGCGCTAACTCTTCCTGCTCAGGGCTGATTAATCCCTGCCACGGGCAGGATAGCTGACTTCTATGCTACACCTCCCCCCATGCTCCATTTTGAAATTGAGAACTGTTTTCACATACAAACCTCAATCATCAAAAGAACATCTAGGTCAGATTAACTAAATCTCCTAGGCTGCTGGAACAGCCAATGCATCTGGCTTATCTCTGAGCATCTTACTGAAGTTTAAACACCGCAGCTGAAAGCAGCAACAGAAAATGCACTGAAACACAGGGAAGAACTGAATTCTACCTGGGATGTTAAATATAACATCGAAGGCCAGCTACTGCACATTAAACTAATGAGGTAACCTCTAGTCCTTTCTGATTTTCCTTACATGTAATTTACTTAATGGACGTTGAGGCTACATAGTTACTCTACCAGAAAGACTGCCATGTTTGTTTCCAACTAAGTTCCTGGGTCATAAAGCACAGCTTTCTGCAGTTCTAATGCAACACTGAGCTCAACTGTATAGGCAGAAAGTAAAACAAAATGTTTTCATTACTTGATAGCTTTAATATAATCCTCTATGAGCACAATGCCTATGCATGTTAATAAAGACAAATATAAATAATTTTCAAGTGAAGGACATGAAAATTTTTCTACTGCATTTTAACCTTTATTTCATATGAACTTAAATTTGACTGACACAGTCAATTTTTACTTGCTTTCGTTTTTCTTGCCAATACTAATGGAATGGCCAAAGAAAACTGACTTCAATAAAACATACACTACGGCTACTCCTTCTAGTCAGTGCAGTAAAGAAGTACGTGTGTACAGGGCTCCCCAGAAGCTGACTTAACTCTGGACCCTATGGCCAGGCTAGACACGGGAGGACAATGGACCTCACGGCGCTCAGTGAGCCTTTAGTCTTCGTCCCTTTCTCTAAACTCTCAGATATGCACTTAAAGAGCAGGTGTATTAAAGAGCGAATGCCCTGAGCACATCAGTGAACAGTCTACTGTAAACAGCCAGGCTTCTCTTCACCAGGAGGAGTTACGGAGACAGTGGAAAAGGAGACTCCCAGCTGACATGTCAGGAGAACTGGCGTATTGCGAGATTCTGGAAGCTAGAGACAACACTAGCTTTAAAATCAGCACAGTGCACATAAGATTGAGTCCTGACCCCATTAAGGAAAGCAAATTGGGATAAAAATTTTATTTTCATCAAGTAAAGAACAAAGAGTAATGAAGTCTGCACTAGAATCCAAACTTCTAGTGTTAAATCTGAAGCCAACAAATTGAGAGTCCCCCTGCAGAGGACAGCAAACTGACCTCAGTTTCAATAAAATGGAAGAAAACGAACCGAGCAGAGGGGAAACAAACGTTAGAGAAAGTTGTTCTGATGATTCCCAAGCTGGGGCAGCGTGTCTGGAGAGCAGGGCTGGAGAAGCAGAGACTATAGGGACTGTCCTACCTGACTTTCTTTGCCCTAGCTGTTTCTCAGGGAGTTTCTGTGAGGCTCACGAATGGCAAAGTCCCAGCTGTCACTACACTGCATAGTGACAATGCAGGTTTGAGTCCCAAACGTTAGCGTTACCGTGAAAGCATAACCGTGACAAGAGCAGTGGCTGGCCCGTCACAGCCAGCAGTGACACCGACAGCCTTCTTCCTGGAGCCCTGTAAAAGCTATGTACAATTTTATACCGTTACTTAACCTCTCCTGACTATACATGCCAGCTCTGATTTCCAGTCTCAAAACAAAGTGGTTCAGACAAAACACATTTTATTTTATGCTCTGTAACCCACCAGAGCTAGGAGGTGAGTGAAGTTCTTAAACTAGATCTAAAGGAATGAGGGAACGGTTTGTTTTTCTTTTTACCGGGAAATACCATCTTAATTTGACCATAATTTCTAATCTATACTAAATTTTGGAAAACCTGATTTCTATTCAAATCTCTAAAGATGGGGAAGGTCTCACCTATCTGACCATTTCTGTCTTGATTAGATTAACTCACTGCCAAGAAAGCACCTGGAGAAAATGGCCGGAAAACTGAAGGAAGAAGCCAGACGCGAAGATGTGAATGACAATGACTCGTAGGCAGGGAAAAATTTTTTCTCCAGGGAGAAACAAATGAAATGTGTTTCATTTATACAATGGAACAACGTGATCATTACAATGCTTAAAGAAACCTTTAATGAATTTCATGCAGGGAGATGAAGGAATAGCTGATTACAGTGAAGTACTAAGTAAGACACACGAGCCCATTAATTTCAATTATACATAAATGAAGTAAGTCATTGAAATAAAGGGAGAGAATGACCACAAACATGACTAGATGACTAAGTATTCAAATTGAGTCTTTATACTTTATTTTAAAATAAGTAAGCCTGTAATTTCTACCTGGTTCTATACACAGGGCAGTTTGGGGTGGGGAATATGACTGATTATTACTAGCAAGGTACAGAATATATTTCACAAACTTTCTCTTCCTGATATAACAAAGTAAGTTGCAGCATGTCCTCAATGGTGCAGCTCACTCCAGCGTGTGCCATAGAACGCTGGAAGTACTGAAGAGCGCGTGGACATCGGAGGGACCGCACTCCTCTGGTTGTCAATGCAGCAAACGTCCCACAAGAACAACAAAGGCAGCCCTGTCCTTCCCCAGGGCCTCTGCACTGTCAGCCTCCTTGGCCTGGAACACTTTTATGTTGTCAGCTCCCAATCCACGTTCTGGTTTACCCCAGACATCACTTCTTTAGAAATACCTATTCTGAAATAGCCTTTTCCACAGAACTCTCCCTGACAGCAACTACTCCACTCAATAAAACTGTAAAGGGCTACCTTGCTGGCCCAGTCTGTAGGAAAGCGAGCAATCAGTCCCAACGGGAAGCTGTGTAGATGGCAGAGGTTTGAGATGATAGCCAGCACATATCCATCACTCATGGGAGAAGGTGCTGGCACCCGACTTCCTGCCCGCGACCCTGAGGTCCTCCTTAATGCCCCAGAACCCTCCTGCATGTACCCAGAATCTGTCACTCTTTGGCTTCCTCCATTTCCCTTCCAAAGAGTTCTCACGAGCCTGGCCCAGGACAAACTGGAGCGGCCACTCTTTACCGCCTCTCTCCTCTCTGCTGTTCCTAGTGCTATTAACTCATCAATGTTTACTGTTTGCTCCACACCCACTTCCTACCGAGAGTCTCCCCAAATTTCCTACTCAAGAGAAATAACTCTCCTAAATGCTCAGAATCCATAAAGTCCTCAGGTTGGTCAACAGTTTCCTCTCACGGCAACCTCCTACTCAAGGGAGTCTCACTTCAGTTCCTCGAGACTCAACTTATTAACTTCATTTTAGAGCATCCTCGTTCTATTTCCCTTTGAAGAAAACAATTCTTTTCCAAGTATAAGCTACTCACTGTAAGAATTCAGAAAATACCTAAGATATTTTAAAAATCAGCTAAAATTCACCCTCCTATAGTGATCTATGTAAAGAAATAAAATACAAGTCTATGCTAAAAAGACTCCCTATCACATAGTATGTAAGCATAGACCAGCTCAGTCTACAAACAAAACAGGCCATGTTATTCATAAATCTAGTCTTGCTTGTATCTTTTGTCACTGAAAACTTTAGGTCTTTAACTTTATAACAAAAAGTGTTACAAATTCTCACCACAACTAACTCTCCATTAGCTACGAACAAACTTGCCCTTCAGTCCTGTCAATGAGATAACCCTTTAAAACATAGTCTCATAGATCACACTCCCCGGCCACTGCCGTGGTTCTATGATTATTTTTTATTTTTCTCTCTCTGTGTGCCTGCATGTGTGTTCCATGCAGGTGTGCGTGCCTATGCTTGTATGTGTGGAGGCCAGAGGTTTATTCTTCTCATTTCCTCCTCAGACGGTGTCCCTCACTGAACCTGGAGCTCACTAATTAACTAGACAAGAATTCTCCTGCTCAGCCTTCTAATGCTAGTACTACAGACAAATGCTGCCATACAAGCTTTTTCCGTGGGTGCTGGAGATGTGAACTCAGATCGTCATGCTTACAAGACAAGCACTTTAGCTACAGAGCCATCTCCTCTTTATCTAATTTTATACACACCCACTGTTTAACAGTCATTCTAACTGACCCATATGGGCAAAGTTGGAAAGTGTTAAAAGCCAGTCTTCTCTCGCTCACCTACATGATAGCCACATACTCTATGTTAAGTATGTGATACGGTATGTGATATTTCAGTGTGATATTACACTGCAATCATATAGAACAAAGGAGACAAAGCAATCCCTACCTTTGAGGGGCAAAGAGAATTGATATTATTGATCACTCACCATAATCCAGGAAATGTGCAAGTTACTTTACACACGCCATGTTACTGAGTCTTACAGACAGATACCACACTCCCTCTTGTAGATAAGGCAGCTGAGGAAAGCTTAGCAGATGGTAAAGGAAACTCACTCTCAGGCCTCTGCCTTTGTTACTGGTCTCTGCTTACACTGCAGAGCGAGGGGCACAGTGCTCTGCCTCAGTCAGTGGCCTATACACAGTGCCACACAGAGCAGCAGACCCGGAAGGCAGACTGTGCTTCTACCTTCAGATCTACTAAAACCAATTTCCAGATAATACGAATTAACTATCTGAGTTTAAAAAGTACTGTCTACGACTGACAGGTATGTAGGCAGAGAAGACAGAGAAAAACTGAAGAAAGTTCTGAATTAATTTCACTATCTCCTGTGTTACATTTTTTTTTCTTCTTAAAAACATTTGAAGATACAAGCTAGGCATGGAGGCGCACATCTTTAGTCCCAGCACTTGGGAGGCAGAGGCAGGTCTCTGAGTTCAAACATCCTGCTCTACACAGTGAGCTCGAGTTGCCAGAGCTACACAGTGAGATCCTGTCTTGAAGATACACTGATGATGTCATGTGTCTAAATCTTCAGTCCTATGACCAGGGGTAATTTATATAAAAATAAGGAGACCAAGAGCCAACCTGGGACGACAGGGATAGCAGCCTTGGAGCAATGTGATTCCTTAGGTGTTTAGGATGCAGTGTTTTCAGTAACAAGGCGTCATTCTTCCTAATGCACCACGTCTACTGTGGATGCTTTCTTACTACAGAAAGAATTGTTTGATAATGAAATTAATCACCATATGGACAGACTATGTTAGCCGCTGCCTTATCAATTCCAGTAAGAAAAAGATCAGCAGAGTGTAGATAAAATATACTAATCCCAAAGAGGCCAGGTTTGTCACCTATTTCCTATAAGCTGCTTACCATAGTGGGGACAAAAAAAAAAATGTAAAAAAAGGGAGAAGAAAGAACATTTAAATAATGAAATGCCAAACCACTGCAGACAGAACTTGTTTGGCTGATTGACTTGTAGACAAGCATTACAAATAAATGTGAGCCTGGTCCGCAGGAAATTGAATTCTTCTGCTTTTAAGAACAAAGAACTCTTTGGCAAAGAGGATTAGCAACTTTACACTCAGGAATACCAGTTTAATTTAATTGTTTCACAATTCAAGATGTAATATGCAAATAACATTTTGATATATAACAGTGAATTTAGCCACGTGAGGAAAACAATTCAATATACAAGAAGACTGCCTTTTCTGAACTGTAGCTGCACACAACAAAGCTGGCCGAGCTACCTCCTCCCAATACTATTAGGACTGAGTTCCACTAACATGAATCAGAACAAGGATAATTAAAGGTTAAGATTCTTAAGTGTATTCTAATTAAGAGTCTAAATAGCTGTACATTAGCATAGCAAAGTTAAAATCATACCTCAATGATCTTCTTGGCCTCTTTGTGATTTCCTGTCTGCAGGAAGGCGAAGAAGAGGTTGTACAGCATTGTCATTTCACCTTGCTCTTGGCTGACAAAGTCCATCGCTAGACAACAGGGCAGGAGAACACACACATCATGAGAAAAACATAAAAAGACAGTATCATGAAATTCTCGATATTGTCAGTCCTTATCTGATAGCACTTATTGATGACATTAAATACTGAAGACAGTGCTAAAGGGACCTAGTGAGGCTCTGTACACAAGGCAGGTCACTAACAGAAAATGCACCCGAAAGAACAGAGGGCAATCCTCCCAAAGGAACGGCCACTGAAGCCCAGAGGTTCTCAGATGTTTAGAATCACTTCCACTCAGAAGCACGACAGTTTCTCGGGAGGTGTTCACCTGATCTTACATTTTCCTCTCACATCTCCACGTTCAGACTAAAGAAAACGGTGGTAGTCACTAACCTTTCTGGATCAAATCGGTTTCTCCTTTCTCTATTAGCTTACACAAGACATCATGAATCCTGGGTAATATTTTATATTTTTCATGGCAGTCAATGCTGGCTTCAAGGGCAGCAGGTAAATCATCCCTTGGAAAAATAAATTGACGATGAAGAAAAAGATCTATCCAGTTTCAGTTTAGGCTCTCAGAAACAACACAGATATGTAATGAGCAAGGAAACTGTCAATACCAAACTTGAGACAAAACCCCTCAGCCCACATGGAGAAGGCAGGACAAGCCTTTGCTCTTAACACGCATTCAGACACATTGCTTTCCCCACTTTGTCTTTATACTTTGCTTTTTAAAGAGTGTTGGGGGGGGGTCGAAAATGATGAAGGCATTTTCTAATTTTGCTCTAGCTACAATCTGAGTGTGTGCAGTAAATTGGTATCAGGCTGCTATTTCCACACACAAGGACTACTGTCACACTGTCTTCCCCACTGCTTCTGACTGGGAGGCACCTGCCAGCACCTTCCATCCCACAGCTGCTGTATGGGTGAGCAGGAAATGAAAATACAGTCCCACCTAAAACTAGGGTGTTCTTATTGATCAGTGAACTATACAATTCTGAACTTTTTGCCTTTAGAAAGGAGCCTTGAAAACCCTGCTTCATTGTAAATCATGGCACCTTTGTAAACGCGGTACTTAAAAGAAAACGATATTTTACTAAGTCAGAGTTTCTTAAGGGTGTTGAAAGGTATTTTCGTGGGTCTTCAAAAGCCCCTTTCCCTTTGAAAGGGCAAGTGAGTACACGGCGCCCAGAAGAGCCTGTACAGAGGCAGCAGGCGCAATTCTGTCCAATGCCCTTCTTCTTCTTCTTCTAGAATCATGGCTCTGCCTGAAGAATAGAATAAGCAGATGGTGACCCTGGAGCAGGCCCCTGGACTCTCAGCCCAAGCACTTTGCTACATATTATGCTGTGAAAACACCACTGCTTTCGGGACAATTATTTGTTTTAAGAGACTACACATTAAAAAAGAGAGCGTGAGATATGTTTCTAAGACACCGCTCACAACACAGACAAAAAGTGCACTCTGTGACAACCAGAGACTCCCGGAGAGACAGTTTCTTACACATGCCGACGATTCTCACAGAAGAAAGCCTTTCACAACGTACTGATAAAAGCCCTACACTCTGCCCATTACACAAATGCTATGTCACCCTAGATGAGATTACTACGGGATCTAGATTAAGATTTTTAAACGGTGCTAAGTGAAATGCAGAAGTGCTCACCATGATGGGCTGACATGGTGGGAAACAAGCATGTGTTAAGCCAAGTCGGCTGTACCCCGCACTAGTTCTGTTTACAGTGCATCTTCTGGCACCCCACTGAGTCATTTGAATTTTTGTCATTTGGGGTGAAGACTAAATTACAGGTTAATTTCAAACCCGAAAGTAGATGTTGCAGGCTAGATTACTGTCATATGAAGGAAATGCTATAGTGCTACCACATATACTATAGTATATATAATCAGTGTTTTCCCTAGCTTCAGACACAGGCTCATGTGTTCTCTTTCTACAATGCCCTTCATGAAAAACTATGAACACATCTCTAAGAGGAAAACTAATACAATCATGTTTTTAAACAGCAAGATCTGCTTTTTCAAATTGACACCCAAACCAGAACAGCACTGTCTCAACTGTATTTCCCCTACATTAGGTCAAAACTATCAATAAATGAATGAATGAACGTACTGTCAATCAAAGCGACACGTTAATAGTCCTCGGTCTCCAAATATATGCTTCCGAAGATTATACATGCCCAGAACAACAGAAAAGACAAGAATAGAAAAATGGAAATAATTCATATATTTTAGTCATTTTAAACACCAACATTATCACTCCTAAGGCTGCCGACAGGATAAATTCAATCTACAAAACACTCCTTATAAATTGGACAGAACTAAAGGAAATGACTAGCTGGCTCCTTGCTATCTGTGTTTTGTGCATGCACCTTGTGGGTGGTGGTGTTCTTAAAGAATAAAGGTTTGCATCCCTCATGTCCTTTGCCTCATCCAGATGTTTTCTGGAAGAGCCTGGAAACGAAAACTTGTACATCTGTAGGACTCCAGATTTTGACCTTCAACTGAAGAGAGCTGTACCACTGACCCATGTGGGTCCTTTGGGTTCCCAGCTCATTTTAATCTTTGCTTGGTCACTTGTCATGCATGTGTGTCACTCCGACACCACCGATGCTAAGTAGAATGAGAACTAAGAGTAGCAAAGTCAGGGGAGAAAATGCAGCTGGGCACATTAGCAGCCAGAAGACTGCCAGCATCTATGACCCAGAGCTCTCTATGATCCTTTATACACTTGGCAGACCAGAATGACTGCAAAATGTAGTTAGAAACAATAGTCCTTTAGAAAAAAACTTCTATTATGTCAACTCTATATTCAAAAGTTGACTCAGTTGCTTCTGAGTCTATTGTCCCTAGGGTTTTGTATACAACTGTAAAGTCTATCCACAGAAACCAAATTCCAGCCACTGTTTCCACAAACCGTATCTCTCTCTCACATACATACATACACCCCCACACAAATCTACTACATGACACACTATTATTTCTAAGACAAAAATGTATTTGCACTACCTTTAAAAACCAGAAACCCTGTTGAAAATATATATTGAAGATCATATAAAATAATTCTCATAATTGAAATTATATGTTAAGAAAAAAAGCAGTCAATTTTGAAAAGCAGTATTTTGATTGATGAAAATTTAGAAGTGTTACCAAATCATGTGAAATAAAGATAAAACTAGAGAAAAGATGACTCTGACATTCTAAATTTTAAGGACACATACACATTCCTAACAGAGTACACACCTAGTAAGTCATCTGAAAGCATCAAAGAGTTGCAGTTATTAACCAGAGTGGCCCATTCAATACTCATTTTAGAGTCTGTATTTCAATTTTTACAGAAACTATGACCATAATATAAATTATATATTTGCCTGAGTGCACAAAACTGAAAAGCACTTGTGATGCTTGCTCACATGGCAAATCTAATGTTGCCCATTCTTTTAGCCTCTAATAGCAAGTGAAAGTGTGCTGTATCAACGACAGAAGAACATACACTACATCAGGTGCAAGCCTGTGCTCCACATTCCTAGGAAGCACTCGCCCATCCCAGAAACGTCTCTGTGAGGTTCCGGGAGACAGGATCTCACTGACAGCCTTTCATGAATGCCGTCATACATGTGTTCCACACAATGCTGACTGTCTCCTCTAGGAGACCTATACACAACCGTCTATTCTCATCTGTAGCTTTCAACTCAGTCTCCTTACACAACTGTAGGAAATAACTTTTGAATCCAAGGTGGATACATAATTTAAGTAACAAAAAATACGACAAATATTGGTTTCTAACGGGAATAAAGAACTTCACCACTACGCATAAAATATTAGTGAAATAGCAATTTATTGAAGGGCCTACTGATTAAACAACCCTCAAATCAGAAATCACCAGAAACAAGATCAAGGTGGAGGTGGGTGGCATGTCAAAAAGAAACAAACAGCCCAAAACGAACTGTGTTTCGGAAGAGGCGAGGAAGAACACTGCTCTGTCCAGAAGACCAGCACCTTGCAAGAGCCAACGGGTTTTCTTTTTGTTTTTCCCTGTTCATCATCTATAAATGAGAAATCTTCAAGGAGACTGGTGTTGCAATTACAACTAATCCTCCCCAAAAATTAACTGTGTTGAAGGCTTTGTAATTTCCCTAGGTACAATTTAGCTGTCACTTACTTTAAAATTTACTCAAACATGCGCTCGGAGCAGCACTAACTTCACATGTCAAGTGCTTTCCAGCCAATTGAGTCTAAACTGGAAGTCGGTGTTAAACAACTGAGTGATTAGACAAGATAGCTCATTTCCCTGCTCTTTTGTTCAGAGTAAAATGCCACATTTACATTATCAGGCTCAACAGGATTTTCTGACAGAGGGAGAAAAAACCCTCACTGCACACTGTCCATAAGAAGCACATGAAGCCTGTCATTTACCAATCATCCTTCACAAAGCAATAGCCATGAATGTAACTTAATTACGACCCAATGATCCTTGACGAAAAATCATCTTATCACTGTCCTGTCCCCTCGGGCAAATGAAACACTTTTTGTCCTTTGGCACTGATGATGCTAAATTCTTAATTGCAATAATGGAGTAAAAGAGCCAAACCTCCTTAATTTCCTTTTAACATATGAAGAGTTTTACTCTGGAAGGCAAGCATTCCCACATATAATAAAAGTATCCAGTACAAATGAAGACGCTCAAATTGAAGGGAGTGTTTACCACAGAATAACCAGCATTTACAAGTATGCCTCTCATTTATGTAACATATATGTAGCCAGGTTACACTGTTTCAAAAATCTAAATTTTAAAAGTTCACCTTATGGAAATTAGGACATTTATGAAAAACTCAATATTAATTTAGCAACAGTTCTGGGAAAAGAAATGAACAACATCCGTGCATCTCTAAATTATAGGCATAAATCAGCACACACAAAAACTCCTTGATGGGAAGCAGAAATTATAGCGCTTTGATCATCTGTACCTAATGCAATTCAGTTACGCAGCCTCGGCTCCTTCCCACATGGAACAAAACCCCATGGATCACAGGGGACAAGCGAATCTCAAACAGCATCGCACACTTTTAACTCCGTTCTCTTTAACAGCATGAAGATATTCAAAAGCTATCTACACTCACTTTAAACAAGTCCTTTCTGCCTTAATAACAGAAGAACCCTGTCATCTCCCCGAACCAATTAGGAGTTGGGTAAGATAGATAAAATTTATGACAAAACAAAATACTTAAAGGAACATTCAACTGGATTACATGTTAATAAAGGGATTAAAGACTAGCAATAGGAAGCACACAAAAACTGAACTCTCCTGTTCAATGTTAAATATTATTTCATGGGTAGTCTAAAAGCAGGACATTTACCAAATTCTTTACAATTATGGAAACCTATGACCACTGTGCTTCCCCTCGTCAAATGCATATGAACAAAATGCATTCTTTCCAAACCCACAGTATGTAAGTATATAAGGAACACTCTAACAGGATTACTTCCTGTGTTTTATCCAAATACTGAAAAATCAGCTCAGAATGAAAGCCGACAGAATCTTAAAGACTTGCTTTACAACTGTAATATGAAATCGATAACCCCTTTCGTCTTTTGCAGTAACATGCTGAAAATAAATGACAATGGAGATTTTTTAAATGATGCTCTGAAACTGTTTCCATAATTTTATCCCAAGTTTAAATAAATATGGCTCATTTTGCAGATCAGCTCATAACCTGCTGGAGTCAATAATGTGATAGTACTGAAAAGTCAATGTTATTAAATCAAATCAAATACTTGTGCCCGTTTGGGTAGCCTGGTGTAGTTAATCCTGGTACTTGTCATGATTCTGAATTAATTAGCTAGCTTCTATCAGAATTGAATAAAAATTTCAAAGTCAGTATTTTATCTGTTTTTTCTAATGAAATGCTACCAGAGGGGTGGTTTGGTTTTTTTTTTTGGGGGGGGGGGGGTGGGTTTTTTTTGGTAGTTTTATAAATACAAAGTTTCCTTTGTTTCATTTTTATTATTCCCATAAATCTAGGGCAGGCAACATAATGTTTTTAGTATGACAGAACAAACAGAAAGACCCTGTCATGGAGCCCTCTCTGTAAAAACAAAGACAAGAAAGCAGAATAACAGGAAAACAAAGGAAAGCTCTCTCAAGTGGGAACTTCTGTAAATACCTGCGTACAGTAACACCCTTTAAAAGGGGACTGACTTAGATTTCCTCAGCCCAGCTAACAAAGACAGCCAATGTGAGGGGAGACAAATATGTACTGTTCTAAACCAGCAGAAACACAGAGCTGCTAAACTCCAGGTTAGCACTGCCCACACTATGTCCACTGCCCCTGGCTCAGAGCCTCATCTGCAGGCCTCTTTTGGAAACCTTTCATGTCTCTGTCTTCAAAGTTCTCCTGTTTGTAACATACTCTTCTGCCATGACCTCATTTTCTTTGTTAGTTACTTGGTTTTGCCCAGTAGTGTAGGAGGGCCTAATTCTTCTGGGCACTGGGCCCATTTCTTTCAAATCCCTGTGTAGAGTTCCATATGCAATTTGCAGAGATGGGCTTTTTAAACAATCAAAAAATTCCACTAGGAAGAATATTAATTATAGGATTTCTATTTAAAGTTGGCTGTGAGTATGAGAACTCAGTAACACAGCCATTGCCTGAGTCACTATTTCTTGAAAAGAACGTAATGCTGAGACTGTGAAGGTGAACATTTGTACAATCATCTAACTTGGTAGCTGTTTATGATTGCATAGTTAAGCAATTGTTTTGTGTATGCATAATCCAAATGTACAAATATACATTTCCTAATAGAAAGCTAGCTAGAAGAAATATTTTCAATTCTTATTTTAAATCCAACACTATCAGTCATATACACAGCCACTATACTACCTAATAGAACCAACACTACCAGAAATTAAGAGAGACAATGAGAACAATTAAAATAGAAAGTCAGTTTGTCTGGCACTGATAGACGCCACCACAGGAAAATCGGGAAACCCTAATTACAAAAGAAGCAAATTATAAACAACATTCGCCATGGAATAGAAGATAAACAGGTAAAATGTACGGAACTAAAACAAATCTAAAAGCAAAAGAAGGTAAGGGGTGCTAAATTAATCTTACAACAATTTTTTCTCACTAAAAACCACTGATTTAAGACTCACTGTACAAACAACACCTTAACTTGGGTACCAACAAGGGCATTCATTGCAAAGGGGAAATTTTCAACCTCAGAAAATCTTACCTTACCAACAAAACTGATTTTCCCATAAAGAGAAATATTTTTTAAATAACTATATTGGTACATGTGGTTGAATATCAAAGAGGAAGAACACATCAAGAGATCTCTGTTTATTACCTGGGTAATAATCATGGGGTATAAGAAGAAAAATCCAGAGGATCCCTATTTCTTATATTCATTAAAAACCAGCACTTATTAGATCCAAAACTTAGAGGAAACGTTGTATTTATGTTTTTCTTTCTTTAGACACAGGGCTCTCAATGTGTAGACCAAGCGGCCTACACACTAAACTCACAGAAATGCCATTCTCTGCCTCCCATGTGCTAGGATTAAAGGTATGTGCCACTGACTTGTTTTTAGGTTTTGGAGTTTGGGTGTTACTCTGTAGCTAAGGATGGCCTAAGAACTGAATATATAGCCCAGACTGGAGTCAACTTCCTATAAGCCTTGAGCCTCAACTGCCAGAGTGCTGGAATTATAGGTGTCTGCCACCACATGCCCAACCAAAGATACCAGTTCATGGAATACCTTTACAACTTCCTTAATAAACAGTCACCAGAGACCTCCACAGACAGGTAAGACAGCCAAGTCCCAGGCTGCTGGTATCTGAAGGGATGCCTAGCCTACACTTATCTACCAGCAAATGACACTCAAGGCTCCCACGGCACCAGAGCACTTGCGGAGCATAATCCCAAAACAATTAGGCTCACTCTTGTAATTCCAACATCCAAAATTCAATCCACTTACTTTTCCAGGTGCACAGTGACCAATGGAATGCTTATGTTGGTGGATGGCTTTGCTAACCCAAGAGTCACGATGGCTTCATGCAAACGTTTTACTGTTTCAATTTCACCTCTTAAAGCGGCACCATTTAGGATGTAGAAAAAGGACATGACTGTTTTATCTGTGATAACTACATCCTTCTCTTTCATCTCCTTTAGAATGTTAATAGCATCTACAATGAAATAACACAAAAGACCCTTAGGTAATTTCATGTAGGGAAACAAACTGCTATTAAAACAGCATTTCAAGCCCGGCAGGAATGTAAATTCTAGTGTATAATGCCGATTTCAAGTTAATTACTACTTGCATTTCTAAACGAGACTACAATTATAAATGCACAATAGCATGGTTTTATCATTTCCCTGCAACTTTGACTACAAATTATAGATAGGGACTATGTGCCCGCTCTGCACCACAGAGCCCTGCATGGTCTGCCCTAGAGCTGGAAGATCCTTCTAAATGGATGCTTTTATCGTTTGGAGCTAACATCTGCTAAATCACACCATTGTTTCTTCAGCAGATGGCTTGTCAGGAGGCCAGATAATAAAGATGTGTTTACACTGTATATACAGCCAGACTAATGGTCTGATACCGATAGGGCCTGTTTGCTGTGTCGATACTAATTAGCCACGCAGAGCCAATGAAAGCTTTCCAGAAGACGGCATGTTAATACATTAGATTCATTAAGCTTCATTAGGAAGGCAGAAACAAACATTTTATGATATGAAATAAGTGCATTTTTATGTTTGTTCTTAATTATTACACTGACAAAATGTTTTGACCACTTTACAAAAAAATGACTTAAAAAAAGCCAATTTGTGTTAGAAAGGCTTCGTAGGAAAAATGTCAATATTCAAATCAAGTAATTTCCCCTTCTGTTTCTTCCAAAAATCAAAGAGAGGCAAGAAATGTAAAGAGGAAGTTCCAATATAAAGCTGATAGGAAGACTGGATTATTAAGTGCAATTCATTATATTATTAAGCTTAGCAATTTTTTAAAATGGAAATTAGAGTATCCAAATCATCCATGTAATCAAATTTGCTTTTTCAACTAAAGTATACATTTTGTTAATGTTACAAAGGGTTAAGACAAAACTGCACAGTTCAGATTCTTATCTACCAGGTTGTGTTTATGAGCTCTATATTCAGCCTTCAGATCTCTTTAAGCAAAAACAAAGCCATTAGTGCAGGCATATAAGTAAATTGTGCCATAAGTCATGATCTTCAAACACAATCCAAACAGCAATGCTAATAAAAACTAGCTGCAGAAATGCAAAAGGCACTGAGCTGTGCAAATGTAAATGACAAGCTTGCCAATCCATTAAAACTAATGGCCTCCACTGTCCATGCAGCTCTGGTTGGATTCACATGCAAATTTGTATGCAAAGTGTTCAAGCTCTTTGTAGGACATGATACACCATTAATATCAATTCACGTGTTATTCCAGTGGCAAAGATTGGTACCGCGTATTTCCTCTATGTCCGCAGGCTTACCTTGGAGCTTGCCATGTTTTCCCAATACTTTCACAAGGCCTATATACTTGGCAGTGTCAAGAACAGCAGAAGGATCTAAGCGGTCACTATAAAATAAGTCAGTTACATTAAGTCAAGTAACTGAAAAAGGATAGTCATATTCATTTTTTATTACATATTCATTTTTTATTCAGACAGCTTGAAACTGTTACGATACTGGCTCTAACAAAAACAAAAAATATAACTTGTTTGAAACCATGTGTCAATCCAAAATCAATTACAGACAGGTGACTGCAGAAGTAAACACGCAGAACCACAGACACTGCCTCACTGCACAGGGAGACACTCAAGACACACTTTGCCTTCACAGCCCTTTTCATGACTCCAGCTTTCACTGCACACATTCAAATACCTAACATGACTTGTTTCCGTATTATAAATCTTTAAGTAAGGAAAATAAATGATTCTTGAAAACCAACAGAATCTTGTGTACATATATAGAAAGGGAAAGATATTACAGCTTTTAAGAACGTTCCCAACACCAGTCCTTGGCTTGGAGAACTGGAAGGTTTTACTAAACTGAAGAAAGAACGACATAATTAGCTAAAGAGACTTTTCTAGCACAAAATTTAAAAAACAACAAACAAACAAAAAACCACTGATAATAAAAAAATTACTAAAAATTACTTATGTCAGTAATACTCAGTCCACCAAGGGCTGACTTGCTTCAGTGCCAGGGTACTTACAATTCCTGTTTCAAGTCCAATGCATCCTCTGCATTATCGTGTCGGCAGCACAAATTTATTAAAGCTGCATAGCCACCAAGAGCCATATCTGATTCGTATTTTGCTTTCACTTCAAGGGCTTTTTGCATATTCTAAAATAAAAGGATTTAGTGAAAAAGAAGAAAATAATACAAAGGCAAAAATAGTATCTTTTTTATTGTGGTGTTCAGAGTATAGGAAAACCTAACAGTACTTTAAAAACAAATGGTTTCTCAAGTCCGCCTTAATAGTCTAATTTCCAGACTTGGAAATACACATGACTGAAAAGTTCTCAGAGTAGTTCAGTACACAAGTGATGTGACATAATCGGTTTTGGAATGTAACAGAGCCATGCTGCCATCTCACAGTTAGTCAGTGTTTCTTTCCATAAGTAACAGGTATAATAACATTGGATAGAAACTTTAAAAAGTGCAGTGATACCCTACAAACTGCAGATCTACTACCATGAACACAAAGTACAGCTGCATGCCTGCTGGAGAAGGCAAGGGACCCTTTATCTCAGAAAGCTTTTTCCTAGCAGGAAAATGGAATTTCAATCCCTGCATTAACAACCTCGGTATATTTGACTTGCAAATGACTACTGCATGTATCAGTTGCTTGACAATCTAGATATGAGACCAGAGCCATGGCTTGAAAGGACATTTGGCATGTATGATAAACCTATCACGGCTGTTACTATCATTCACTTTGCAGATTATCATAAACAAACTACAGCAACCGGCAAACATGCCATTCAAGGAGTCGCTGAAATTAGTTAACCTTTCATTTAATTGCTCTGTTCTCAGCATGACACATAATAATAAAGTGTAAAAATCATAAACATTCTATTAGGCTGGACTTCTGTGGTCTATGTGGACTATGTCACCCTACGAGCATGAGGTGCTCACGTTACCTCCTCTGCGCAGAGCACCAGGATGAGCTGCTTGAGGACATCTCCTACAGGCTCATTTTCAGCTTTTAGTTTTTCAAGTGTTGATTCCAAATCAGATGAGGCCAGTTGGTGAGACTACATGGGAAAAGCAAGTTTACTATGAAAAGAAGATACAGCCCTCATCATTCTCCCCTCTAAGCTGGCTTTCTGAACTGTCAGAAATGCTGCAAGGATATTAATCTTGAGGTCTGCAGATGGAATGGACTCCAGGGGCTTATGACTCCCAAGATTATACGCAAATGCAAGCATCATAGACCTGTCTGTTGGTTTTTCTGAGATGGGGGACAGTTTTACCAACTCAGAGGTATATAAGACAACTTTACAGGGACATTATTTGGAATGTTCAGTTAAACACACTGGGCGGTGGTAGCGCACGCCTTTAATCCCAGCGCTAGGGAGGCAGAGGTGGGTGGATCTCTGTGAGTTCGAGGCCAGCATGGTCTACAAAAACTATTTCCTAGACAGGCTCCAAAACTACAGAGAAACCTTGTCTGGAAAAAGAAAAACAAAAAACAAACAAAAGCAAAACACACTTACTTTTCGAGAATCTACCTTCTCGTTGTCAACCAGCGCCATAACATCCTAAAATTGGAACCAAATTTTTACAGAATTAGAAAACACAAGATAAAAACTGTTAGTGAATGTCAAAGGTAAATTCTGAAAGCCCCACCCCATTTGAACGTTGAAAAAACATTTTAATGCTATTTTTCTAAAAACTTGCAGGAATTCTATTTATACTGCATTACTTATTGTAATTACTTTAGATGTGTCCTTTACTGTGTGAACAGTTTCTACTAACAATCAATAAAAGCTTTATTTTTACTGTTGTTATTGGGGAAAAATTGTGTCACTCCAAATTAAATTTAAATGAGATTTTTAATTACATATAGATGAAGCATTTAACAAAGTTGGCTGTTTACATTCACACACCTTGATCAATTCAGGGACATGGTAGTTATTCAGCAAATTGTGAATGCCTTTGTAGATGTTTTCAGGAACTTTAACACCCTGTGAGAAAGAAATTGGGGGGGGGCAAAGAAAACACTGAGTTTTAGACAAACTGAAATTTGTCTAAGAAATTATCTCAGACATAATTTAAGTCTCTAACTCTTGCATGTCATTGAGAAGTGGTCTGGTTGTACTTAAAAGCAGCAATTTCAAATCTAATAGATACATGTCAGGCAGGACAGGCATTCTATAGCAAAAATGAAATGGTACCATCTCCTTCAGCTGATGGAAGTATTGTCTCAGATGCTCCTCCCTGGCCTGTACCTCTGAGTCACTCATGCTGTCAATCAAGTTATAAAGGAAATAGCCAACAGCTTCTGTAGAGAAAAACAAGGGAAAGCATTCTACTGAAATTACCGAGACTGTCATGTTATCAAGATTAATTTATAAGAAATCATTTTGGTGTGAGATGTCACCCTGATGAGAGGCTCTGAAATGGCAACAATGATCACTGAGGCATAGAGATTATGTGGATTGGGAGCACACATCTAGCTGGTGAGTGAAAGGAATATTAATTATTTTCAGACCGAGTGACAGCTTTTCAGTACAGAATCTTATTTCAAACTATTTTCTCCACACTCTGTGACAGAAGTGGTCCTGCCCAAGGCCTCACCCCTCTCCTGTCCAAAGCACAGGTAGTGAGTGTAAATAGATGTCGTCACATATTTCTATACTAATTTTTTGTGGACAATATTTTGAAAATAAGAAGTGACTGATAAATACTGAGCAGAGAAAGTTACATTACTATTAATGAGCAGACACAGTAATCCCATGGAGAGCTGCCTATTAGCCAATGAAAATCCAAGATTAACAAAGATGTTTAGTAACAACAGTCATTTTCTTATGCATTCAAGCATAAAATTCACAGGGCCATGTGTTAATGCCTCCAAGAGGAGGTTTGAACTTTCAAGAAGGGGACTTTCTTATATATAGTCCTGACTCATTAAATGCCTGAATTATGTCTTTTAGGTATTAAGTTATATTTAAGTCAAAAATCTAAGACCTTTACCTACTTTGCGCATAAAGTTAACTATACCCACAAAATGCTTAAATCATAGACACTGAGACTCACTGGCTTCTACACCTAGGTCCACAGAGGCTATCAGAACACCTCAAAGGCTTCACAGTCTGTCTTCAAAAATAATAAAACTACATACACTTTAGAGATCTCAAAATGTACCTATTGATACAGATTATTAGAATCAAGTGTTTTCAAATTTTACTTTCAAAATCAGAGAGTTTACTGCTGTGATCCTTCTGGCCCATCATTACACAGAAGAATGGGTTTGTGGGTAAGTTACGGTCATCTAAATAGAAACGCTACCTGTTGGTCCTGGAGGGTCTTGGCAGTAACGTCCATTCTTGTACAACAGTTCTGTTATCTGGTAAGACAGAAAATCCATGCATCACAGCAAGAGGAGCAAACAAAAAAAAAATACATTTATTATTTTTAGAAGACAACCCTGCTGTTTAAAAACAAATGACCTCTGTGTCATAGCAAGCCCACCTACCCACCACAGAGGTCATTCGTTTTTAAACAGCAGGTCTGTCTTCTAAAAATAATAAAAAACACATGAAGGAAAACTGCAGTATTTTATGAAACATCACAAAGAAAGACTCTAAAGTGATTCTTCATGTTGAATTTAAACTCTCAAAGCTAGCTCCGAAAACCAGAAAAATCTCTCAGGACTGTAAAGCATCATTTCTCATTAGTGTTCAGAGCCCACTCAAGCTGGAGCAAATGCCCCCATTTGATTAAAATACTAGGAAAATAATAAGTAATATGTGCTGTACCAGAAAATAGTATGTTCTTTTTATTTCTCAGTGACGTTTTTTCAGTCACTTAAATGAGGTTTTAAAATGAGCCAAAGATTCAAATGTGTTTGAATTCAGACTCTTATCAATTCAATTCAAAGACATTAAAATTATACACAAGTTTATTTCTTAGCATTAATTCTATGACAAATTTTTAACTTAAAAAATCCAAGTATACACTTTATAATCAAAATTAATATACACCTATAATACTGCCTTCTAACCATGAACAGCATTTGACCCCATAAATCCTTAGGCTGAAGACAGAGCAGAAGCATACAGTAGCTGTCCAAAATGATAAGGGTCAGGACTTCCATGTAGTCTACAGCTGAGCTTATCCCGGCATACATAATTAGCGTTAATCAAAGTCAAATGTCAGTCACCTGGATCATTTGTTGGCTAATACGGGAAAGAACAAGACTGATCATATGCCACCATGAAACCCTTCACTTAATGGCCGTCCAAACAAAGGGAAGGTAAGAGTAAAAAGAAAAACAGCCTTTTATAGGCTGTCTATCAAGCAACACACATAAATTCTACAGAGACTATAGCTGCAGAAAACATGCAGACAGTTATAGTATTTAGTAACAAATGTGAACAGACACATATAATGAATAAACCAGTGAACGTCTCCATGGGCTATATATATAACCCAACTGTATACTAAAATCAAGTACAAAGTCTGAATGGCAGCTATAGTAATACTAGATACTAGAAAACTGGATGAAACTATATTTAAAAAAAGAAAAAAGTGGGCCTGATTTGCCTAGCATATGTAAGGCTCTGGATTCCACCTTGGCACCAAACATACAAACACAACAAATTTAAACTGTGGACTTTACTATGGATTCTGATCTTCTTGGGCTGGTATTTTTCATGCAATCATTAACTGTCCTTCTGCCATAAAGAGCAGCTGACTTCTTTACAAAGCAGTGGGTTTGTCTATGTACCATTGCATACAGGAATACATAATTACAGATACACATGGATGTATCAAGAAACTGGGCTAGAGATGATCTCAATGAACAAACACTCAGGAAATGTGAGGCACCACCAAAAAAATTTATTATGCCTATATATAAGATCAAATGTCACCACAATAAGTTCTGAGGTTTTGTTTTGAAAGATGAAAATCTTAGTAAGAATTTAAGATTAAGTCAGGCTACTTGAATAACATTTTAGAACTGCTGTTTTAGAACTACCAATATCAAGATTTTTAATCCATTAGCTTGTAATAATGTACCAGATGTGTGAAGCTATTAAAACTTGCTCTCAAAGGCTTTTCAAGCATCACATTATGGTTTGCAGTATTAGGAATACTTACCTTGCTCCAAAGATCTATATTCTTAGACCTGCAGAGGGCAGCAAAGGATTAAAAATAAGCTCAAAGGTCCAAAAACCATTTTAAGTCAAAATGCATCAGTAATTACATTATGTAATACATTAAAAAAAATCAATGCTTTATCAAGTAAATAAATGTCAAATTGAACTATTTAAGAAAAGCAACTTTAAAATTTTAAAAATTAACAATGGTTTGGATATGGACCATTAAAAAGCCATGTCTGCATGCTGCGGTCCAAGTCTGAAAGGCAAGCTTATTTGCAGGTGCCCTCCAAGTCTGAGCTACCTGTAAAGGGGAAAACAGCAACTCAGATAGAGCTAGGGGCCATCCTGACAGAGTGAGCAAGACTGGCATCACTGCTGGATGCTAAGGGATAACTGTCCTTTGGATGTAACTCCCTGAAAAGGCAATAATCCAGCAGGGAACACACAACCTGAAGCTTATGGGGAAACCACTAATCACTAAGAAGTACACATTTTGTAAAAAAAAAAAGCTAATATCATAAAAGACAAAGTTATTCCAGAATAGAGAAAATTTAAAAGAAATGGCAATATCTATCCCTGAACTGAACGTTGTACAAAAGGGTATAAAATATAAAAAAGGACACAAATTTTAAAATGGAAACATAAATTATGTCAGCTAAAAATAGCCCAGCAATGTTTAAATTCCTAAATTTGTTAACTGTGCTGAGGTTACATTAAGGCTGTCCTTTTAGAGTACATACTAAAATATGGAATGGTAGAGGAGCATAATGGTAATTAAGCTAAAATAATTCTGAAAAATCCATTTCTCATATACATATGTGTGTATATATGTATGTCACACAGAGGCAGTAAAAATGAGACAAAATGCTAAATGTTGGAGTATAATATATTTGGATTCTTTGTATTATAAAATCTGAAATCAATTCAATGAAAGAAAGAAAAACTATAGTACAAATATGGTCTTTTTAAATGAGACACAATTTTCAAAAAAGGCTTCCCATCACTGCTGAGTTTCATGCTCACGTGTTCAGTTCAAAATGAACAAGACAGTGCTTCTGTGGTTCCACTGTTTATAATGCCAAGAACGTCTGCAGAAAGGTGTGCAAGGATAGCCTCTACGAAACTTGAATAAAGAAGAAAAACATCGATGTGGATACAGCGATCCAACGTGGACAAACAAAGAACCTCCAGGATGAAGGTCAAAGGAGCAGTCTGGGAAGGCACAGCACACAACGAGTCTACACCACAGGCCACCAGCACTAGGCACCTACACATCTTTTTTAGCGGAAGGTACTGATGCATCTAATTACTGGTCAATCATGAATGTAGAAAACTTCCTTCCCTGCCCACGCCCTGCACTTAAAGTTGATGACAACATCTATGGAAGCATTTTCTTAAATGTCTGAGGAAGGCCGTAGTGAGCCTATATTTGGTCATAGGTTCTCCAAATATACTGAACCCTATGCTTCTCAGGACTAACCTTTGACCTTTCCTACTGACTTCTCTGGAAATGCCTTTAGAAAAGCTGAAGCCTGAGTCTCCAGGGAGACTATTGCTTTGCCCTTAAGGCCAGGCTTCTGTGTAGTCATTCAAAATTACATATCGTTGAGAATACACAAATGTGGCACAATTACAGACAAACTCAGGTGAAGGAGTTACATCAATGTCCGGACAGCAGGGAACTTCAGGAAGACAACATGGAACTGAGAAAGGATACACAGAGGACCTTACAAGAACAACAGACATTCTGTGGGTGACAGCTATGTGTTTGTTTTATATGGTGCATTCAACTTTGAGATACTTCACTGAATGTATAATACAATTCACAATTTAAAAATGCAATAGAAATTTCCCAAGTTCTCATAACTAATAAAACACTGGACCCATTTTAAAGCCAGTTTGGATGGCAATGAATCTTGGTGCTTGTTTAATAAGCAAATAATCCTTGCTTCTTTTCTGCCCACACAGAAAATAAGTTTCTGAGAAGGTGGAATTTGTAAAGGACAACGTCCTCTAAAGAAGAACAGGTTTGAAAAACACACTGGCAATGGCACCACTTCTGCTGAGGACTGACTGCAGGTTTTCAGGAAGCTTTTTCTAGAGACATAATGGAATCTGGGAGGATAATTTATAACAAAACAGTAACATCTTGATTGTTAGTGGAGTGAGAGTCAGAAAGGTCTGAGTAACAAAGACAGCGCTGTCTGTGCTGCTATCAGCCATCCTCCAGGTCCTCCTCCAGCGTGGGTATGGCCAAGAGGAGTAACGGCGAGAGCCGTGAGACAGAAACAAATGCAGTGATTGGCTCCCCACATTCCATTTTCTATAGGAGCAAGCATTTCATTCCAGCTCTCAGTTCTGGTGAGGTCAGGACATCATCGACACCTACTGTTTACAAAAAGGTGTTGAAGATTTGGCATTAACTTGATGACTCCAGTAGGGCTAAGGTCAGTCTTAAATGTTTAGATTCAAAAACCTGATCTTTCATTTCAACACGTGGCAGGCAGTACTCCTTAACAACACAGATTTCTAACTGCCAAGTTCCCACTGTTGCCAACAAGTCAGAATACCTAACCACAGAGTTCTTCGTAAGAAACCCTGGCCTGGTTGGGTGCACACCTTTAATCCCAGCACTTAGGCAGAGGCAGGCAGATCTCTGTGAGTTCGAGGCCAGTCTGGTCTACAAGAGCTAGTTCCAGGACAGGCTAGATAGCTATAGTGAAACCCTGACTCGAAAACTGAGGGGAAAAAGAAAAAGGAAACCCTGGCCTGCCACCTAACCAGTTCTCCACCGTTTTTTTTTGTAGGGGCTGGCTTCAGTGCCATATCTGCCTCCTAGCAATGGCTCAACACTTCGGAGTATTTTCAATTATACATTCAAGGAACAGTTTTCTCTTTTTCACTTAAACTTTGTTCTACTCTTTTGATAAAAGGAAGAAACATCTTGCTCATTCTGCATACAATTTCATCCTAGATTTGACAGAGAACGCAATTTCCAAATATGATCTGTTTACTTATTTGAAGACAGAATCCCATGTAGCCCACATTGGCTTTAAATACACTATGGAGCTATGGAGGTATGGAACTCCAGGTTTTCCTACGGCCAAATCCAGCAGGCTGAGATCATAGTCACAGATCAACTTGCTCCACTTCACACGGTGCTGAAGACTGAATCCAGGGAAAACATGCATGCCAGGCAAGCAATCTACCAGCTGATCTACATCCCGAGGCCCTAAAATATATTTTATGTAGCTTCATTTTTAAGAAAATTTAAAGCAGAAAATCTCTTTATAATAATCACGAAGTGGTATTCAATTTAAACGACTTAAACTTAGGTGATATTTCCTAAGCATGTTATTAAGTCATTTATAAAATGAGACACTATATACAGACACACACAAATTTTGGGGGTGTTGTTTTAAAATGACAGCATGATTACACTGTCTATTGTTCCCTAACTGGCTTCAGAAGGTCCAGACAGAATGCTGGCAGGTAATAAGTGTGTCTTCAAGCAGGCATGGTCCGGACAGGTGCCATTCAACAACTATGTCATGAGCTTGTGGCTGAACACTACCCTCTATCTAAGACATAAAAAAGTAATGTTCTGGGGCTGGAGAGATGGCTCAGTGGTTAAGAGTACTGACTGCTCTTCCAGGGGACCCGGGTTCAATTCCCAGCACCCACATGGCAGCTCACAACTGTCTGAAGATCCAGTTGCAGGGGATCTGACACCTTCACACCAATGCACATAAAATAAAATTAAATAAACCATAAAAAATATTTTAAAAAAAGTAATGTTCTTCAAATTATTATGTGAAATGGTTGGCAAAGAATCTCAGTCAGCAGCCAACATATCAAGTGGCAGGGGTTGTGCATACCTGTAATCCCAGCGCCCAAGGATCACAAGTTCAAGGTCATGCTCAACTATGTAGCAAGCTTTAAGGCCAGCAAGGGTTTGGTTAAGACCTTACCTGGTGAGCGGGGAAAGAGATAAGAACCAGTAAGATGGTTCAGCAGGTAAAAGGGATTTTTGCACAAGCCTGTAACCTGTGTTTGATCCCCCAAACTCAGCGAAAGGAGAAAAATCAACTCCTGAATTCTGTCCCCTACCCAATAATAAAAAAATATTTTAAAAAAGAAAGTGTGCTAGTTAGATTTTGACAACTTGACACAGCAGGGTCATCTGTGAAGGAAGAAACCCAACTGACAAAATCATCAGACTGGCCTACAGGCAAGCTGTGGATCGTTTTTAATTTTTGACTGATGACCGAAATGGAAGGGTCCAGCTCACAGCGAGTGGTACCACCCTGAGCAAGAGATCCTACAGTGATATAAGAAAGTAAACTGAGCAAATCATAGAAGTAATTAGATTCTTCCATGATCTCTGCTTCAGTTCCTGCTCCCAACTTGCTGCTTGAGATCCCTTCATGATGGACTGAAATAAACTCTTTTAAGGAAAAATTGCTTTTGGTGATGGTGTTTTACAACAATAGAAACTTAAGAAAATCTGAGCCAAATACCTTATTACCCAAACATACTAGGAACAACTGCCCACCTAGGCCCTGGACCTACCATAACTACTAAAAGGGTTTTATTGAAGTTGCATAATAATAAGATATATACCCAAAATGACTTAGATATCTAATTACAAAGATCTGCAATATCCTGGGTTTCTGATTAACTTGCTTTTGGAACTAAGTCACTTCTGATGAGCCTTTATCTCAGTAAGTGTAAGGCACTTCCTACGCTAACGAGGACTCTACTGGCAATAGCATGGTCGATCCATTTATGAGCCAAGTCATGTTGTTTTGTCCTAGTCCTAAATTTGCTCACATAACATATAACACATGTTATATTACATAACACGACTCTTAAGCGCACACACAACAGGTGGCTTGACTATTATATGGAATGTTCTGAGAGATTTTAAAATATATTACAATTTATTCTGACAACAAATAAAAGATGACTATATTAATGCTTACATAAAGGATAAGTATATTAATATAGTTTGAATTTTTGTTAGTTTTGGGGTGAGTGGAAGGAAAGAAGTGACCCCAAGTTACAGATGTCTCTGACTACACCCATACTCTTACAACATTACTCCAACCTGAAATTTTACTGTATCCACCAAAAGCCACTGACAGCCAAAACTGCGACACAATACTAAACAGCTGGAGAAGGAACTCCGAGACTTCACTCGGCTCAGCCACCACCCTAGCACATTTTAGGAGTCTGTCCCCATCAGATCGCCTTAGCTTTATGACCCAAGTACTTCCACAAGTCTGGAATTCTGAAATATAAGCTGACTAAAAAATAATGAAATTAAAAGAAATATCGGTAACTTGAAAGTTTACATGAAAAACTAAGCCCTTCATCAAGAACATTAACATTATCCCATTTCATTTATTAAAACAGTATGAGTTATTTCTTAAAAAGCTGGTTCCATTGAAGTTCTATCTATGCAATTATAGTCTATGCTCTAAAAACCTTTCTACAATTCTCTCATCACTGTGCAGCTGTGTAGGAAGGCAGGCATTTATGTGGAGGTCGGAGGACAACTTCTATGGTTTTGTTGGTTCAGGGACTAAACTTAGGCCACCAGGATTCCCTGTTTTTAACCAATGAGCCATCCCATTTTTTTTTTCAGATTTTATCATTATTCTTTTTTAAAATGTTTGTGGTAGGTATGTATTTATTTGTGCAAGTGAAAATGGGTATGTATTCACATGTATATGTGTGAAGTGGCCAGAGGCCACCTTTCCACCTTATTTTATGAGATAGTCTCTCACTGAACCCAGGGCTCATTGATTAGGCAGGCCAGCTGGCCAATGAGCTTTGGGGATTTGCCTGTGTGACCTTGGAAGCGCTAGGAGCCTTTGTGCTGGGGAAGTCAGAGAACAGCTTGTGTTCTCTCCTCCCACACGGGACCTGGAGATTGAATTCAGATAACGAGGCCTGGTAGCAAGTGCCTCTCCACATTGAGTCATCGCATGGATCAATTCAGCATGGACTTAATGTCAATCAGATGACGATATACTTCAAGTACCTTACGGGTAAAGAAATATATGCTGCAACATCCAGCACTGTTATGTCTACAACTTAGAGTAGTCCAGCAAAAAAGAAACAAATGAGTAGTATCTATGCGCACAGCAACAGGAGAAAGCAAGTAAATAGCACAGAATCAAGAATCTGTGAAAATACGGGACAGGCAGGCAACCAAAGAATTACTAGTGTTTCTGTGTGTGCGAGTGTGCATGTGGAAAAAAAAAAAAAAAAAAAAAAAAAAAAAAAAAAATTTGGACGCACTAAGATACGGCTTAAGTTTTGCCCCAAGGGTCCACATGAAGGAAGCTTGGTTCTCACTGTGGCCTAAGGTGAGACCCAATGGTCCTTGCATCACTGGGCAATTGTCCTGGGACGGGATTGTAGTTCTGAACACTGGGGCTTTCACCAGAACAAGTGGTTAAAAAAAAGTGAGTAAACCCAAACCCTAAGTCGCTCTTTGGCTTTCTGCTTTACGACATGACCATTCCCTCTCACTTTTCTCATCCTGATGTGGTGTCATCACACGCTTCAGCCAAGAAAACCCCCACCATATCCAAACCGACACCAGCACATGCTCTTCTCTGTAACGGTCGCCTGTGCTGGTATCTCAGTGCAGTAATAGAAAACAGTCACACACGTGGGAAAGTTCATTAATTTTCCTTGAACATGCGAGAATAGCAGCACATACAGAATAAAGTCATTCTCAAAGAATAATCTCAATATGCACACAAATCACTTCTTTCTCTCTTTTTTTTTTAATAGAACTGTATCTGTCTTTCTTAGAAAAAGAAATAGAAAGGCTGTCCAAACCCAACCCAACTGAGAGGAAAAGCCTTTCTCCAAAGTAGTTCTCATCATCAACAGATCACAAGGACAAGAGAAATCTGTCCAACAACAGAGAACATTGAGGCTGATAATCTTACCTCCGAAAGCCTAGAATTAGGCTGCCTTTCAAAGAATTAAGCGATAAAGGCAATGCATTCGATTCCACTGCAAAAGAGAAGCATTGTCAAAATAACTCAGGCCAAACAAACTAAACGACCACACTGAGCTATAAATGATCTGATGACATGTTTACCTACCTTTTTACTTCCAACTGGGAAGTGTTACTTAAAAAATAAAATGTTTCAGGTGAAGTTACTTAATGAGGCAATATATACATTTGTAACAAAACATCCTTTAAAGCCTTTTGCTTTGTTTTCATCAAGAAAAGAATTTGTAATTATTCCTTAATATAAATAGTAATTACTTGAATCCCCCTGCTACATAACTGAAACTGTATATTCCTGGGCACTGTGACACAGGAAGGAGATTAGAAAGATAACTTACACTTACTGAAGACAAAAGTAAGTTATTTTTGTCATGGCTCCTGGTTCTGTTCCCTTTCTCATTCCATTCAGAGACACAGAGGGGCAGCTAACCACGACACAGGCAGGCCCTTACTTCTTTCTGCTCCATCACCAGTGCCACAGCTCTTCAACGTCTCTGAGCATTTGCTTGCTCTACTATACATTTAGCACTTAACAGTCCACAGCTTGAAATGTTTCTATGTGGACTGCTAAGCCTGATTTTTCATGTAAACCTTGACATAAAACTACTTTTTAATCAGGAATTGGTGACACAAACCATTAATCCCAGCACTCAGGAGGCAGAGACAGGAGGATCTCTGTGAGACCAAAGCCAACCTGGCCTATAGCCTGGTCTAGAGTCAGTCAAGGCAACACAGAGAAACCTTGCCTCAAAAAAACCCCCAAAAAACAACGTTTCTGTTTTATAATGGTTTAATTTTAAATGACACAGAGGGTTGCTGTTGGCACGCTCTGATTTTGTTTTTGCTTGCAGCTGTATCACAATGGTGTGATCGAGTTAACTGGGTCATTACACTACATGTAAAGCAGCTTTTGGATGACAGAATGAGTGGGGTGAAACAAATCATAACAGAGGCAAGCCCTGAAGATGATAATACAACTTATAAAGAGTAAGATTCCTGGCTTAATTTGTAAGAGGTCATAAAAAGAAAATCACTATCAATTTTAACTCACCTATACAATCTGAATATATATCAAACTTTCACTTTTAGCACTTTAAGAAGATCAAACCTGCTTTGTGCCAGGCATGATGGTACACCTTTAATTCCAGCATTTGGAAGGCAAGAGATAGAGGCAAATCTGTGAGTTCAAGACCAACTGGTCTATACAGCAAGTTCTAAGTGAGTCAGGGCTACACAGTGAGACCCTGTCTCACAAAACTCCCAAAATAAACTAACAAAATCCTGCTATGCTTTAGTTCAAATGTATTCCCACAACCTAAACGCATGACAAATAATCAAAATAAAGAATGCTGAAAAAAGCCAGGTGACAGTGCACGCCTTTAATCCCAGCATTTGGGAGGCAGAGGCAGGCGATCTCCAGGCTCAAGGCCAGTCGGGCCTACACAGAAAAGTCCTGCCTTGGGGGAAAAATGCAATTTATTAGAGGCTGGAGAGATGGTTCAGCAGCTAAGAGCACTGGCTGTTCTTCCAGAGGACCTAGGTTCGATTCCCAGAACCCATATGGCTTACAACTGTCTGTGGCTCCAGCTCCAGGAGTTCTGATACTCTCATAAGGACATGCATAAAGACAAATCCTAATGCACATAAAATAACAATAAATTAAATCATTTAAAAAAATATGTCGAATAAAAAAAATGTCGAAAACGGCAAAGTTAGAACTAGATTTTGCTTCTGGTTCAAAGAACCCTTTGATCAAATTATTCTCCCTCACTGTGCCCTTCTGTCAATGGAACTGACTTCATGTGAGGTATGTATACAAGGAGCTGATTCTTTTAAATGCTCAGCAAGCATTAGCTATGCTTTTGTTAGCCAAATCTGGGAACAGCTTCAAATCACTAACCAGAAGTAACAAAACAGGCTGTGTCACCTCAATTTCAGAAAACTGAAGCAAGTAGATATTAACAGATTTGTTCCGTGTCACTTACGAGCTCATAGATGACAAACAGGACCCAGTCTTTGGTTTATCATACCCAGCTACCACTCTAACACCATGGCATCTTCATGCTCCTTCCAACCTTAAAATTACTACCAAAGTAGCCCCAAGTTCAAGCCATATACTGGCTTCTCACCAAGACCTTAACACAAGCTGGAAGTGTTCTTGCTTGCACTGTACAAACTACCATATATATGCTCTCAGCGGTGACTGACGTCAGCATCAAGCCTACTTCTCCCATGGAATACTTACGAAGTGACAAAACGTTCTCTAAGTTCCCACTTTTTGCTTCACTTCTCACTTCAGCTTGAGTAAATGTATTACTTTGAGGTAGACATTCATTTTCCTGGGGATAAAGTATACATCAATGGTAAGGTTCTTCAATTAAAATACTTCAATATGCCTTTCTAGTCCCCTACCTTTCAAATACCAAGATAATCTATTATCTTTTTTAAAAAATAATTTTTCTAAAACTATACATAGTTGAGTAACCAAACCTTGGCAAAAAGAAACTTCAAGCTAGAGTGCCAATAGCCCAAATAAACACCATCAAGACAGGCAACCTGAGGTGAGGGAGTGGGAACTTGGATTGGTATGCATAGTAAAAAAGGATAGTTTGTTTTCTCTTAAAAAAAAAAATAATAAAGACAGGTGACCTGTTCACATGTTTACTACACAAGACATGACAATCCTCTTATAAAAGAGCTTCAACACAGGACTGAAATAGTGGTTAAAAGAAATACATATTTTTACTTCATGGATTTTTTTTTTGTTGCTTGCATAAAATGTCTGTGCAAACAGGCGTGCCTGGTGCCTGTGGAGCCCAGAAGAGGATGTCAAATCAGCTAGAACTAGAGTTACAGATGATTGTGGGTGCTGAAACTCAAACCTGGCTCCTTTCTTTTCTTAACCACTGAGCCACCTCTGAAGTCCCACTAAAATGGTATTTTGACACATATGGTACGGATCAAATTTATTTAACTCCAAATAGTCTATCGCTTCACTCAACATAGATAATGTTAAGTAGATGAATAATAATTTAGTTCAAATGTTTCTTTACAGTACAATATTACAAACCACCCAGACAATAAAAGGCAAAGAATAAAAATAAATTATGTCATAGCTATAAAATATCACAAGCATTAAAATGATTTGTAGAATTAAATATTGCTCTAAGATACCCACTTTTTCAAAGGTATTTCTTAAGTACACTCATATGTGAAAGGAAAATATTAAGAAAAAAATGATTATCTAAAATATAAGACTATCTTAAGGAATCACCCATGGGTGAGTTATACAGATCTACCACCTGACTAGTGGTCTCCATGTATTAATGAATGACATATAATACTGTCATATGCGGTAAAGTATGTACCGCATGAAGTCAATAGCTTCTTCTGAGAACTAAGGAGGAAGACTGGAGAACGGAGCTCATTTGCTGGAGTGATTTCCTGGCAGACACCAAGTCCTGGACTTGGGCCCTACTAGTACAGCATAAAAAAGCCAACATGCTAACATATGCCCACAGTCAGAAGTTAGCCAGTGTCCCCACAGTCCCCATCTTCCCCTGAAAAAGGGAGCGAGGAAGGTAAGTACAGACGTTCAAGATATAACTCTCGATTTTAAGGTGATTATAATATGAAGTTATTTCACAGAAAGGAACACTCTTACAAAAATCCAGACAGCACTTAGTAACTTCTGCCCTACAGCTCTTCCTAGCAAAATACATGTTATACATATGGAGCCTGCACCTGCCACTCCTAACTCTACATACAACACTTTGCCTTAAAATTAGAAAACCCAGTATTTTTTTGTTTGTTTGTTTTGCTTTTTGAGACAGGATGTCTCTGTGTAGCCCTGGTTGTCCTGGAACTTGCTCTGTAGACTACGCTGGCCTCGGATTCACTGAGATCTGCTTGCCCCTGCCTCCTGAGTGCTAGGATTAAAGGTGTGCGCCACTACCGCTTAAGGTATGGTTCAAATCAACTTTAGTTTGAATTATTTATTTCACTATTTTATGTGTGTAAGTGTTTGCCAGCATTCATGTCTATGTGCCTAGTGCCTATGGAGGCCAGAACAAAGTATCAGCTCTCTTGGAACTGAAGTTACAGACAGACAGCTACCACTTGGATGCTGGGAATCAAAGATAGATCCTCTGCAAGAATGGCCAGTGCTCTTTAACTGCTGAGCCATCTCTCCAGTCCCCATTCAACTTTTCAAATGATACTCACAATACCTTGCCTTTTCTGGTAGGGTCAAAAGCATGGCAGAAAAAGTGTTTCAAAGCCCAACAAAGATTATTTTTCAAATACAGAATAATAAATATACTATTAGTAATGTATTTTGGAAAATTATTAAAAAAAAAAAAACAAACAAACGAAAATTACAGGTTCTGGGTAAGACCAAGAAGCGAATCTTTTCTATGCTTCTGCTGTCAGGACAGTCTTACCAAGACAGAAGACAGACACTGTGTAGCCTGCTAGTTAACCTATTATATATACTAACCAGCATGTTTATAGAGTCTTAAAAACAAGTGCACAAGACCATTTTTAGTTCTCCATTCAATGATGCTCTTTTCTTTTTTTCTAATGATAATGAAACATTAGGTAGAGAGTATTTTCTTCAATAAGGCCATTAAAAGCACACTTGTACCCACCTGCAAAGCAGCTCGAACTGACTTTACATCATCAAAGCAAGGAAACACATAATTTACATATGTGTCTTGATCAGGATCTACTCCTAACTCCTTCATTATTTTGAGTATATTCATTATTCCTAAAAGATAAAACACAGCAGGGAAGAGATAAAGAACTTCAAATTCAGGGAAGTCACAAGGTTGTTTGCTGAATCAGTGAGGAAATTTCCTCAGCACTCTGTCTGAAAAACAAAACACTGTAGCAATTAAAATAATCCAAACTCTAGGGAAATAGACATGATTTGCCTAGGCCATGCTCACCTACTAAGACGGTCACGTAATTGTTATAATCAATCAAATAGGCTCACTTTATTTGGAGGCAAAATTCTACTTTTTGAAAAATAAGGCCCATCTATTCCACCCCGACTCAAGGAGCACTTTTACTTTCGGGGTGTCCTCGACACAAACAGCTTCCTTTGTATTCTTCCTGCTTTGTTGTTGAGACAGGGTTTCTCTGTAGCTCTGGAGCCTGTCCTGGAGTTCACTCTATATACCAGGCTGGCCCTGAACTCACAGAGATTCACTTGCCTCTGCATCAAGAGTGCTGGGATTAAAGGTGTGTGCCACCACTGCCCAGCTCAACCCTTCATTTTCTTATTTTTATGCTTCCAAAGTTTAACAAAGGAAGTTTGGTCCTAATTCCAAGCCTTTCCTCTCATTCACTTATGGGTGCTTGCTGAAAATATTTTAAATAGTGACTTTTCTATTCGTGGCACAGCAGAGCGGCAGTAAGAGGATCAGGAAATCTTGTTGGAGGCTGGTGATAGGGAAGCTCCTGCCTCAATTCAACAGAAACGTGACTGCCCTGTTATTGAAAACCAGTTCAATTTTATCGGACCTGTTTCCTGAAGCTCTTCCCCTCCCTTACTCAGCACTCCTGAGCAGGCATCGACATCTCCCTACCAGGGTACACTGGATGTTGTCCAGACAAAGAGCAGGCTCATTTCACTAAAGACAATGTGGCGTTCTAGCCTTGCATGCAGCAACAAAACTACACAAAAGCATACAGTCCCCCGCCCGCTACATGCAAGTCTACACAGTATATTTTCCTATCATCAAGACCTCCAGAAGAAGACTAAAGAGCACAGATGGTTTTTAAAAACTGAAGGACAACTGACATTCCCTGGTACTATCAAGTCAGTAATCTCCAATAAAGCAGAGGCTTCTGTAGTTTTCCAAAATCTTGTTCCTGATTTTTCGATGAATTAATGTAAAACATGGTGTCCAATTTCCAAAGGACGGCTAAGAATGTTACTAAAACAATGTAACGGTTACTGAGGGGCGGTGACATGAAGAAGCATTACAAAGTGCAGAAGTCATTCTCAACACTCACACACTGACACTACCTGTGGTCAGTCCCTGAACCCTCTGGCTCTCCGGTGTCTCAAGAATACAAGGTGACCTTTCAACAAAGCACCCTCAGGGTCTCCACTCAGAACTGCAGGAAAGGCAGTCTTCCCCAAGCTCAGCTCGCTCCAGGTGAAACCAGTCTTGGTCTTTTGCCAACTCAAAGGGGTAGACATTATAATATGGTGCAACCAGGAAACTTACCCAGTACACAGACATTTCAAAAGGCACCAACAATATTTTCCTACCTGTGTAAAAATAAATACTAAGAGGCTCAAGAGTCTGAGGGAATGCTACAAATGGTCTGCGCTGCAGAAACACGAGGTTAAAGGTTACCTCATGCTTTCAGAACTGGAAGATACACAAAGAGTTAATCAACTCATTGTTTTCACAAAGACTTTCCTAAAAAGGATTTAGAGACTTTTATAACCAGAAACAATTAGGGAATACTTGTTTCACTATTTTCTTTAAACCAGAAGACAAGTATATATTTAAAATAAAATTGCAATGTGAAAGTCTGCTAAAAGCACTTTTTTGTTGTTTGTGCATTCTGTTTGTCACCCAATGTCACACTAACAACTCTGCATCTCATTCCAAAGCACATTATACTGTGAGATAAAATGAAAAAAGACCATTTTTGTTTCCCCAAGGGGGAGGTACTTCTGTTAAAAGCATCTTTTTATGAGACTACTTTTTCTGATTACCAGTAATGCAAACCAAAGAATTAGATACTGTGCTCTAAAATTTAATATTTTCCATTTTATTCATATCCTATAGACATCCCATGTGTACAAGGGAAAGTATGCTAAATGCTTAAATGTACTTAAGAAGCTGAAAGTCTGAGCATTTCTGTCCTTCAATCAGCAGGCTGTCAGGTCAGGAGCACCTCTTTACAATAAACACAAGTTTCTCTGCCTTCCCTCCTGGAGCTGAGCTTGGGGAAGAACAGGTCTGCGTGGCCCACAGAGGAAAATGGTCACACTTTCTGTTCTATGAACTCCATTAAATATAACTTCACTAAGGCTAGACAAACTGTTCATAACTCCACTCACAAGTCTGAACATTTGCTTAAGACGCGAACTAAGAAATAAAATCAGTGAAAAATACCCACTTTAGAATTATTAACACAATCCCAGTTTCTCATGAGCTCTGACTCTCAGAAGTAAGTGTGCTTTAAAAAATTCAAACAGATGTGTGTTTATTTGCAATTGTTCTGACCAACTGTGACTCCATAAAAGGCAAAGCTCACCTTGAACATTTTCTGTTTTCTGATGTCCGGCTAGCAATGGCCAGAAATAGTGAGTTCGAATAGGAAACCCTTCTTCCTTCAAGGCCTGCATCACTGCTTTTGCCAAAGCTGAAAAACAATCCATAATATGTCACCGTGCTATGGCAGAGAAACTTCTGGATGCTGGTCAAAGCTACAAGGATACAGTACCAGTTTTGTTGGCCAGTAGAGCACAGTGGAGAGTGAACTGCAGTGAGGAGCTATGCAGCTTGGCCTCCTTCAGCTTCTTACAGTAGTCTATGAGCTTCTCCGCAGGCTGAGGGGAAAGACACAGAGTCAGCCGGACAGCCAGAGCCTGACCACTGCGCTTTCTGCAAACAGTCAATGACTTTGGCAACGAAGTCTCCATTTCTCCCTTTCTATCCAGAAATCTTCAACATTAAAAGTTTCAGACTGTTTACAACTTGTCTCATCTCATGAATTCTCTCCTGTTTTAAAGCATATCATTTCACTGCCAACTAGACAATCTACAAAGTGAAAACAAGCAGAGTACCGTATTCATAGTCACGCAGTGCCGCAAAAAGAAACTGCCAAATACATTTATGTTCTCTTCCTTTAACACGGGTAATGCTAATAAAATCTGGAATGCCGTATCTTCCAACTTTTCAGTGACTAAAAGCAAAATGAGGTTCATTGCATCTGGGAAGAAAACAAAGACATCTGTTATTACTAAACTGAGCAATGTGTTTAAATAATAATCAATACTAATGGAAAAACATAGGGCTAGTAAAATAGCTCAGGAGATAAAAGCACACGTTGCCAAATGTTATGAACTGAGTTCCATCCCCAGGAAAGATCTGGACCCTGAACACACCTGTGAAATAGGCATAACCAAACACACAAACAAAACTTTTTAAATTTTTAAAGAGAAAATTAAGAACTGCAAACACCGAAAGGATAAATATACATATATAAGAATAAAATACTTCTTAATACCATATCCTGGAGCACTCAACTCACACATATGTATCTTACTACACTGACCAAGCACTCTATGTTTGCCTCCCATACTCCCGTACTATTAAGAAGTGCCCTTTGGTACAGCTGCTTTGGAAATCAGTATGATCATCTCTCAGGAAATTAGGAAACAAATCTACCTCAAGACCCAACAAAACCACTTTTGAGTATATAACATAGCCAAAGGATGCTCAATCATACCACAAGGACAAGTGCTCAACTATGTTCATAGCAGCATTAATTATTTGTAATAGACAGAACCTGGAAACAAACTAAATGTCCCTCAACCAAAGAACAGATAAAGAAAATGTGGTACATTTACACAATGGAGAACTACTCAGCAGTAAAATATACTGACATCTTGAAATTTGTAGGCAAATGGATGGATCTAGAAAAAAACCATATTGAGTGAGGTAACCCAGAAAGACAAATATAGAATGTACTCACTCATAAGTGGCTCTTAGACATAAAGCAAAAAAAAAAAAAAAAAAAAAAAACCCTACAATTCATAATCCTAGAAAACCTAAACAACAAAGAGGATCTAAATAGGAAGGAGAAAAAGACAAGATTTCCTTAGTAAACTGGGAGCGTGGAGATCATGGGAGAGGGTAAAAAGGGGAGAGGGTACAAAGGGAGGGGAGCAAAGAAAAATATATAGCACAATAAAAACAATTAAAAAATTGACAAAAAAGAAGTCCCCTTTGTATCATACAAGCAATAGTAATCCAGGTATTCACAAAAGTCACGCAGATAAAATATTTTAAGTACCCGGAAGATATCTTCTCTCATAGGTAATCTTTTCCAGAATTTCTGAGACATACTGAGGATAGCCAGCTTTAGTAAAGGTAACGATAATCTGGAATAAATCACGATCCAAAAGGTAATGATCCGACTTCTCCACTTTCTCCAGAATCTAAAGATGGGTGGAGTAATTGAAATGAGAAATTAGAAGTATTAGAGCTAAATAAAATAACAAGATTCAATATACTAATCCACAGTGACCATCACATAGCAACATCAAAGTACCCAACTAATAATTTCCTTTAAATATTACTCTTTACAAGACATCTTTTAAATGGACATGAGCTATGTTTTTCTGGTTTTTTGTTTTTTTTTATGCTTCACATAAATTGTAACACACGTTCACACAGTGACTTCAATATTGACTTACACAGCATGAACCATACCTGCTTAACATGGTCAATGTCACCCTTCTCAGCATATGCGTTCAACAGAGCCAAATACGTGTCTGGTCCTGGTTCAATGCCAGCTTCTTTCATCACTGTGAGAATATTTTCTGCGTTCTCCATATCTCTATAAATTATTTCAAAGAAAACATAAGATTGCTGAATATAATTACTCTAAAACATATTAATAAGTATATTAAAATTACTAATTTTAAATACTATTTAAATACTATTTGGAATTCTACCCAAAAAGAACTACTCATTAAAGTGGCTATATATTTCTGAAATAGTAGGACCCATAAGCACCTGACATGTTTACGGCTAACTTCACCCCCATATGTAATAACTCCAATAAAAAAAAGGCACAAATTTCAGAGAAAGTAATAAAAATACCAGTGTGCTCCACTGCATACCAGACTTGTTTGGAGGAATAGATATGCATGCTCTATGACTCCTCTCTAATAATTTTCTAGGACCAAAACCTTGCTGACAAAGCAAACCCAGGTGGAAAATTACCCAGCTCTCGCATGACCTGTAACCAGAGCACTGAACACTGCCTCTGTGATTGGTAGGTCCTTCGTTTTCATAAATCCAAGAATCTTGCTGCAATAAAAGAGAGGTGATATTTATCAATGACACTTGCTAATGCGTCCATGAATTAGGCCTTAAGTTATTTTTGTTTAGCATAATAACATGTCCTTGTTAAAAAAAAAAAAGCAACGAAGTGAAGCATAATCCCCTTCTCATGAAATTGTATTCCTTTAAGTATCAATTATTTTGAATACTTTGTCAAAACAACTAAGCAAGCTAGGACTGTGGCTCAGTGGTTAAGCACTTGCCTAGCATATGGGATAGGCCCTATGTCAATTCTTAGCATGGGGGCAGGAGGGACATATGAATAATGTGAGAGGAAAAAAACCAATATACTGAGTTAAAATGGATTGTATATTTCAACCCATTACTTATTGCCTAAGCTTTAATTAAAAAGTGGCAATAATTTTATAGGCAGAGAAATATTGCAGTTGATTTTACCTGAATCAGTGGGCAAAGAAAATAAATATCCCTACTTTTATAAAGAAAGTTTAAATGGGTAAAGATAGAAAACGGTTTTTTAAAAGTAAATCTAGCTTTGCATCTTAACAGTTTCTACCTCTGTTCTAACTCAGCAACTTTTACTTCTTTCCCTTTTATACAACAATTTCATTTTATTTAAATCATACTACTAAATTTGCTATATAAAATACTTCTGAAATAATTCCCTTTATAAAGAATAAATTTTCAAAAAAGTAGATACATTTTATGGTTATACAATTTGCAAATCTACTTGTATAAAACTACATTTAATGATGATGAGATAGCTTGTTGGGTAGAGGAGCGTATGGTCAAGCCTAGCAACTGGACTTTAATCCCTAGAACTGAACCCAGAATCCACATGATGGACAGAGCTAACTCCTGCAGGTTGTTCTCTCGATTTACACACACATGTCCACACACATGTATGCAGAAACACAAAATAAATAAAAGAAAATGAAATTAAACAATAACCCACATTTATAAAAAATACATACCTGGCACCTTCAATATCTCCAACATCACAATAGGCAGCAATCAGCCTCTGGTATGTTACCTGCCAATGAAATGGGCAGCTTAACACTTTCATACATAAACATCTTTCTGGAAAACAGCAGAACTGTATGTGGCTGCTCAGCACCCACAGCAGCAGCTACCTACTCGATTAGGTTGAATGTTTTCTCTCTCCATCTTGGCCAGGAAATCAGTAGGTGAGAATTTATGTTCATTTTGAAGATACACTTTAAGTAAAGCATTGTAATGACTGACATCATACACAGTACCTACAAATGAAATTTAAATCAGACGTTTAGAAAAGCATTTACCATCACATCCTTAGCACAACGACACTGCAGATCCTGATGGCAGCTGTCTTACGAAACAGTGCCGTCTTCACATGAAAACACGCTGATAGCACCTGTGCCTTTAAGTGACAGAGCCATTCCTCTATGAAGCAGCCCTCACATGCTGCAGAGGAACTGGGACTACAATTCCTTTATAAAGTAGGACCGTTGGCAATTTTTCTTAATCTTTACCAGGTCACCCAAAGCCTTTGCCTGAATGACCTGTTGTTCCCCCTTGAATCTGAACACCACTGCCAGTTTGCTAGCATTGTTTACCCATGTTGCAATGTCCTTGTCTTCTTCCAATGTGTATACTACCTAAGGTCACATCTGTTAGGATACCACTCAGCCGACTCTACAAATGACATTATTTCTGGCAGTGCAGTATGACTCTCACCTACAAATGAGGTGGGCTGTACCCAAAGCCATCCTTGGACACATGTGATCTGCCACAGACTGCACACACTTGAATGAATTAACATTTTGCACTTAGTCCTAGAAATTACCCCCTCTCTCTGGTCTCGGTTTTTTGTTTATTTTGTTTAGACAGGATGTCCCTGGCATGCCTCAAATTACAGAAATCCACCTGCCTCAGCCTCTCCAGTGCTGTGATTAAAGGCATGTCCAGTCCTAAAAGCACACACATGAGCATCATTAAACGGACTCAGCAGCTTGTCTTTATATAGTCACAGAAATGTGTGACAATAAGAGAAGAGCCTGTGAATCTGAGGGGTGAAAACACAAAGGCGTCGGAGGAAGAAAAGGGGGAATAATGCAAATACAGTACTCATAAATGAAATTCTCAAAAGATATATTTTACTTCTCATTTTTATACTTAATTCATTACCACACTCCTACTATTTTTATACTTAAAATCCTTCCCCACTGTAGAATCCAATATATACATAAGTATATTCAATTTTTAAAATAAATAAATTCAAAGCAGTGAGGTAAAGATCATCCTCATCTTACCACTTTTTCATACAGTTACACGACAAAGGCTAGTCTACACATCTTCTGTGCTTGTCACTGTCCTCTACTGGAGCCTAAAGATTTTGTAATTAGAAGAGTGTGGGTTTCTCATTAAGTATGCGTAGCGGACTACTGTGACCTGACGTTCCGGGCTCTACAGAGCAACAGCACTGCTGCACACTGCCGGCTTTAGAGCTTTAACTCGCTGAACAAACTTCCTTCTACTCTTCAAGGACTTGAAAAATCAGGAACGAATACCCATTATCAAGTGGTCTTTTCAATTATTTATTTTTTAATATTAAATGTTATATGGTTCAAAATTTCAGTTTTGGAATTTTTTATCTTTAATTTTTTTCTTTTAGACAGGCTCTCACTATGTAGACCAGGCTGGCCTCTAATTTATAGAATGCTGCCTGCCTCTGTCTCCCAAGTGCTGGGATTAAGGACATGAGCCACCATGCCCCAGCTGGTTCAAATTTTTATTAAAAAAAAAGGCACTTAGCCAGGCGTGGTGGCACACACCTTTAATCCCAACACTAGGGAGGCGTTCTCTGGGAGCAAGTTCCACACTAGCCAGGGCAACACAGTAGAACCTGTCTTAACAGCAACAACAAAGGCATTGAGTAAAAATTAGAGCCAGTGTTTGTCACCCTTCCAGACCAGAGAGACTTCACTATAGTGGATACACACACATAAAGAATACGCACTGCTTATGTACGGTGGCACACGGTGCACACTGCTCAGCATCGTAAATTTTACGTCTATTTCACTAGTATGTGAAGACTCATGATTCGCTATCAGAGAATCTCCATAATTTATTGACCCAATCGTTACAGTGGAGTCTTCTTTTATATGTGAGCACGTTTTCCTAAATTCTAACAATACTATAATACTGTAAGTTGAGTTACAATTGATAGCCCAAATATCTATTTTTTTCACTTATTAAAATTCTAATTCATGATATGAAAACTAGTTTATTCTTAATGTCCCTATAACTCACCATATAAACATATTGCCAAATAGTATTAAATCAAGAAGCCCTATAACAAAATAAGATGATGACTTACATGAAGAACACATTCAGTGGAAGAGAAAAAAATACCTATGCCTTTACGCATGTCAGGGACTAAAGCAATCATACCTAATGTCTGAAGTTTGTCCCATATCTTATGAGCAAATTCTGTCCTTTCTGCAAGACTCAGTTCAGGCAAGAGTGAACCACAGCTGCGCAGCAGAAGCAAGGCTTGATTACCACCTGGGCTACCTGCAGAGAAACAGGTCATAGATGCAGATAACAGGACCAGTAACACGGAGGAGGTAAACAGCAAAGCTTCAGCTGAGGTTTATAAATTATTTGACCATCTTCAGGCTTTTCAAAGAGATCAAGAAAAATATCCATTAAATGATCCACAAGCCCCACCCCTCAGTTCACCAAAGACAAGAGGGCACCCAAAGACCAGCACTCCATAACACTACTAAATGTCAGAACTGTAATCTTTAGCAGCAGACTGCTTTAAGAAATCTAAGACTACAAAATCCACATACTCTCTAAGACTAATGGATTCAAGAAGAATCTAATTCCTAAGCAGTGCTTGCTACAGTTCAAAGGCTATGCCTCTCAGCACCTTATGGGAAGGACACAAAGATAAAGAACCCACATTACCATGTTTAAGTTTTATCTCCGTGTCCCTTAAACCGGACTTTAAGACAACACAAAAATAAACACGCATTGTCTAATCTGTAAGTACATCCAGAGCAGGGAACTAAAGGGGCAGAAAATAGACTTACTTGTGGGTGTCTAGGACTGGAAAGGATGGGAAGGGCTAGAAGGGTGACAATGAAAAGTTCCAAAATTAATGTGGCAATGGCTGAAGAACTGAGTAAATCAGAAAGTTACGGTCTTTCAAAGAACATGACCGTCTGTCATGGAACCTCTTTGTTACACCTCATCATTAGAAGCTCTGCTCCCTAAGGAAATGATGCCCACAAACAGACTCCGGGAGACTCTTCCTAAAACACACACAAAATTGCACAGTAGTACGTTTGCTTTTGTGTTTGTCAGGAGATGGGGGAAGAGCCTGGGAGTGAAGGACCTGCAGCTACTGCAGGACCTAAGCCATCTGCCTGCTCAGAGGCTGACTGGAATAAAGAGAAATGGCAACCAGTCTTCACTGTGGTCACGGCAGGAAAACTGGTGCCTTCTACTACAGTTTATCATGGAAGCTGTACAACTCGAGAAAGCAGGGGAAGCAAATGGCTATTTTTACTTGCTGACTCTGAAATGGACTCTAACTGAAATATTTCATGTTACTGCAAACTCTGCCTGGATGATCTGGAAGGAGAGGAGGATCTAGTCACACTGACACTTAGTATCAAATGATGCTCTCCACAATGAGCTTCCAGACACCCAGGAAAAACTTCAACTACCTATAGAGAAACTCTGAAATACCTGAGCGACAGGTGCTATCAAAGACTTTCTGCAGAAGTCCCCTTGTAATGCGGCCCGTTCTTCGGACAGAACTGTCCAGTTTCATTAGAGCCCAATCAAACTGACGGTTATTTCTTCTCATAGGAACAGGCTCCTCTTGAAGATCCCTCTTTTCAGCAACAATTGCATATAATCTGGCTTGGCTTGGTAGCTCTCTGTAAAATTGAACACAATTAGTAATAAACTAAGTAAATTGCTATCTAGTCAGGACATCGTTTGTGTGAAGTTTACGCCAAGTTCTGACAGTCACTAAATACCTAATATTGCAATGCAACAGCAAAAGTACTAAGAGAACTATGAACTGACAACAAATTAAAGTTCTGACTTTTGTTTTACACACATAGGCGTGCGCGCACGCGTGCACACACACGCGCACACACACACACAGTAAAACTCCAGTTGATGCTGGCTGCATTGATAACCTTACATGAAATCACTTCAAACTAAGAAGCTAAAATTATACTTCCTTACCGAAGGAAAAGAAAGCAGCTCTTCAACGAGCTCCTCTCATTTGTATAAATGAGACAAACGGCCAGAGTGCACCCCGAATTCCAAAACTACCTTTATGGCTTTGTTCTGGCATGAGCTTATATGAACTTAAATTTTAAATCAGTTATTAAACCAGACAACGAAGTTTCTTCCAAGTTAAAACTCTGCACTAACTTTACAGGACCACTCAAGCCCACGTTAGTTCCCGCCTGTCTAACAAGACCGAAGCATCTCAATTCCACAGCTTTGCATTTTCAACACACAGTTTGTACACTTCCCTAACTCTCCAGAGTAGGAACCGTTGTCAGATAAGAAATTAGTTAAGATGAGAATGTTACGTGAGAATGATTCTAGAAAATAAACAATCTTTCTTTCTTTATTTTTTGAGACAGGACCATTTTTAGTTCAGGCTGGCCAGGAACTTCCTGAGAACCAACAATGACTTTGAACTTCTGATTCTCTTGCTTTCAACTCTGCTGTCATGCCAGGCCTATGCTGTGGGTTATGCAGTATAGGGATGGGACCCACGCTAATAAGCATCCTATGAACTAAGCTAACTGACATCCCCAGAACAAGCAACTCTTTAAATCAATATTTTATTAATACAGTCTAATATACAACTAAACTTCTAAACTGTGCAGAGGTATTTCATACTATAGGAATAAATACTGAACTTGATTTACAAATATCAGACCTAAAAAAATAAACTGACATGTAAAGAACACTGCTATAAATCCTTAATTTTGAAAGGCTTTCTCAAGTACTTCACTTTTAACATACTCAATTCTTGGGAATCTGCTCCGAGCACCTTCAATTTAGTTGCCACTAAATTATGCTAGGCATTCTGTCTAAACACATTAATTCAGAAAAGGCCTTCAAGATGATAACCACATTTTGTGGCACATAGACCTTTTTACCAGTCAGTGGTGAGTTTAGAAATAAAACTGTAGGAGCTATGTGCATAACTGAGTGATGGAGCATGCACTCAGCATGCAAAAGGCCCTGGGTTTGATCTCAGTCCCCCAAAGCCACTGTTCTCCTATGTTCCTAACCTTGGGTTTTGCCAATGTGTGCAATTATTGTGAGAACATAAGTGCTGATCTCATTTGGGTAAATACTTGGTGTGAAGTCTACTTTCAACTTTCCAAACGGCTACGCAGTGTGTGTTCCTACGGCAGCAGCTGAGAGCTCTTTTTCTCTACCACTGCGAGCATTCAGTTTTCAGTGTTTTGGTTTAAGTAGTCATTGTTCCAGGTAAGGTGGCTCATCAGTGTTTTCATTTACAATTTGTTAATAACCTAGGAACTCTTAGGTATTTTGCAAACTTTCATGAGGTCTCTCTGCCTTCTCCAGTGAGGCATCTGCTCAGAATTTCTGCCCAATCTCTAACTGTAGATTTTTAAAATAATTGTCATGGTTTTGTTTCAATTAAATTCTTTACTCCACATTCAAACTCTTCTCTGGTTTATGAGTTGGTTTAAAGTAACTTTGGAGCTTTCAGGGTTAAAGATAAGGATAGGAATAAAGGACAAAAGGTGTTGTTTTGGTTTTTGTTTTGGTTTGGTTTTTTTTTTTTTTTTTTTTTGAGACAGGGTTTCTCTGTGGAACAGTCCTGGTTGTCCTAGAACTCAGTCTTGTAGACCAGGCTGTCCTCAAACTCAGAGATTCTCCTCTCTCTGCCTCCCGAGTGCTGGGATTAAAGGTGTGTGTCACCACTGCCAGGCCAAAAGGTGTATTATTAATAATTACTTTTTAATGCATACTAAGTAGTAGTAAATTACTATGATAGCCCCCAACTTACACTTGAGAAAACTAACAAGTATTTCCCAAATCACAGAAAAAGCTAGTTAAAGATGTGGTGAGAGAAGCAATACTTGATTTGGGTAGTACCATTCAAGACATGCCCATGCGGCACCAGAGCACCAAGCAAGACACAGACACACTGCAAAGTGGTCAAAATTAACCCTAAAGAAGAACAACTAGAAAATGGGGAGCCTCCAAATCTGTAAAAAAAAAAAAACAATGATTTTTTTTTTTTCTGTTTCTTATAAATTACTCAGTCTCAGACAATCTTAGAGCAGCCCAAGAAGTTTCTATGCTTAAACCTTAGGAGGACAGGGTAAGAGAGATGGTTTAGTGATTAAATGCACAGGCTGCTCTTTCAGGACCCAGGTTCTGTTCCCAGCATCCATGTGGCAGCTCACAACCAGCTGTAACTCTAGTTCCAGGGGTTCTATTCTGACACCCCCCTCTAGCCTCTATGGGCACCAGGCACACATGTGGTATACAGATAAACATGTGGGAAAACACAAACAAAACTAAACAAATACTTTTTAACTCAGGATAACAGTATTTCCCTTACAAGAGTATTAACTGAGACCATGTAGTTAGTCTACAACACACTTCTAGTCAAGATGGGTTTGAGACTGCATTTAGGCAAAGATTTTCCATTTCAATAGGTTTACTTGTTGAAAATTTAAAAAAAAAATAGTAACTATTGAATTTAGCTCTTTTCTTATTACCATTTTTGCTCAAGACAAAATAAAGTTATAAAAGTGTTAGCGTAAGGGCTAGAGAGATAGCTCAGTGGTTAAGAGCACTGGCTGCTCTTCTAGACCCGAGTTCAATCCCCAGCACCCACATGGTTCCAGGGATGCCTTCTACTGGCTTCCATGGGCACTACAAGAACATGGTGAACAAATACACATGTAGGCAAAACACCATACACATAAAATAAAAAGCTTGGTTTTTTTTTGTTTGTTTGTTTTTTTTTTGTTTTGTTTTGTTTGAGACAGGGTTTCTCTGTGGTTTTGGAGCCTGTCCTGAAACTAGCTCTTGTAGACCAGGTTGGTCTCGAACTCACAAAGATCCGTCTGCCTCTGCCTCCCGAGTGCTGGGTTTAAAAGTGTGCGCCACCACCGCCCGGCTAAAAACAGCTTTTTAAACGTCAGTTTAAACCTAAGCCCAATATAAAGAAAAATATTAAATATTTAAATAGTAAGTACTCAGAATGGGCCCAATAACAAGTAAAAGTCTGAAGGCAGAACACAATGCTCCACGTCTGGACACGCTCACAGGTTTGGCAAGTAAGCTTAGCAAACATAACCAACCACAGCATCTCCTAAAGCATCGCCTCTCTTCAGTACCTCAGAAGAAATTCGAAAACGGCTTTCAAAGACCTGTTCAAACCTAACGTGCCTGCGAAAGCTTCGTGATTCAGAGACTCATCAGCTTCCCTAAGCCTCACTGGAACAAAAACTCTGGAGTCATAGCTCAGTGACAAGCCCCAGCCCAACCCCAAGAACCCCCTGCACCACACACAGGTCTACTTGTGACAAAGGAAGGGGGACGACAGGCTGATAGGGGCACGCAGCTTCCAATCCTAATAAATCAACACAAACCCTGGCCTTGGTTTTTCAAGACAGGGTTTCTTTCTGTGTGGCCCAGGCTGGCCTCGAGCTCACACTGATCCACCTGACTCTGCCTCCCAAGTGCTGGAATTAAAGGTGTGCACCACCACTACCACCACCACCCGCCAAGAACAGCTCTCTTAGATGAAAAGCACTCAGTAAATTTGTGCTTTTTCTAAACCTTTTGTAAAATTAAGCTATAATGAATTTTCTCCTTGAAAAGCCTTGCCAAATTCAGCTCTCTCCCAACATGGTTTTATGCTTTCTGCCAAGACTAGGACTCTTAGTGCAGAAAGGCCACTAGCGGCCCTGCTATACCTGCTCCCAGCTGCTGTCCTAAAACGGCAATTCTTTGCAGTCTAAATCTCCCCGACTTCTCAGTTCTAAAGGAGGTCTCCCTTCTCTTAGTTATGGCAGGAAGTGTTGGAGGATGCATTAAGCAGATCTGGCCCTATGGTGTGGAAATGAAGCAAGATTTTCAGAATCTATACAATCAGAACGACACTGACTATACTCTCACCATCTCAAAGTCTTACACGCATTAGGTGCTTATAATGGCCTTTAACTTTTAAACTCAAATATATCATCCACTGCTGTTTTGAGAAACATTTTTATGGAGCTGAAAAGATAGCTCAGCCACAAAGAGCCGCATACAGCTCTTGTGTAACACCCAGCACCATGTTTTGTAACGCCAACTCCAGGTCATCTGACACCTTCTTCTGGCCTGTGCAGGCACCTGAACTCTTGTGTATATAGGTACACATCATTAAAAATAAATTTTTTTTTTTTTTTTGGTTTTTCGAGACAGGGTATCCCTGTGTAACAATCCTAGCTGTCCTGGAACTAGCTCTTGAAGACCAGGCTGGCCTCAAACTCACAGGGATTCACCTGCATCTGCCTCCCGAGTGCTGGGATTAAAGGCATGCGCCACGATCGCATGGCCTAAAATAAAGTCTTTTTAAAATGCTTTCTATCTTAAAGTCATCCCTTCAGCATCTAAAACACATTCAAGACTATCTCCGAATCAGGAAGCACAATCTGAGTGAGAGGCTTCCATTTCCCAGCTTGTATTCTCAGGCCAGAAAGTGAGCTGCAGGTACAATGCATGCAGAGAGAGAGGCAGTCTGCGTAAGGGTTTGTTCTCATGGACCCCACTTGTCCTGACCTCCAAATCTACTCTTCAGGTCTAACACTCTCACCAACCTCCTGCTCTCTCCGGGAAAACAGAACCTTCAGTTCCGCATGCTTCAGTTCCGCATGCTTCAGTTCCGCATGCTTCAGTTCCGCATGCTAGTTGAGCCCCCGTTTGCAGTACCCATACTGTTCCCAACTGGCCATCCTGTCTTTTCCTCACGTTCTAAATACAATTATTTTGTCAAGATCCAACACATTCAAACTCCTCCTCTGGATTGAGGCCCCGCTACAGCCAATCATGGAGCCAGTATGGCAATCAACTTGCAGTAACAGATTTCAAACCCACACAAGATCAAAGTGTGGGCTCCAAGTCCACAGACTTCTTTTTTTATTTTTTAGGTTTTTTTTTCGAGACAGGGTTTCTCTGTGGTTTTGGAGCCTGTCCTGGAACTAGCTCTTGTAGACCAGGTTGGTCTCGAACTCACAGAGATCCGCCTGCCTCTGCCTCCCGAGTGCTGGGATTAAAGGCGTGTGCCACCACCGCCTGGCTGTCCACAGACTTCTTTAGCCTTCAAGCCCTGGATACTTAACACATATCCTCTTGAAAGATGAGGCTCCCTCTTGGGCCTGGGAGGTGCTCAATGGCTAAGGCATTTGCCTCTAATTCTGACTTGAGTTCTATCCCCGGATCCGCATGCTGGAAGGAGAACTGGCTCTACAAAGGTGTCCTCTGATCATACGCGCACTGTGGCATGTGCACCTGCACACATTAAGAAACACACAGGCACACAGGCATGCATGGTTGGCTGGTCGGTCCATCTCCTTCCCAAAAACAAATGTGACTGACCTTCTCTGTGCAATACCAATCCAGTATCATCTTATGAGTGCATAACATCAATAAATTATCATCTTATGAGCATGCAACATCACTAGATAGGACTACCATCTACTCACGAGCTTATAGAAAGAGAGCAGGGGTTGAGTCTTGGGTTTCACAGGCCCAAAGGGTTCAGACTCTAAGAGCATTCCAAAATGTCAGGTAAAAAGGGAAAGTTTACTTTTCTTCCAATGACAACTCTAATGGACACGTAATCTTCACCTGTAGGCCACAATCATCAATCTACATCTACTTTCACACAGACTTCATTTCAAGTTCATCTTTCCTCCGAAACACGTGGGGATTACTCTAAGATCTAAAGAGAAGCACAGGCAGCTTAAGGAAAAAAAAAAAAAAAAAAAAAAACCAGGAGAAAGGAAGGAAAGCCCCCTCACCCTCCTCATGCAGAAGGTAAGGGCCAGAAGAATTTCCTTCCAAAAAAGAGGAAAATGCTAAAAGGAAAACTGAAGAGCAAGACACAAAAATACAAGGTGCACACTTCTGGGTACAGATGAAGCAAGGCTAGTAAGTCCCACTCAGTAATGCCTATTAGTCCAAGTCAGACAGCAGAGCTGAAAAGCAAGGCAAGGGTGAACAGGCAGAACCACTCTAGAGCACAGAGGTGAACTAAGAGCCCCTAATCTTCAGCTCATCTTATCCCTCTCTCAGTGTCTGTGATGTCTTGATTTATTGAACAAATGTCTGACATCCACTCCACAAACAAAGTAGGCATCAAGGGAGGCAAAACACTAAGATGAAGACCTTGCCTTTAAGGAACTAACAAGATCTGCAGTGCCACAGGTAATAGAATCCAGGGTTACACATGTTAACAGGGCTAACAGCATGCTGCCCATTCAGAGCTGAGAAGAGGACATCAGAGGAACGCATGGAAGCAGCAGCTGAGAGGGCCTATCACAGATACGAACTTCTCAGTATGAGGAGAATGAGCATCACATTCAAAGGCAGTTGGCCCAGTGGGCCCTCCTTGATGTGGGAGTGTCATATATCAATCTGTTGATTTCATTGGTTAAGCAATAAAGAAACTCCTTGGCCCTGATAGGTTAAAACATAGGTGGGAGGAGTAAACAGAATAGGATGCTGGGAGGAAGAGGAGGTGAACTCAGACTCTGCTCTTCCCCCTGGAGAGACTTGACAGCTCTGCTCTCTGGAGCAGAAACACCAGGCTCTGCTCTCCCAGGCAGCTCCGATCCAGGATGGACGTAGGCTAGAATCTTCCCGGTAAGCGCACCTTGGGGTTCTACAAACAATTATTAGAAATGGGCTAGTTCAGGTGCGAGAGTTAGCCGAGAAGAGGCTAGATAGAAATGGGCCAAGCAGTGTTTAAATGAATACAGTTTGTGCGTTGTTATTTTGGGCATATGCTAGCAGGGGGCCGGGGTGCTGGGGACACAGCCCCGCCGCTCGTATTTCAACACCTCCTGACTCAGTCCCACAGCCCCTCTATTATCTGGAGGCTTGGTAAGCCATTCGGTCTCAAGTCCTGAACAGCAGCTCTTCATAATCAGACTGCATTTTCACAGGATTCCTAGAGAAACAGCCCTCCCTGTTGCTTTACCGCTTGCCATGGGAAGACAGAAGAGCTGAGGCATCTCATTCCCAAAAACACCCATGAAAGCACCAGGTAAGACTTACCCTGGAAACAGCTGGAGCCAGAGTGCTCAACTGTGAACCTGAATGACGCAATCAAGTCTATCAGAAACTCCAGAAAAAGGACGATGGGGGCAGGAGAGATGGGGTATCCATTCCAAATGAAACAGAACTCTGGGATTTTATCACTTGTTGATGAAAGGGGACGATGAGGCGTTGGGGGAGGGAGGAACAAAAGCAAGCATAAACACGAATGGGCTCTTTCTAAGTAACAGAACAGTGACAGCACAGATTTGGGAGAAAAACTGAGTTCCTGCCCTTCAAGATGGTTGGGTTTGAAGCATCTGTAGCTCAGCCAGAGGGACTTCCCAGCTGACAGTCCACATCCAGGAGAAACAATGCAACTGCCCGAGCTAGCAGTCACACCGTGACCACGACACTGAGAACAGAAGATGACACCATGTAAGCTGCCACAGCCAAGCCTCTGAGTGTGCGAGCATCTAACACACGACAGCCAAGTCTCCGAGTGTGTGAGCATCTAACATACAACAGCAAAGCCTCTGAGTGTGTGAGCATCTAACACACGACAGCAAAGTCTGAGTGTGTGAGCATCTAACACACGACAGCCAAGTCTCTGAGTGTGTGAGCATCTAACACACGACAGCCAAGTCTCTGAGTGTGTGAGCATCTAACATACAACAGCAAAGCCTCTGAGTGTGTGAGCATCTAACATACAACAGCAAAGTCTGAGTGTGCGAGCATCTAACACACGACAGCCAAGTCTCTGAGTGTGTGAGCATCTAACATACAACAGCAAAGCCTCTGAGTGTGTGAGCATCTAACACACAACAGCAAAGTCTGAGTGTGCGAGCATCTAACACACGACAGCCAAGTCTCTGAGTGTGTGAGCATCTAACACACGACAGCCAAGTCTCTGAGTGTGTGAGCATCTAACATACAACAGCAAAGCCTCTGAGTGTGTGAGCATCTAACATACAACAGCAAAGTCTGAGTGTGCGAGCATCTAACACACGACAGCCAAGTCTCTGAGTGTGTGAGCATCTAACATACAACAGCAAAGCCTCTGAGTGTGTGAGCATCTAACATACAACAGCAAAGTCTGAGTGTGTGAGCATCTAACACACGACAGCCAAGCCTCTGAGTGTGTGAGCATCTAACATACAACAGCAAAGCCTCTGAGTGTGTGAGCATCTAACATACAACAGCAAAGTCTGAGTGTGTGAGCATCTAACACACGACAGCCAAGTCTCTGAGTGTGTGAGCATCTAACATACAACAGCAAAGCCTCTGAGTGTGTGAGCATCTAACATACAACAGCAAAGTCTGAGTGTGCGAGCATCTAACACACGACAGCCAAGTCTCTGAGTGTGTGAGCATCTAACATACAACAGCAAAGCCTCTGAGTGTGTGAGCATCTAACATACAACAGCAAAGTCTGAGTGTGTGAGCATCTAACACACGACAGCCAAGCCTCTGAGTGTGTGAGCATCTAACATACAACAGCAAAGCCTCTGAGTGTGTGAGCATCTAACATACAACAGCAAAGTCTGAGTGTGTGAGCATCTAACACACGACAGCCAAGTCTCTGAGTGTGTGAGCATCTAACATACAACAGCAAAGCCTCTGAGTGTGTGAGCATCTAACATACAACAGCAAAGCCTCTGAGTGTGTGAGCATCTAACATACAACAGCAAAGTCTGAGTGTGTGAGCATCTAACACACAACAGCAAAGTCTGAGTGTGTGAGCATCTAACACACAACAGCAAAGTCTGAGTGTGTGAGCATCTAACACATGACAGCAGAGTCTCTGAGTGTGTGAGCATCTAATACACGACAGCAGAGTCTCTGAGTGTGTGAGCATCTAACACACGACAGCAGAGTCTCTGAGTGTGTGAGCATCTAACACACGACAGCCAAGTCTCCGAGTGTGTGAGCATCTAATACATGAACATGGGGACAAGTATCAAGGAGGCAGGTACAAAAAAATCCTGAGACACAAGAAACTGACAGTGCCATCCTAGCCAGGAAAGGGGCATTATGGAAAAGGGAAGTAGGATGCTAGAGATTCAAGCCCAGAACACAGACTTGGTAATCATGACGTCTTCTGTCATATTATACAGCCACATAAACAACTGAAAAATATACTAATAGTGTACCAATGGTTCTCTCTGGGTGATAATTAAACAAGATTTTTGGTATTTTCCCTCTGTAATTTAGTTATTCATCAAGGAACGTGAGTTTTGCAGCTTAAAAAAAAAATAAAAGGGGCTGAAGAGGCAGCTCAGCAGTTAAGAACGCTTCCTGTTCTTTTAAAGGACCCAAGTTCAGTTCCCAGCACCCATGCCAGACAGCTCACAACTGCTTGTAACTAAAACTCCAGGGGATCAGAGGGCACCAACACAAACAAAACAAAACAGAAAGATGTTGTGGGATAGGAGCCTGTAGGGGAAAGTGTTCAAAGTCCAGGGAAAGAAAACAAACACTATTTTACTGCCTGCTGAGAGCTGAGCACACAGCTTTGTGAACAAGACCGAGTACTGTGCTCCACAGCCTACTTCCTACCACGGAAACAGAGAACAAGAAAAAAGAACACGTGGTCGTAGACAAGACTCAGATGCGGTAATGTCACTGCTCAGGGTCTTCTTGTATTTATCTTTTGTGCGTGCTACAGGCGGAGGTCAGGACAAGTTGCAGGAGCCTTTCCTTCCACGTGGGTCCTGGGGATCAAACGGAGGTCAGCAGACTTGCAGGGGACGTGCTTTTTCTAGAGGAGCCACAGGAAATTTAGACAAAGCTTCTTCTAAAGAGACACCTGAGCCCTGAATGACAAAAGATCAGCTTTACAAAGACACCTGGCACCTCTCCCTTCACAGACAGGAAGGTCTAAGGTTAGCAGCAAGGACCGGAACCCAGATGTGCTAAACATCTAGACCAAGAGCTTGTCACTAAAATGTGTTCAAGGTTTCCCAAACACTACAGAGATGTCAACAATAGCACTGCATTCCTGGCCTCTGGCCTCATGTTGAGGACTAGAGCAGTGGTCCTCAACCTTCCTAGTGCTATGACCCTTTAATATAGTTTCTCGTGTTGGGGTGACCCCCATCCATGAAATTATTTCATGGCTACTTCATAACTGTAATTGTGCTGCTGATATGAATCATAATGTAAATATTGATATGCAGGATATCTGACATATGCAACCCTCCAAAGGGGTCTCAGCGCACAGGCTGAGGACCACTGGACTACAGGAATGTACAAGGGATTGGCTGCTCTACTGAAAGAAATGAGAGCTAGGAGGTGAAGGATGAAGAGATGTGGCGAAAGCAAAGGCAATGATTTCTTGAAGGTTCATTGTTCAGGCCTAAATTCCAAGCAGCAGCACTCGGAAGGTGTGCACCTAAGCTGTTGAGAACATTTTCTTCACCGAATCATCCACAGTGCCAGGCTGGCCCACGAAGACAGTTACTTCTATTACGGCAGCAAAGCAGTTACTGAGTACTCCCTTGGTACTGTGTACACCTGTGTACCTGAAGGTCTTGGATGTTGAGTGATTTGTCCAATGGCATAGGGCAATGAACTGAAGCACCCTCAGTCCATGGCTCCCCACTCCAGATCAGTTCCCAAATCTTGCTAGACCCCAAAGCTTTTTTGAAGGTCATTCAATTGTCAATTTCTCTCTGGTGCTAAAACCTAAGTACCCATCTTCCTTTTCCTGGTGATCAGAACACTAATCAAATGAGCATTCTTATTTCCCTATAACCTCAAACCACGAAGATGTACTCACACAAATACTTGACACTAACTGGGTGTTTAACTTGTTTTTGCATTCCTAGACAGATCCCAACAGTGTCTGACATGTGTTCATTATACTATTCTGCCGAGACAATGTCCAACCCATGACAGCGGCCTAAATACTGAATGAAAATTTCATCCAAAAAACTCAGGCAAAAACCCGAACTGGGCATTATCAAATGTCATGCTCTAAACTATCCCTGGGTTACTCAATATTTCAAACCCCACCCCCCAGAGAAGGAGGTAGGAAAACCCGAAGCCTCCTACGACTACACACAAGCAAGTTACTGATCAACAGCGTGGGACAGCACCCAGGAAGGGTACTCCTAAGGAAGGACACAGCACCTGCTCCCACCGTAGCAGGCCCCCCAAATCCCTCAGCTTCCTGGGCGGTCCCCAGTCCAAGAGCAGGTGGCGACCTCAAGCAGCAAGCCGGAAACCAGCCATGTCCTCGACCATGACCTTCTCAAGACGCTCAACCTTGTTACCCCCAAATCACGGGCAAGAGCACTGGCCAAAGCATGGGAGACTATGCCTGAGCTGCCGGGAGCCCTGAGCCGGAGAACGCGAGCCCAGACGTCTGTCCACCCGCCCGCAGGAGGAAGGGTCCGGTACTCACCCCGCAGGCGGCCTGCTCCCAGCCGCCGCCACCCGGGCGACGGAGAACAGCCGGCCCGGGCAGCCCGCAAAGAGGCGCAGGGACAGCGGGAGGCGCGGGGCCGCCGTGGCCCCGAGCAGCCAACGAGCAGGTCTCAGGAGGGCAGCCATGGCTCAGGGTGCCCAAGCCGGGAAGCACGCTCCTGCCGAGGACCTGGAGGAACACGTGACGACGGGGGTCGCCCCCGAGTGGGACGGACCAACGGCCAAGCGCAGGGGAGGCCGGAGCCTCGCCAAGGCGCACAGGAGGAGAGAGCCGAACTCCCTGGGACACCCGGATCACTTCTTTGCTTTACAACAATAATTTTTGTTCTCTGTCCTCAACGTTCCGGTTTCCCTTCTCTCTCGCTCCCGCTCTCGGAGAGCTCAGCCACATCACCCCCACCAGACGTTGCAGTTGGTAGAGCCCCTAGAGGTCGACTCTGCCCATGCTCGCGCAAGGGCTTGTGGGGGGCCGACTAGGCGCAACACCGAGGGTGCTGGGAAGGGCCGACTGTGCGGATCCCGGAGTACCGACTACGTTTCTTCCCTGCGCCAAGGTTGCTGACCTAGTTGCTCAGTGACGTAGTTCCTGCCTTAGCACTCAGAAACGGGGGTTAGAGGAAAACTTGATGAAGGAAACTGAGACTGGGCTGTGGGCCCTCTAATTAAATATATACGATTTGTGTTGTTGGGATTGGGGATGTGGTAGACAGAATAGACAGACCTCATCCCAAGTGCATAGGCAGTGCCTCGCTTTATGAAATAAATGGATTTTAACAAAGATCGTATAGTTTTAAATATCGAGATTGAACTTTCCCTTTCTCGCTGCCCCGGTCCTCCTTTCAGTCAATACACCAATATAGCTTTTAAGGCAATGGTGTGATTGTCTGCTAGTATATCGGGAGTTTGTAAAACAAGTTCTTACCTTCACAGGGCTTGCATTCTGAAAGGGTTCCCCGTGTATTCGCGTGAACCGGGAACAGGTTTCTACCCTCTACTTACTTAACTGTTCCTTGACTGTCACCAGGTGAGCAGTCAGATTCTTTCTCCCTCTGGAAGTTTCCTATTTGACTGTTTCTCCTGGGCAACAAACTCCGAGAGCACAGACTGCGACCTCTTGTGTAGTGGAAGGCCCTGCTCGGGTTGAGACACCTTCCGTACATTAAGAATTTATCGAGTGAATATACGTTTAGAGATAACTTGATTTACGTTCCTTTTGGAGAAGAAGCTGATAGCCCCCAGGAAAAAAAAAAGTTTAATTTACTCTAAGTTATACTCTTAAGCACTATGATAGAATGTAATTTATTCCCTCATTCTGTATCAGAACTGTTTATTAAGCACATATTTTGTGCCAGACACTATTTGAGATCCTAGGGATGCAACAGACAACACAGAACGAGTCTCAACTCAGATGAAACACTGTACATTTAAAGAGCCACACAAGAATTGTGATGTAAAATAAATCAAAGAATTGATGGTAGGTTGCCATCTGTGATGATTAATCTTGATTTAGAGACCCTGTAGGGGAAAAGGGCCAGCCAAAAAAACACACCCTGTCCAGAGTCAAAGAAACACACCCTGACACTGAAACTAGAGCCAAAGAAACACACTTTGGCCCTGAAACCAGAGCCAAATCTGCCCCTGACCAGTTAAGCAGAAAACCAAAAAGTTGTTGAGCAGAAAACCCACCAATCCCTGAGCAGAAAAACAACCAATTCCTGAGGAGAAAACCAACCAATTCCTGAGCAGAAAACCCACCAATTCCTGAGCAGAAAACCAACCAATCCCTGAGCATGAGATCTAGCCAATCTGTTTCAAGGAACTGAAAACTGCCAAGTCCACCCTGAAAAAAATCTTCTCCTTGGAAAGACTCCGCCCCTAAGAAGCCCTGTACATATATGCCTTGCACCCGTTCAGTTTGCTGCTTTCTTTTTCACCCTGACAGAGGCAGTCACTCTCCTGGATTCTTCCCTCCCAATAAATCTCTTGAATGAGGTTTGGGTGAGACCTTTCCTAGGAATGGAGCAGAGCGAAGAAGTAGCAACTTTCCAGCTGAGTCACTGGCAGAACAAAACAGAGCAGTGGGGAAACCTCCCCTAGCTAAGCAGAGTTGTTATCCTCTGCTTAGGGACCTAGCCAACATGTAACAACTTCACTGGGGAAGCCCTCACCTGCTCCAGCAGAACTGTTTGTTACATTAGGGGAACCTCTCCCTAGAGCAGGGCTGTAAGCTGCTATGCTTTGTGTGACCTGTGCTATAATTCCAGGATCCCTTTCCATCCAAGCAGCAGTGCTTACAGTCACCACGGAAACCAGCCTTTGGGCATGTCTGTGAGGGGGTTTCTAGGTTGGATTAGTTGAAGGGGTAAGAACCTGCAATAGTCTATACTATAGACAGGACCCACCCACTCCCTCCTCTGTCACCTGAGGCAAGGTGATCTTCCTTCCACTTCCAGACTGAGCTCCTTCTTCCCTTTTCCCTCTCTCTCCTGAAGAGCTAGCCTCTCCTCTCCTCTATTCTCCTCTCCTCTCCCCCTCCTCTCTTTCTCTGTTTCTCTTCTCCCTCTGCCTCTTTCTCCTCTTCCTCCTTCTTCCCTTCCTCTGTTCCCCTCCATAACCCACTAAATAAATACCCAGTTTCTCTGCATAGCGTGCCTATCCTATTCATCTCTGTCTCTCACCCTCTGCAGCTCATCATGGGACCAACTGACCCACGGGGGTCTCTCACCTGAAGCACTGCTCCCTGCCTGGGACTCACTGCCCCTCATGGCCCTCTGCCTGCCACCCCTTGGGAAATTGCACCATTTTATTTTTACCATTATAGAACCACCCTAAGTACGAGTGGCACCATTGGATGACTTGGCAGGGCTGAATCAAAAGAAGAAAGCACTGGGCACCAGACATCATCTCTTTGTTTCCTGACACCCTATGCAGCTGTTATGCCCAGATTTGTGAAGTTCCCCCTTTTCAAAACCAACAAGGAAACAGAGTAGTGTATGTAAAAGCAAAGAGTTTTTTTTTATTTTTTACAAGTTTGCAAACATGGTCTCTCAGTGTGTCCAACATATTGGAATAATTGGAGAACCTCCAGTGCTGTGGGACAATAGTTTTACCCTGTAAAGATTTGTTTCTTGTGCTTGTTTAATAAAATGCTGATTGGCAGGAAGTATAGGCTGGCGACCAGGCAGGAAGAAGTGGGGCATTGAGAACAGGAGAATTCTGAGAAGAAGAGAGATGCAGTCTGTAGTCGGTCACTCAGACACGGAGGAAGCAGACACAGAGCAAGCAAGATGTGACTGCCTCGCCAAAAAAGGTACCAAGCCATGTGGCTAACACAGACAAGAATTATGGGCTAATATTAGTTAACAGTTAATAAGAAGCCTGAGCTAATAGGCCAATCACTTTATATTTAATGTAGACATCTGTGTGATTCTTTGGGACTTAACAGCTGTGGGACTAGGTGGAACAGAAACCCCTGTCAACACCCGAGCTCAGTTAGAGTTGGGTTTTTATAGTAGTAAAGGTGGGGGTAAGGGATTTCCAAGATTCAGGACCCCTGATTGGCTGACATTTGTCTAGGGGTGTCCTGGTGAATGTTTGCTGGCAGGCGATCCTATCTACAATGGTTGGAACATTAGGAATTTCCTTTGGATGGTCTGTTCTTGGGTGGTGCCTTAGTAATCTCAGTTTGTTGACCTTCCCGCAACCAGGTATTGCCTCAGGGTAAACTACTGAGACTGGCAGGTGATGATGGTTGGAAGAACTTCTTTCGGGTGGTCTGCTCCTATATCGTGGTTGGCTAAGGCCTACAGCAACGTGACCAAGCTCATGCTGCCATGTCACCCTGATGGCCTATACCACAATGAGCCAAAGACAAAGTTTCCCCTTAAGTTGCTTTTTCTCAGGTATTGTGTTGCAGCAACAAAACAAGGAACTTACTCACCAGCTGAACAAAAATCAAAAGAGAGGAAGTGAGGGTTGTCTGGAGAAAAAAAGGAGAGCCAGCTCTTGTGCTAGTTTTAGACAACAGCAAATTCAAAACCCTGAGGTGGAGGAAACTGAAAAGGACCAGATGAAAAGAATGAGCAGGGAGTGGCGTTCGACAGGGAGGTCACAGAGGTATTTGGGAGTCAGATCATGCAGGGTGTGAATGACTAGAAGGGTCTTTGCACATGGGACCCAGGGAGCTGGCTGTCAAGACTTGGGCTTTTATGTAGATGAGATGGAAAAACAATTGGAAAATTTGGTGAGCTGCTATGAAACCAATTCACTAGCATTTTTAAAAAAAAGAGTTGTTTTATCATTATTTTATGTGTATGAGTGTTTTTTCTGCATGTATGCATATGACCACAGGCACGCCTGGTGCCCTCGAAGGTCAGAAGAGGGTTTCAGATTCCCTGGGACTGGAGTTACAGACAGGTTGCAAGTCACTGTGTGTGGATGCTAGGAATTAAGCCGACCAGTACATACAGCTTTAAAAAATAATGCAGAGCCCAGTGGTGGTGGCACACGCCTTTAATCTCAGCACTCGGGAGGCAGAGGCAGGTGGATCTCTGTGAGTTTGAGGCCAGCCTGGTCTACAGAGCAGGTTCCAGGATACTGAGAAATCCTGTCTTAAACACACACACACACACACACACACAAAGAGAGAGAGAATGCAGACTCTCCAAGTATATGCTACATCCAAGGAAGACTAGGGGTTTGAATACAAATGTGGAAGAAGGCTGGTAGAAGTAATTACCATAATGGATTTTCTAAGTGTTTACTCCTGAAAACTCCACTCCTTGGTGTTAAATTTCAAGCCCTGGCCCAAATGGCTTTAACATATCAAAGCAGACAGAGCCACCAGGTTCTCCCAGAATCCTTCAGACCATACCTATTACAGTTTATGGCTGGCACATCCCACCTGCTAGCCTGAACTCTTCAGCCCAGCAGCTGGGCTGCCCTTCCCCCAGAGGCTCTGCCCTATGTAATCCAGACATTTTGATTGCCTGCCCTTTTTTGTACCTTTGGCCTCTTGGCTGCTGCACCCGGTTCCCCTCCCTCTCTCTGCACAGGGCCCAGTGCAGTCTGTACTCATTCTGGACTCTCCCAGATGTCCCTGCCTCTGACTATGCTCTCCCGCGCATCTACAATCAACTTTCTCCTCCACCAGACCCAGGGGCAGTCATGTCCTTTTTGTTTGTTTGTTGTTGTTGTTTGTTTTCCTTGGCTTTTTTCGAGACAGGGTTTCTCTGTAGCTTTGGAGTCTGTCCTGGAACTAGTCCTGGTCTTGTAGACCAGGCTGGCCTCAAATCTCACAGAGATCTGCCTGTCTCTGCCTCCCAAGGGCTGGGATTAAAAGCATGTGCCACACCACTACCCGACTTTGTCTAGTATTTTTGTCTGGTGTGATTGCTGTTGTTGTTCATCCACTTGATTCTGATGGCTGGTTTTAATTGTTAATTGTTCATTGTTCTCGGAGGCAGAACTTTGTGAAGTCTCCATGGTATTACAGCATTAGGTGAGAAGTGTAATGGTCTGTCCTGTCCCTTTAAGAGACAAGCCCTGCCCACTCCCCTCTTCAGCCTAGGCAAGCGGATCTTCCTTCTACTTCAAGCCCATGCTCTCTCTGCCCTCTTCAGGAGAAGTGGCTGCCATGGCTCTTCTGCTTCCTTTTTCTCTCCCCCCTGTTTTTTTTCTCTCTCCCCTTCCCTTTCCTTCCCTTTTACTGAATAAACTATACCTAAACCCTCTCTCTGCATGGCATGCCTATCCATCACCCACCTGCCACAGCTGCCCCACCGATGTGCCGAGGTCTCTCACCCACCACCTCCCACCCACCTGGGACCCACAGAGGCCTCGTGTGGTAGTGAAAGACCTGGGTAAATCCAGACCTCCCCAGCAGGAAGAAAATAGCCAAAAATCCAAGCAGGAAGAGAAGAATCAAAAATCTAGGATTAGCCAGTTCAGTGGCTGTGTTTCAGGAACTAGCTGAAGATAAAGTTAGATTGTAATCTTGAGAAACAGGGAGTTTCCCCGTTGTGATTTTAGGAACTAGCTGATTATGACCTTGAGTGATCTTGAGAGGCAGGGAGTTGTCTGCTTGTGACTTTCTGTGACACCCTCCCTGCCCCTATTATTGGGCTGTGGTTTCTTCCTATAAACCCTTCTCCCTTCTCCAGGTCACTCGGGGTCAAACTCTTCCCCTGCGTGGGTTATGAGTCTCGGCCCCAGTGCACTGGTTCCCATCTCGTCTCATCAATTAAAGCCTCCTGTGATTGCAGCAAGGATGGTCTCTAGTGAGTTACTGGGGGGGGGGGGGGGCGTGTTATCCCTAGACTTGAGTGAGAGTCTCCCCGCACCGGGGGTCTTTCAGTAAAACCCGGCTGTCCCTGAAGGTCCACTGCCGCCCCTCAGGGAACTGTGTCATTTACTTAAACCATTACATTGGTGCTCACGCTTCCTCCACGTTCCCTCCTGCCCGCAGGTGGGCTGGCTGAGGACATGTGGAAACCTGGGCTCAGGAACCAGGTATTTACCTGAGCACTTATCTCTACGCACACCAGCGGCTTCAATGGTGAGTTTTCCCATTCCAGTCAGCTTAACTGTTTCTCTGAACCTGAGAAATTGACCCTTGAGGTCCTGGAAATCCTATGGTGTTCCTAGACGTGGGGGGGAGGGGTTGCCCCCAACCACAACCTTCACTGCTGTGGTTGAGCCCTTTGCTGACATTCATCTCTGGTTGCTTCCCATTGCTAAAAACATGATCGGACAACCCAGGGTGATCCTTACGCCCTAGCACTGCACACGCTGAGCAGGGCATTCTCTCTGGAACCTAGGATCCCTCGGAGTTTTCTTTCCCTTTTCTTTTGGACCCTCGTAAGTGATCCCTTCTGTGAGAGATCATCCAGGATGGCCTCTAGCCTCTGGCTTCCCAGCCACCCAGACAGGGCCAGTCAGGCTACATCAACACCTGGCCTGTAGAGAGATGTTTTCCTATAGGCCTTGCAGTGATACTGTTTTCGCAGGCTTTCACGTTCTCAGCTATGGACTATAAACCCTCAAACTATCAGCCACCTGCCTGCACACACTCTGCTGGTGTCCCACTGGCTCTGCTTTTCCTTTTGCTGGGCAAAATCCCCATCCATCTGAAAATGCTCTTTTCCTCTCGCTCCCATTCCTTCTAGTCTATCCCTGACACCCCTACTGCTGGTCCCACAGAAACTGACAAGATTAGTCAGATCCGCAAGGCAGCTGTTTTCAATTCCAGCCTTTCCTCTCTGCCGTGGCTTGTGGCACAAAGGATTGGCAACAGGACAGATTAAGCCTCTAGGTCTCTCTTGATATTGTATTTAAAACTCCCATGGCTCAAAAAACATGGCTTCTCCATACAACATGTGACCACCACCATTTTAACTGAGGTCAGGTGATCAGTTCCCGCCATCTTTACTGAGGTATTCCCTGCCTGGTTCCCTGGTGCTGACTCTGTCACATGTGTGTTTTGTGCAGTGGCATTCCTTTGGTAGGGCCCACCAAGAGCATCCACTTTGCCCAACTTCTGTTTAGTGTGTGTGTGTGTGTGTGTGTATGTGTGTATACATGTAACTTAAATGTACCTATGTTTACTGTTAAATATTATAATTGTCTGCTCATTGTATCTCATTCCAGACTAAAAAAACAATAAGTCTCATGTTTTAAATTGGTATGTACTTTTAAGTCTCTTACAAAAATACTATATATTTGATTCAACCTTGCTTTAAAATATATTAAACAGTTCTCGACTATTGTCAATTCTACTGTTAAGCTTTATTGCAAGCGTTTTTTTTTAATTATTTCTGTCTTTTACAATTATAAATCTTACCTGTTAAGTTGAGAGCCAGTACAGTCAAGCTTGGACCCAGCTCTCCAAGCAGATTCTATAACTTATCTATACCCGGTAAACAGCCCTCAACTGCCCAGAGATCTGGGGAATATGCCATTTAAATGTTTAATTATTAAAAAGGTTTCATAACAAAAAGAGACAGGTTGGCTCCTAGCAACAGCACTCCACTTGCTCCAAAGAAGACAGAAGACAGATGGGCACAGAATAATATCTATCTGCAATTCACTTCAACTGCCAAGCATTGACCACTGGGAAAAACTGCCTTTCATCTAAACTGAAGATCTCCAGAAAGAATCACCAGTATTGACAGCTGCTGCTTAGGTCAAGGTAGGCTTGTCTTCCTACAGATTTCTTAACCCACAGGATCTTCTGGAGCCTGACAGGCACCATGCTAAACAGCAAAAGGCAAATACAACCCTCAGCGACCATGGAGGACCCTGAGAAATAGGTCTAGGTGCCAACCAAGTAAGTTCTCTTGTCATTTTTTAATCATTAACTCCTCAAGTAAAATTTTATCCTTTTCAAAGATCTCCAATGCAGTTTGACAGGTGAGAGGCTTTGTCAGTTTAAAAGGACAACCTCACCAAATGAATTTCAGTAAAATACAAATACAAGATATTAAGGCATGAAACTGCAAATTATAAATGTGTGAAGACAAATACAAGTTATCAAATTCTCTCACACTGCCTTTTATAGTCTTAAAAATGCTTTTCATTATGCAAAAATATCTGTCACAGTCATTCTGATAGAAGTATGCTGCTGTTTAAAACTTAGTGTTTTCACAAACCCAAAAAATTCTTGTGAGTTCCAGGGAGCCGGATTAAAGGGTCCACCTTAAGCAGGTCAGATATACCCCTCTCAATTCCCTGGTCCTAATTTTTTTTTCCTAAACTTAATTTTGTCCTCTATTCTGCCAATACCTTAAACAGGTATAAGAGACACCAGGCATTTCCATACCACAAACACCAGGCAGGAGCAAAGAGACCAGCTACCCCAGGATGTGACCAGCACCCAGCTTTCTCAGAGCCCTCCCCCCAAGATGACACCCACAAATAAGTAAGAAGCAGTCTTGAGAATCTGTCGTCCCAATTCCTTTAACCCGTGGTGCCTAACTTCCCACCTTTTTTTATTATAAAAAAGAGATGGGAATGTAATGATATGATCTGTTACTTTAAGAGACAAGCCCCTCCCACTCCCCCCTTCTGCAGAGGCAAGCAAATCTTCCTATTGCTTCCAGCCTGCATTCTTTCTGCCCCATCTCTTCAGAAGAGGTGGCTGCTGCCATGGCTCCTCTCCTCTCCTCTCTACCCTCTCCTCCCCCTTCTCTCTCTATTTCTCTCTCTATTTCTCTCTCTCTCTCTCTCTCTCGCTCTCGCTCTCTCTCTCTTTCTCTCTCTCTCCCTCACTCCCTTCCCTTTCCTCCTATAACCCACTGAATAAACTATACCCAAGCCCTCTCTCTGCATGGCATGCCTATCCATTTCTGTCTCTCACCTGCTGTGGCTCCTTGTGGGACCAGCTGCCCCTCTGCTAACTTCCCACCTGCCTGAGACCCACAGAGGCCTCAGGTGGTGGAACCCAGCTGCACCATTTTACCATAACATTGATGCTATGACTCAGATTTGAACTGAGGTTGCATGTGAGTCACAGCACCAAATGTTAGATAAAACACTGCAGTTCCCTGGGGGGCACAGCAGACCACAAGGGGCAGCGGGTCCCAGGCAGGGAGTCGCATGGCAGGTGAGAGACCTTGATGGGTGGGCAGTGGGGTAGCCAGTCCCATGAGGAGTTGCAACATGTGAGAGACAGAGACAGATAGGCACGCTATGTAGAGAGAAGATTTTGGTATAGTTTATTCAGTGGGCTGTGGGGAGAAAGGGAAGGTGAGGAAGGAAAGGAGACATGGCAGCAGCCACCTCTTCTGAAGAGACGGGGCAGAAAGAGAGTAGGCTGGAAGTGGAAGGAAGATCTGCTTGCCTCAGCGGAAGGTAAGAGTGGGTGGGGCTTGTCTCTTAAAGGGATAGGACAGACCATTACAAGAAGACCCACCCCGAGTGCATGGAAGTATGTGTGTGTATTCTGTGGGCTGGGCTCCCAGAGTGAACAAAAAAGACAGTGAGTGAAGCACCAGCATTTCACCTCTCTCTTCTGACTACTGACGCAATGTGATGAGCAACCTCATGCTTGTGCAGCCATGTCTTCCCCTCCATGATTGTGTGCCTTCATGAACCATCAGTCAAAAATAAACCCTCCTCTTCATTGGTTCTGTCGGGTGTTGATGTGGGAGTGTCATATATCAATCTGTTGATTTCATTGGTTAAGTTATAATAAACCAGCTGCTTGGCCTCATGGCTGGAACATAGATGGGAGGAGTAAACAGAATAGAATTCTGGGCGGAAGAGGAAGTGAGGTCAGACTCTGCTCTGCTTCCGGAGAGACCCGACAGCTCTGCTGGAGCAGAGACGCCATGCTCAGCTCTCCCAGGCAACTCCAACCCACGATGGACTTAGGCTAGAATCTTCCCGGTAAGCGCACCATGGGGTGCTTACACACATTACTAGAAATGGGCTAGTCCAGGTGCGAGAATTAGCCTGTAAGGGTTAGAGTTGATGGTCGAATCATGTGTGTAAATGAATACAGTTTGTGTGTTGTTATTTCGGGCATGAGCTAGCCAAGCAGCCGGGGTGTTGGGGACGCAACCCCGCCGCTCCTATTTCAACAGGGTGTTATTCCACAACAACTAGCAGAGTGACGTGCCAGCCAACACCCCTTCTGTAATGATTTAACCTTGGCAGGGCTGGAGCCAAGGGGCGCCACAGAGTCACACTGTGCAACAGAGCTCACAGGACAGAGGTGTGTTGGGGGAGGAGTACAGAGGTAACCCCTGAACAAGAGCAGAAGGAAAAGAGAGCAGGGAGCAAGAGCACTTGTTTGGTATGAGGGAATATGCACATGTGCACACAGAGATTGTGCACAAATCCCATCTGCTGTAGCCACAGGGTCTCATCTTGGCAACTGATGATGATGTGTCCTGCTGTTTCTTGGTTTTCAAGGTCAGACCTGTGTAAATGCCTGACTGCTAGCACCTTCACTACACCAGACTGTGTTCGCTACTTTTAACTGGTACACAATGTCGCCCATGAACAGCCTCCAAGGAGAAGTCTTTGTTTGGTTCAGCTTTCAAGGTCTCAATTGGTGTTTTCCTTGCCTGCCTTGTGGAGAAGAGAAGGTTCTTTACTTCATATTGGACAGGAAGTAGAGAAAAGGGGGTGATGTGGGATTCTCCTCTGTATGCTGTGAATATCACTGGTTAATAAAGGAACTGCTTTGTGCCTATAGCAGAAGAACAGAGCTAGGCAGGGAAAACTAAACTGAATGCTGGGAGAAAGGAGGAGGAGTTAGAGAGAAGCCCTGTAGCCCCGCCAGAGCCAGACAAAACGTTAGCCAGTAAGCCACAGCCATGTGGAGATACACAGATTAATAGAAATGGATTAAATTAATATGTAAGAGTTAGCCAATAAGAAGCTAGAGCTAATGGGTCAAGCAATGATTTAATTATTACAGTTTCTGTGTGATTATTTCAGAGCTAAGTGGCTGGGAACCAATAAGTGGCCCCCTCCTTACAACAAGGGGGACTGGAGACCAGGTGTAACTTTCAAAGACATGACTTAGGGGCCTACTTCTTCCCTCAAAGACAATGGTTCTCAGCCTTAAAAGCACTGTTTCCCTTTAATTGCTCATGTTGTGATCACCCCATAAAATTATTTCTATTACTACTTCATAACTGTAATTTTTCTAGTTATGAATCAGAGTGTAAATATCCAATATGCAGGATATCTGATATTTGACCTCTATGAAAGGTCCTTCAACCCAAGGGATCACAAACCACAGGTTGAGAACAAATGCCCTAGCCCTGTCTCCCAAAAGTTCCCACTATCTCCCAAAATAGCACTCCAAAAATAGGGCAAAATATTCAACATAATAGTTTGTGAGGGACATTTTATATGTAAAACAGCCTTCTACCCTTGGACTGGAAGGGCCATGGCTACCTTGTAACGCAAGATGCCTATAATCCAACCCAAGAGTTCTCAAAGTCATAACAGTTAAAACATTGCATCAGAAGTCCAAATTCAAAGTCACTGTTGAAACTCAATGTACAACCTTAGATGTGAGCCCCTGATTAAAATAAATAAATAAAAATAAGCTGGGTGATAGTGATGCACACCTTTGATCCCAGCATTCTGGAGGCTGAGGCAGGAGGTTTGTGAGTTCGAGGCCAGCCTGGTCTACAGAGAGAGTTCCAGGTCAGCCAGAACTGTTACACAGAAAAACCCTTTCTAAAAAAAACAAACAAAAAATAGAAAATAAAAACAAATTACATACTTCAAATGCACAGTGACACGGAGTAAACATGTTCCTTTCCAAATGAAGCAATGGGGGCACAGAAAAGAGGAATGGGACCCCCAAAAGACCAAACCCCAGCAGGATAAGCACTAAATGCCATAACTCCATGTACAGCATCAGGTTATGTGTTATTACAATGGAAGTCTTGGGCAGCCCCAATACTTGGCCTTGCCATTTACAAGTTCTGGTAGAGATGTGTCTGTAAGGAGGGGGAGGGAGGGGAGGGAAGGAGAGAAAGAAGGGAGAGCATGATAGAGCGTTATTTGCCCATTTTCAGTTCAGACCTTTCCACCGTCTTCAAAGAATTCTCCAGAAGCTGGGTATGGCTGAAGAGAGGTCCAGAGGAATTGTCCTTGGCCTCCCTTTGGCTTTTGAAGGATATAAAACACTCAGATGTTGGTTAACTAGAGTCCTGATTTCCAGTGAAAGGAAAAGTCCAAGTAGAGTTTTACTGGGAAGAACAATTTAGAAGTCAAACTTTGCAAAAGTCTGAACGCCATGGTTTTCTAGACTCCGAGTGTGTAAAACTAGTTGTTCAGTTAGTTTGTTACAGTTTGTCAGCTTGACACAGCCAAGAGAAAGTCTTGACAGGGAATTTGGGGGATTATTTTACTGTTTGTAATTTAATGTGTTGAAAAAAATGTTTGCAGGGTCTGGGATGTAGCTCAGAGGTAGAGCACTGGCCTGCCATGCAAAGACCCTGGGTTCAGCTACCAGTGCTGAGAGAAAAACAGTTCATAGAGAACCGAAATGGTGGCTGCTTTTACTTCTCTGCTTGTGATTAGAGCATGAATCGTAATTTTAGGAACTCTGCACTTAAGCAAGTAAGCAAGGCAATGTACCTGCCTGTACCTAGGAACCATGTAGCTTAGTGGACTTTTCCAACAAAGTTTTCCCAAACACCAAAACATGCTGTCATTGCTGGTAAATCGGTTTTTTTTTTTTGCAAAATATTCAAGAATTGAGGTTTTTAACCTTCATCATCTAAGATAATGATTTTCATTGAAGACTAAAGTTTCAAAAAAGAGAAGACCTCAAGATTCTGAGCTGAGAAGGGGGCGCTTGACACCCTAAATGGGAAATCTGCAGAACAGAAGATATTAATCTTGTTTGGCTTCCATCAATACACTTGTTTCTTATAATAGATTGTGAGAACCCCAAAGAATCGGAAACCAGCGCTGATCATTCATAATTTCATGTTGACCTTTTTGCAGTCTCTTTCAGCCTTCACACAAACACGTCCAAAATAATGTGAGCACAGAAGCAAGTGATTGCCTGGAGTTTAAAAGCCTGTTTGGCTCAGAAAGTCTTAGCATATTTTAAGCAGCAGATCTCATGCTTAGCTAGGACTGTGTTTTCTCTTCAGGCAACTTAGCTGATGAGTCTAGGGCTTCTCCCATCTGTGACAACATTTTTCATTTCCAAGTTTATTCACGTATGTAATTCTCAATTATTCCAAAAATATTCTGCTCAGCCCCTTGTTTGCATACAGCCCCAGGATTCTCCTCAAGAGCGGAGGTCCATGCCATCGCAGTTACGGCCTTCAGCGACCCTCTGTCAAACAGATTCTTCCATAAGTGCACAAACCAGGAAGACAGATGCAGGGTCATTTACTATAAGAAAATAACCCATGCTGGCAACAAGAAGTCGTTGCTGATATTTTCCCGGTGTCTCCAAGTGTGAAGGCTGGCAAGTCTATGTGTTTCCCACGGGGCAGATAGTGTCTGGGTGAATCAATACAGAATGCTGCTCAAACATAGTGGGCACATCAGTGTCCTGACTGACGTATACAATGACTCCCTTCAAGACAGGGACTGGTGGCACAGCCCTGGAAACACACTTCAGGAAGTCCTTATTGAGCAAAACTCTTAATTATTAAAATCTGATGTGATTTTGTGTCTTTTCGTTTTGTTTTTAAAAGAGCTAGAAAAATGGGCTGGAGAGATGGCTTAGCCATTAAAGGCTAGGTTCACAACCAATGAAAAAAAGAGCTAGAAAATATATTTAATTCTCTCTGAGCATATATAATATGGGATTTGACACTGTTATTCTTACCTTGTATTAAAAAGATAATTTCCCTTGAACATTTTTATTCAAGTTTCCTTCTGATCATTTCAGTTAGGTTAAGGGAAGGAAGACCAAAAGATTTTGTTTGATCTTAGTAAATACAACAGGAAGGGGGATGTAGCTCAGTGGTAGAGCTCTTACCCAACATGTGTGAGGCCCTGATTCAATACTCATGACTAGAAGAGAAATTGTTTTTTATTGCATTTTATTCCAAGACCTTGATATATGAATTTATTTAGGTCTAACTAATATGTCACCTTGTTAAAACAGTGATACGATAAATAAAATCCGGCCTAATCAAAGTTCTAGAGACGCTAATAAGAAAGGTGTTTTAGTTGGTGTTCTGTTGCTGTGAAGAGACACCATGACCAAGGCAACTCTTATAAAGGAAATATCTAACTGGGGACTTGCTTATAATTTCAGAGTGTTGTTCCATGCTCATCATGGTGGGAGGCAGGTAGGCATGGCACTGGGGCAGTAGATGTGAGCTTTATATCCCGATCCACAGCAACAGGCAGAGGAGAGAGAGAGAGAGAGAGAGAGAGAGAGAGAGAGAGAGAGAGAGAGAGAGAGAGAGACTCTATGTTTGGTGTGGGGTTTGGAAACCTCAGGGCCCATGCCCAATGACACACCTCCTCCAGCAAGACCACATCTCCTGATCCTTTCCAAACAATTCCACTAACTGGGGACCAAGCATTCAAACATACAAGTCTATGGGGGCCGTTCTCATTTCAAACCCCCACAGATGGTAATGTGGTTTATAGAGGCAAGTGAACCACATTCAGGGTGTTTTAAAAGGTTATGGTACTTGAAGAATATGAAGACTTGCCTATGGACAGCCTTTTCTCTGCTATGTGCGTTTTCAAGGGCGGATACTGAGATCAATATATGGGAACATGCAGGAAAAACACAACAAGAGTGAGGCAGGAAGGGGCAGGGGAAGGAAGGGACTGATTCCAATGGCCAACGTTGATTCTCTGGAGTTCACAGTATCTGAATTCCATTCTTGGACTCCCCAGTAAAATGAGGCAGTATAGTCCTGGTGTTTCTGTCTCTCAGCTTGGGGGCAGGCTTTGATCATTTTCATCTGAAAGAATTCTGACTAGTATGGACTTGATATGGAGAAACAGACTTCTATAATGTGATAAGACTAGAGTCTTAGAGAATTTCTTAGGGAAAAAAAAAGTCAGCGTATAGAGTATGTGTTTATATACATGTATCATCCTTTACTTATTTACTTTATTATTTGCTTATAACACACTGCCTTATACATATTAAATACACACTCCACCGCTGGGTTACATCTGCAGCCCTACGTGTTTGCTCCTTCGTTTTTGATTTCCAGCAGTGTTCTGACAAGGAGGATCAAACTTCTTTCTGCGCTGTCATCTGAAAGCAGAAGGGGAATGTCACCTTGTGACATTTCATAGCCTGGGAACACTGCCCTCCATGACCACTGTCAACAGAGGCAGCTGGGACCGCCAGAGTCTCTTGAGATGGAGTCTGTGGACGTTCCATCATAGAAGGTGTAGGGAGGGGGATTAAACGCCCTTTTGAGATCTTGGCCTCTCTGTTATGTAATTACGACCTGATTGCACACGGTGTGGGATTCTCAGGAAGTACTAGAGGACATACATAAGACAGGAAGTTAACTGAAGATGGGGGCACCACCCGGGCAGCTAGGAGGAAGCTGTCGTTCATGTCGGTTAAGACATTCCCGGGATGCAACTGTTCGAGGCCATCTACCCTCCTGACAATAGCCCCCACCCAGGCTCTGTAAGTCGCTCCTTGGCTGCCGAGTCCACTTCGGTGGACTAATAGTTGGTCTGTTGCTGGTGCCCTATCAGGCATGACTAGGCGCTTATTTGTGTCTCCCCAGAGGAAGTTCACACAGCACACCTTTGTCAAGCAGTGGTCTCTCCAGTTGCCCCCCAGCTATCTCAGATTGCTAATGATCTAATAATTCGTACCTTGAAGAGGTGTCCCACATGAACTTTAGCCTTTTCTCTAAATTTCTGTAAAGTTAAAATCACAAGATTTATAGCTGGAATCCAAGAGAAATCACAGAATAGAGAGACGTCTTAAGATAGTTTTCTTCGGGGCTGGAGAGATGGCTCAGTGGTTAAGGGCACTGACTGCTCTTCCAGAGGTCCTGAGTTCAATTCCCAGCAACCACATGGTGGCTCACAACCATCTGTAATGAGATCTGGCGCCCTCCTCTGGCGTGTGGGCATATATGGAGGCAGAATGTTGTATACATAATAAATAAATAAATCTTTAAAATAAAACAAAACAAAACCAAAACAAAACAAAAAGATAGTTTTCTTCCAAGCCTTCCTTTTTTCCATACCACTTCTCTGATCAAAGTAGTAAATCCACCCTCTGTCAAGCACTATGCTCTGGGACGCAACCTGTGATCACGTGACAGGCCCACACCACTATCTCTCACTAATTCATATGTTGCCTTCCCGAGGAAATCCTGAGTTTCAGCTTGGAGGGCAGGAGGTTTGTCAGAGTGTGTGCTAAGAACACTATCCACGGGTTGTCACAAAGTGTGACTGGGCAGAGGGTAAGTCAGGTGATAATTCATTTGCAACTGAGGCCTTAAAGTCCAGAGAGCTCCAGATGTGCAAGGAGCTTCCGAACTAACCTGTCCTCAGGTGAGTCACTCAGGCCTTTATTTCCTGTCACTGGTCCCTTATTGTCTCAGTAACTCCTGAGGGAGAAACCATGGCCCTGGGCCAGGTGAAGCTTAGGGTGGTTCCCAGTTAATGTCAGCCCAGATCCACCAGCTTCCAACACTATGAGTTGCTATGGAGATGAGGGACCTCAGTCCCACAGGGGATGTGTGTGTGGTAAACAACCTCCACCACAACTATCCATCGAACGGCTTCCTTCAAAGGGAGACACTGTTTGAAAATTGGTGAGATGAATTCAGAGGATGGAGCTTGACAACCCCTTGGCACTGGTTACTACCTCCCGTGAACCCTACAAATCATCTAGTTGGCTAGAGCCTCAAGGGAAAAATGAAAACTTTGCTGCCAGAGAACTCCGACCCCTGCAAACAGGGACTTGAGAGCCTACAAAGCTCGCGATCCTTGAGCCCTCTGAGGACATGACTACGAATATTTCCACCATTGGTTTCAGATTGGCCATGGAGAAGAAGGGATGAGGAAATCGTTTCATCGGGTGAAACCGTTATAACCAGATCGCAATCAAGAGAGTCACTCCAGGACAGTGTAGCACACACTTTAATCCCAGTACTCTGGAGTCAGAGGCAGGCAGATCTCTGTGAGTTCCAGGCCAGCCTGGTCTACATGGTAAATTCCAGGACAAGCTAGGGCTACATAGAGAAACCCTGTCTCAAAAAAAAAAAAAAAAAAAAAAGCCGGGCGGTGGTGGCGCACGCCTTTAATCCCAGCACTCGGGAGGCAGAGGCAGGCGGATCTTTGTGAGTTCGAGACCAGCCTGGTCTACAGAGCTAGTTCCAGGACAGGCTCCAAAGCCACAGAGAAACCCTGTCTCGAAAAACCAAAAAAAAAAAAAAAAAAAAAAAAAAAAAAAAAAAAAAAAAAAAAAAAAAAAAAAAAAAAAAACAAAGAGAGAGGGAGAGAGGGAGCGAGAGAGAGAAAGAGACTTACAGGACTTGGAAAAGACCCTGTAATCTTACCAACAGGAAATGTTCAGGGCTGTTGGTTATTTCCCAACTTTGCCATTCCTAAATGTGATTTAAGTTCTGATTATCTGATTTTCTTTCCACTTCTATGCCTTAAGCATGTTTGGTAGAAACAATCTATAATTTAGATGTAGGCTATTAGGTCCTGATGAGCCCCATTCAGGCTTGAACAGGAAGACTGCAAACCACCTGCAATTATAGAACACAGGATGTAAAAGAGGTATTTCTATCTTTAGATTGTCTCCCACTCCCTGGAGGGTAAGTGGTATTTTTCTAATTGAATGTGATTCAGTAGAATTATGTTAAAAAAACACTTTTGGAATTAATTATGGAAGAAAGATATACAGTTACTGTTGCATTTTTGAAAGTCTCCAGTAATTGATGTTGTACAATGATTTTCCTGTAGACGTACTGCATGTAGGATATATGTGCATGTATTGGTATGTATTTGTATGTGTCCACCTGTACATATGTGTGTGTTGCACGCTAGAGGTTGGCAATGAACATCTTCCTGGTCACTATTTTCTTTTTTGAAACAGGGTCTCTCACTGAACCTATGGCTCATTGGCTCTGCTAGACAGACTGGCAACTAGGCCCACAAGGTCCCCCTGTCACAAAGATCAGCCTGTGGCACAGTCCAAGCCTATGAAAATTTGTATCTTTTGGCTAGACACATTGTTTCAGGAACCCAATCTAAGCCGACTAGGACAATCCATCTGATGTTTCTACCCAAAGTTAGCAGAGAAGGAGAGATATTTAATCTTAAATTCTGAGGCATAAAAATGCAAACAGCAATTGCTGGTGACTCTCTCTGCTTCTACTCCACTCTCCTCTAAACCCTCCTGTACTAAGAGAAGGAAGACACCACCTCAGTCAGAACCAAGGAAAGAGAAGGGACCGATGGCATCATCCCTGTTACCGGCACTCATAAGTAAGTGACTTTGGCTTAAGAGATTGTTTTGCAGTTCATAGTAGAAAGGGGTCTGACTTAACCCTTGTTGAATTTGGCCCAGAACCACCACTGTCTCCTTTAGATTTATTCCTTTAACACCATGCTTCTAAGCATGAATATAAGCATTCATTCTTTGTGTCATGTAAATGTTTCTTTCCATTAACCCTCTGCATTCTCTTATGTCATTTTAAGATAATTTTGTTGGTTAGAACTTCATTATGTTTTGAAAAATGATACACCAAGGGCTGGTGAGATGATTCAGCTGGTAAAAAGCTCTGAAATCTGGTGATGAGAATTCCATCTCAGGAACCCATGTCCATATAAGGTGGAGAGGGAACCAGCCCCACTAACTTGTCCTCTGACCTCCATATATGCACTGTGGCATGTACACACACATACACACACACTCACATACATACACACACACATGTACACACAAAAAAATAAAAATAGTAAATAAAAATATTATATACTGAAAATGGTGAGCTGGGCAATAGTGGCATACCCCTTTAATCCCAGCACTCAGGAGGCAGAGGCAGGCAGATTTCTGTCAGTTCAAAGCCAGCCTGCTCTACAGATTGAGTTCCAGGACAGCCAAGGCTACACAGAGAGACCCGGTCTCAGAAAAAAAAAATCTTAAAAAATGTGAAAGATTAAAAGATAACCAAGCTCTCCTCCAGTGTGAGACAGTCACTTTTGGACTACCTAGACCATATCATCCAAACCAAACTAATATATTCAGTATGTTTTCCTTAGAGAACTCTGGCAGGGACAGGGAGCTCTGGGGAGGCAGAGATAGGTAGGTAGCCCTGGTACTCATTGGCCATCTCATTTAAGGTGCTTGGTGAGCTCCAGGCCATTGAGAGAAACTTACTTCAAAAAACAAGGTGGGCAGCTTCTGAGGGGCAATACTCAGCACTGCCTTCTAGCTTCTACATGCACACACATATCCATCTTGTCGTTGTCTGTGGCCTGTGTTACCACCAAAGACCACATGGGTGTCTGTGGTCTGTACTACCACCTAAAGCCATGTTGCCAGGTGGTGTGGGACAAATGTCTATTATATTATATTCTGTCAATTATATTTTAAATAAATGCTGATTGGCCAGTAGCCAGGAAGGAAGTATAGGTGGGACAACCAGACAGGAAGTAAAGGTAGGTCAAGGAGAACAGAAGAATTCTGGGAAGGAGGAAGCCCATTCCTCAGCAGTCCTAACCCGACCACAGAAGAAGCAAGATGTGACTGCCCCACTGAATAAGGTCCTGAGCCACATGGCTAACACAGATAAGAATAATGGGCTATATAAGTTATAAGAGTTAATAAGAAGCCTGAGCTAATGGGAAAATCAGTTTATAACTAATGTAGACCTCTGTGTGATTTCTTTGGGACTTAACAATTGTGGGAACAGGGCAGGACAGAAAGCCTTCAGACAACAGCCAGGGACCATATTGGTATCGATGGCCCATGTTGCCTCAGAGGCCAAGTTGATGTCCTTGGCCCATGCTGCTACTGAAAACTATGATGGTGTTTATGCCCGAGATGTGACAGAGGGCCATGTTGATGTCCATGGTCTGTACTACCACTAGAGACCGTGCTGAGGTCTGTGACATTTGCTGAGGTCTGTGAGAGACCATGTGGTTGTCCCCGTCCATGCTGTCACCAGAAACCGTATGAAAGTCTATGGTCCATGCTGTCACTGACTGGAAAGGAAAAGGAAGCCACTTTTGCAGTGGCATTGATGACTCTAGATTCACAGTTGAGAGATAAGGACATATAAGGCTTTTGTGACAATCCCCATGCCAAAAGTTACTGTCTAGACAGGAAACCATCAAAGAGAACTCTTAGAAATTGTGATAAAGATGCTGAAGTGTAGCTCTCCACAAGAGATGGCTTCTGACAGGGGTGCAGATGGGGAAGGACTCGTTTTCTTTCTAAGGGGTTGGCCCCTGGCAATTTGACCATGCTCCAGTGAGTGTATGGGTAACACGACTTGAAACTTTTTCTTCTTTTCTAGGGACCTGGGAGGACAGGGAAGTGAGTGTGATTGGGGTGCATGATGTGAAATTCCCAGATAATCAATAAAAATATGTTGGAAAAAAAGTTAATTTTGATGCTCGGAAGCAAAAATTAGTCTCATAAATGAACGCCACTATGGGGTTTACATTTAACTTCCCCTCAGCAGAGGTTGACTTGATACTGAAGAAGAAAAAAACCCACTATTATTTATAATTAACTGTTGGATTCCTGTGTGTGTTTAAATAGATAAATGATTCATCAGGTATTCAACAACACACAAAGTGGAAATGAAGACACTGATTGTGACTGTGATCAAGTATATTTCTTCATGTACTAGACTGTACTGTGTATAAAATAAAGATATCGTCAGTTTTACAAAAAATAAGAATGTTATAAAGTAAATTCTGTCATTAATCTCATTTTATAAGAAATGAAAGCACAGGCTGGGTGGTGGTGGTGCACACCTTTAATCCCAGCACTCAGGAGGCAGAGGCAGGCGGATCTCTGTGAGTTCCAGGACAGGCTCCAAAGCTACACAGAGAAACTGTCTCAAAAAACCAAAACCAAAACAAACAAAAAACAAACAAAGAAAGAAAGAAAGAAAGAAAGAAAGAAAGAAAGAAAGAAGAAAAGAGAAATGAAGACACAGAGAGGGCAAATCAGCAAAGATCATCCTTCTAGCAAATGCTCAAGCCAGGTTTGAGATCCCGGTAATCATCCATTTTGTCTGTTGTTGAGATCCCGGCAGGCTGGTTCCAAGCCAATGTATTTAACTACATCTGCATATTGTTTGAAAGAAAACCTTCATACAAAGACACAGTAAGAATGGTGACAATTGCACACAGCTCAGAAGAAGATATATTTGGGTTCATTTGACCTGTTGTTACACTTCCTCCCAGGAATTCTTCCAACCAACATTGGTTTCTCTTGTTTCCAGGCTCCAGAGGCTCAGTATATAGCCACGCAGTACACTTAGCTTTTCACCTCGCGCCTTGGTTCTTCTGCTCCTCACATCTTCTCAGCTAGGAGTCGGGACTTACAGAGTGCAGAGGCCCAGTTTTACATCTCCTTGGCCATGAGACCTGGAACACTGCCACACTGATTGCTGGTCACATTTGAATGGGCTAACTAAACCCTAGACTCCTGGGTTGTGGGCTCACATAGGCCTGAACTTAGGAGGTTTATATTCCACGAGCTCAGTTCCTCCCCTTCTGCATCTTTGTGCACCTTCCCCACTTCCTTCAGTGGGACTAGATATCTTTTTGTTGATCTCCACGATTTGAAAGTCCACATTTATTTTTGCTCATCAGATTGGTGTGGGGGAAAATGCAGACCCTGCCTGAGGATGAGAGCAGTCCTTCAGAGAGTTTCCTTTTGCCAGAGCTTTTGCTGTTTCCTAGAAATTGGCATGCTGGGACAAAATACATAATCCCAATGCTGGTGATTGGGATGACATTCTAATTATCTTTCAAGGGTAAATCATATGTGTCTTAAAACCCATTTGTTGAGTGTCTGAGCACTCAGAATTTTTTTAAATATTTATTTATTTATTTATTTATTATGTATACAATATTCTGTCTGTGTGTATGCCTGAAGGCCAGAAGAGGGCATCAGACTCCATTACAGATGGTTGTGAGCCACCATGTGGTTGCTGGGAATTGAACTCAGGACCTTTGGAAGAGCAGGGAAAGCTCTTAACCTCTGAGCCATCTCTCCAGCCCTGAGCACTCAGAATTTGAAAAAAAAAAAAAAGAGTTGTTCACCTGGTACTATTAAAATAAGCCAGGTACCAGAGATGCTGGAGGATTGATTGCACTGAGTTATATATCGAGTCATTGCTAACTTAACCTCTGGGAGATATTCCATGAATCCTGAGTTCAACCTTGCCAGCTATGCTGCCCGTAGCAGATCTGGCAACACAGCCCTGCTCAGAACGGGGAGGACTGACCATCTTTGCTGCAAAATCCACGGGGCTGCCCTTGCCCTTAGAGCCTGGAAATATCTAAGGTCTTAGGAGACCGAAAATGTGTTTTTCCCTTGTCTGAACTGGCAGAAGGAGCCTCTGGCGTTTCCAAGTACTAGACATTAGTGTCCGCCCCAGTGATGTTAATCTGTTTGTATTTCAGTCTCAGGACATTTTCCAGTTGCTTCTGCCACAACGATCTCTGCCATCTCAGTGCCTCCGATGTCCCCTGTGAGTTCACGAAGCTCTGCAGTACCGGCAGGATGTCACAAAAACTGATTGCTGTCCTGTCTTCCTCCTCTCTCATCCTTCAGTGCCAGCCAAAGCTTCATTTAAAGGGGACTTTGGCCTGGCAAGTTTACATCTGAGCCAAGACAAACCGCATTGCTTTAAAAAATAAAATCACCGGAGAAGAGACTTACATTCTGGATTTAGGACTTTCATATTCCAGTCTGAGGGATTTAAACTGATAGTCATCATATTAAGAAATAAATACTAGAAGAAAGAAATATGAAGTTGCAAGAGAACAAACAAAACCAATTTGAGTGGATGATTGCAAGGGCTCCAGGATGGTCCCAGTAACACTTGAGATGCGTGGGAGAGGGCTAGCAAACCTTGGTACAGTGCTTGATGGCATCAGGCTCTGGGTTCAAACCCCAACTCTAGAAAAAAAATAAAATAAAATAAAAAAGGCATGGATAATAAAGGGCTCTGTGGACATATCTCAGTCAGTGAGATTCTTGCTGGACAGGCATGAGGATGTAAGTTTGATCCCCAGAACCCACAAAAAACGAGGTGTGGGGGGCTGAACAGATGGCTCAGAGGCCAAGAGCACTGGCTGCACTTCCAGAGGCCTTGAGTTCAATTCCCAGCAACCACATGGTGGTTCACAACCATCTATGATGAGATCTGGTGCCCTCTTCTGGTGTGCAGGCATACATGCAGACAGAACACTGTAGACACAATAAATAAGTAAATCTTTTTTTACAAAAAAGATGTGAAAAAAAGTCAAGTGTGACAGTGTGCGTGTAATCCCAGCACTGGGGAGACAGAGACAAGTGACTCCTTGGGGTTTGCTAGACAACCACCCAGGCTAGTTGGCTAGTTCTGGAGTTGTGAGAGACCCAGCCTCAAAAAAAAGATGGACCCAACGACCAACCACCAAGGTTGTCCTGTGGCCAAGGCACTGTAGCATATACACACACACATACTACAGACACACACACACACACACACACACACACAAACACCACACACACATACATACACACCAAACACACATACACACACACCACATACTCATGGTAGATGTGATGTGGGAATTACCATGACATCCTACCCTTATCCACACACACACATACTACACACACACCACACACATACATACACCACACACATACATACAAACACACAGTGCATGTGATGTGGGAATTGTCATGACATCTTACCCTTGTCCACACACACACATACTACGCACACACCACACACATACACACACACCACACACACACACACACACGGTGCATGTGATGTGAAAATTGTCGTAACATCTTACCTGTGTTTATTTTCCTCTGAGCTGAGCCTCCTAGGTCTTGCTATCTGAGCTATGGTCTGGTAGTCATGGTGGAGTGGGGGGAGGGGAGCTCATCGTTCTTCCTCAGGCCCCCCCCATCCTCCCATGCATGATATGAAGTCAGACTGAACAGCGGAGCTAGTGGATGATTGCTAAGAGCCTTGGCCTTTTACTTAATTGTCAGCAAATCCAAAGCTCATGGTTGCTGGTAAAATGCCAGATTGATTATTCAGAAGCAAGTGCCTGAGTCTGGACCAAGCATTGTCTCATTAGTATGCAATGTCCATGCTGGCCCCTGGTTAGAGAAACTGCAGAGACTACAAACAGGAGGAGACAGTGGGAAGGAAGTCAGAAGGAAAAGAACCCAACTTTCAATGGACTGTGCTGTGGAATCATTCGCTGGCTGGTGAGCCTTCTCCCAAGTACAGGGCACTGTCCAAGGATTCCACCGTCCCCTGCCCTGGCGTCAGTGCTTAGCCTTCCTTCCTCTCAAAGCCATCGTGTCTGAGGCTAACCCTTGCATTTACATTCAAATCCCACCTCCTTCTCTGCTTGCCTGCTCTGCAGCTGAAACCCCCTCTTCTTCCTCCCGCATACTAAGTTGCCCCGCTCTGCCAGAGAAACCCTTCAGTGCACATTGGTATGTGCCTCCTAGCTTGAGAAATGAAATCAGGGAAGGTTCTTGGACTCTTCTCTTTCCAGCAAACTCCCCAGCCAGTTTTACAATGAAACACTTGAGAGTTGAGGACAAGTTTTTTAAGTTGGTATTCACTCTTGAGTTTATTATAATCAGGCATTCTTTCCTACCATTCTACTTACCAATAGACTTCATGCAGCCAAACCCAGGAGTGAATACCCCTTCTGAGGTTTTTTTTTGATTGGGTTCCCCACTTTTTCCAACCTCTGAACGTTGGACTGATTTTCTCTCTACAAGTTTTCCTTGCTCATCTACTGTGCTCTTGTGACTGTAACGCCTCGCCTGTGTTACTTTCTACTGTACAGTTCACACTACTGTACCATTCGCGAGCCGGGAAAGGGCCTGGAGATTAAAGGAACACACAGAGACATAGGTCATTTGTGAGGAGCAAATGGACACTATGGGCCTGTAGTCTGAAGATGTGTCCCAGTGTTACAAAAGAACTTTGGGTGACAATCCATGCAGTGAGATGTCTCTGTCAATTCTAGATTTTTGGAAGTTGTTATTAATGCACTTCCTGTTAACTTGGTAATATTATATCCTTATGGAATCTTTGATGGAGTTGAAGAATAGTTATTATTATAGTTTTCCTTAGTTATGATAAAAGATAAAATAGATTAAATATTGTAACTGTAATTCTTGCTTGATACCTGTCTTGCTATATGTAATTTTACTATGTTAAAACCTTCTTTTTCATTTAGACATAAAGGGGAAATGGTGTAGGAAGTTCTTCTGTATATATGTTGCTTTTATTGGTTAATGAATAAAGAAGCTGCTTTGGCCGGCAATCTTGTCTACTTCCCATAACCAGGAGGCTAGCTATATGTTTTTCTTTGGGATCATGTTCTTATTTAGCTTCTTTAGGATATCAAATTATAGACTCACTGACCTTTATTTATCTCTAGAAACCAATTATGAGTGAGTACATCACTTTCTCTCTACCTTCTTTTTTGAAACAGGGTCTTTCACTGAACTTGAGTAGACTAGCTGGCCAGCAAGTCCCAGGATTTCTCAGTTCTGAGGTATGTATTACAGGTTTTTCACATGGATGCTGGGGATCTGAGCTCAGGTCCTACTGGTACAGCAGGCATCTTACCAACAAAACATCTCCCCAGTTCCACCATAGGTAATTTTCATCAAAACAGCCACAGCCTCCATGCAGATAGCTGCCTTCTCTTTAGAAATAAGGAAACTGGGGGGCTGGAGAGATGGCTCAGAGGTTAGGAGCACTGGCTGCTCTTCCAGAGGTCCTGAGTTCAATTCCCAGCAACCACATGGTGGCTCACAACCATCTGTACTGAGATCTGGTGCCCTCCTCTGGCGTGCGGGCATACATCGAGGCAGAATGTTGTATACATAATAAATCTTTAAAAAAAAAAAAAACAAAAAAAAAAAGAAATAAGGAAACTGAGGTTCAGTGAGTGTCAGGTATTCTTATGTGCATTGATGTGTATGTGTGTCTATGTGAGGGTGCCGAATCCCCTGGAACTATATAGTTACAGACAGTAGACTGCCATGGGTGCTGGGAATTGTCTTCTGGAAGAGCAGCCAGTACTCTTAACCACTGAACCGTCTCTCCAGCCCCAAGTTTTAAGTATTTCATTCAAAGTAGCTGAGCTACGCATTGGCACTGCTGGAATTTACATCCAGATGTTTATGATTTTAAATCTAAATTTCTTTCTTTACATCTCATCGCCTCTTTTATTATTTTATTACTTCATTTTTTTAAAAAACAAAGTCTTCTGTTTCCATGTGACCTCTAGTTATGCAGAACTCATTATGCAGAGAAACTGGTCTCGAACTCACAGAGATCCCCCTGCCTCTGCCTCCCGAGGGCTGGGATTAAAGGTGTGCGCCACCAGACACGACTAGGCCCCATTACCTCCTTTAAATGTAGTAGTTTCTGGTTTCTGTGAGGGTGGGGAATAATTGGGCCAAGGTGAAAGAATTTTACCCTATGCTATTTCTGGTCTGGAAGAGCAGTGAGGAAGGTTCACAGCATCCTTTACCTGAGTGACAGGGCCCGTGGGTCTGAGAAAACCAGCTCTTGGCAAACAGCTATGGTGATGTCTCTCTTTTGTCTCCAAACGCTAATAGTTCTGGATTCAAAATCTTTTCTCTCTTTGACTGGACCCGGATAGAATAGAACAAGAAACTTACAGCATATAATTTGGCATTTTACTGGTATGGTAAGCTTACAAAAATTTTGTTCTCCCTGACAAGGCTCAGCTAATTCTATCAAAATAAATCTCTGGAGGGAAAAAAAAGCTCTCTTTGAAAGACTACGAGAAGCCCTTTCAAGAACAAAAATAACACTTAAAACCGATGTTCTGTGTATCTCCTTTTTCTTCTTTTTCAGAAGAAATCCTGCCCTTCCTGATAATAGGAAATAAAGAATGTCATAGAAAAATGTGTCAACATTCGGCACGCTGAGAAGAGAGGAAATTTCTTCACACTGTACTTTAAGTTTTAAAAGATTTGTGGCACACACTGTTTCCACATCCATGTGTCACTTGTCAGTGCTCAGCGCTGTGACGCTGTAGGCCAAAGACATTGTGATAGCATCGGAGGTAGGGCTGTAAGGGAGGTGACCACGTCCTGAAGGTGGAGCTCAGACAAACGAGATGGTGTCCTTGAAAGAAGAGGCCAGGGAGCGGGCCTGCCTTCTTCTCTACCATATGACGATATTTTCAGAAGACATTGGTCTGTAACCCAGATGAGGGACTTCACCAGATCCTGGCTTAGCTGGTACTCTAATCTCTGACTTTTAGCCTCCAGATCTGTGAGTGAAATTTTTTTCACAATGCATAATGACACATTTTTTAATCATGACGCCAAGAGGCTGAGATAGGAGGGCTATGAATTTGAAGCCATCCTAGGGTATGTAAGTAGTGTCCTATTGCCAAAAAGAAAAGCAAGGGAAATAGAATGAGAAAGAGAACGGGAAGGGAAAAGGAAAGAAAAGGAAACCTAAATTCTGTTGTTCATAAGCTACCTAGTCTCTGGAATTTATTTTTTATTTTGTTTTGTTTTGTTTGTTTCAAGACAGGGTCTCTCTGTAGTTTTGAAGCTTGTCCTGGACCTCACTCTGTAGACCAGACTGTCCTCGAACTCACAGAAATCCTCCTGCCTCTGACTCCCAAGTGCTGGGATTAAAGGTATGTGCCACCACTACCTGGCTGTAATTTTTGTTATAACATTGCAAACTGACCAAGATGGATAAGACAGTGTCTTTCTAGGGAAGGATTCTGTTATCAACCTAGAATTTAGCGTTTATAAACCCTCTCTATATTTAGGGATACAAAAATCACAAATAGTCTGTTTTGAGATAAAAGTAATGTTATTTTTAAGGAACAAGATAAAATATTCACAACCATGACCATTTTAACATAAGTACTGGGCTGGCTGGGCCTTCAGTTCCCAGTCCTGTTCCCAGAGTTAAAAGAAACAAAGGCATCTGCCAAGCTGTGTTGGGTCAGCACCACGGACAGCACCACCAGCCCACCTGCTGGTCGGTCACTCCCACCAAACCAGAACAATGGAATTTTCCAGAGAAGACCATTCTCTCTAGGCCCCTTCTCGCTTAGATTCCCACTGGGGAGGGAGTCTCACCTTTGCTCTCTGGAGACTTGGTGTGCACATGTGCACACATGGCTCAAAAGCCTCTGAAAATTAAAGCTTACAGAAACTGAGGGTGCTGGAGGGGAAGATGTGATGGTTTTATAGGGCACTTTGCTCTTCCATGAGAAGGTGCCAAGATGTGGAGCCAAGTTCACTATGATGCTGAGACCAGCTAGTTCGCACTGGCATGAAACTGGAAGCTTGCTTCCTGCTGAGGTCAAAGACCAACAAAACAAAACAAACCCAAAAAGGTTTGATTGCCTAATCCTAGGAGTTTAATGTTGTAGTTTGGTTGATCTTGGGTATGTCTGTTTGTTTACTTGCTATTTGTCACCTGTAAATGTCTTTTAAATGCTTAGCTTAGGGCCACTGAGGTGGCTCAACAGGTGAAAAATACCTGCTGCCGAGCCTTAAAACTGTGTGCAATCCGGGGACCTATATGGTGGAAGGAGAGAAACAACTCCTACTAAGTTGTCTTCTGACTTCCACGTGCATGCTCACACACACACACACACACACACACACACTCATGCATGCTCTCACAGGCACACTGTGACATCCACACACAAAACAAAGAAACAAACAAATGTTTTAACTTTAATAAAAAGATTTATTATATTTTATGTGCATGGGTTTTTGCCTGCACATGTGTCTGTGCACCACTTACATGCTTGGCTCCTGGAGGAAACCAACAGATGGTTTCAAATGTCCTGGAACTGGAGTTACAAATAGGTGTGAACCGCTACATGGGTGCTGGGAATTGAACCTGGGTCCTCTGCAAGAGCAGCCAGTGCTCTTAACCACTGAGATGTTTCTCTAGCCCCTATTATAACATTTTAAAGCTTAATAGAAAAAAGTTTTAACTTAAATTTCAGCCTAAGAAACATTGCAGGGCTAGAGCCAGGGTGAAATATTTGTGAAGGGGTCAAAGGAAAGAACAAAAAGGAGTCTGTAAATGGATTTAAATTCGTAGCACATCTTCTTAAAGTGGTGGTGGGGTGTTCTGTTATGGGGGTGCCATCAGCTCTGCTGTCACTGGGGACATTGACAGTGATGGGGCAGTTCCTGATTGGGCTTTCAGTTCTCGGCAGGCTGTGGGCTTTCTGTGTCCCTAATGAGACAGTCTGCAGGTTCTTCCCTAGTCCTCCTCAGACCGACTAAGATCTTACTCATCGGGCCACACTTCTCCATCCAGTACCATCAGGCATCAGGGGCTTCCTTCCATGCTGGGCTTCCCACGCCCCTCTACTTGGCAAGCTCTAAACACGACACACGTTCACGACACACATTTATTTCTTCCTGAATTTTTTATTTGTCTTTTTATTTATTTATTTTTATGGGTACATTCGTCTGTGTGAGGGTGTCAGATTCCATAGAACTGGGGTTACAGACAGTTGTGAGCTGCCATGTGGGTGCTGGGAATTGAACCTGGGTCCTCTGGAAAAGCAGCCAGTGCTCTTAACCACTGAGCCATCTCTCCAGCCCAGATTGTACCCATCTTTTAAGGCCTTTGTTTTCACTGGGTTTTCCTAACTGGCCAACGCAACAAGAGAATCACCTTACCTCCTATGCACAGCCTTGCTTTGAATTTGGATTATCTCCTTTGCAATAGATGGCATGCTCCTCCAGAGAAGTGACTTACTTTGTAAAGAAAAAATTTCAGGTATCAGTCTCCACCTGCACACCAGTCCTTCAATGAGACCTTCACCGCAGACCATGAAGCGAAGGAGAAACAGACGGGGTTGGAGTAGATATCCACCAGTAACCCTCTTCTCTCCTCCATTTGCTTCCTTTGGAGCAAAGAGAAAGCTCTGCTGGCCCCTCTCTCCTTTAACCACCACACGGTTTTTGAGGCTCTTAAGAACTACCTTTACCCCGATGCCTTTCTGGAGTGCCTTGACGACAGTGTACGGGTATTTTACAGAACTGCTTCAGACCGGAGGTGTCTTCAACAGAAGGCAGTGCTCACACTCCAGGTCCTAATTATATCCCGTCAGTGTTTCCTTTATACTCTCCCTCCAGAAGGATTTGTTTCTCACTGGTTTAATCTGTATCAGGCGTCAGCCTGACGTGCAAGTTCTCAGTCCTGCTGCAATGTAGGGAATCTTTGTCTGCCTTAGAACATACATTTTAATCAGTGCAGAGAGTGATTCTGGGTGTGGAAGGCTGTGTTTCTCTGCTGGGAAAGCCAACCCAGCCTGTGCTGGACACGCCTAGGACATTTGTATCATGTCGTATTCCACCCCACAGGTGGTTCTGACGGTCTATGCTGTGGTATCCTTCAGGGTCCCCTGGGAGTTGTCCCGGGTACTGGACATTATCCTAGAGCACAAATGGCTCCAGGCCTTTCAGGAACACGAGCACTGCATTTTTGTCTGCATCCTTTTGGGAAAATGCTAAGGATAAAATTTTTGAACAGCTCTCGGGTGGGATACCTAACCTAGGCTATTCTGTTACCGGCTCACTGTGGAAGCCATGAATCCTCAGAATCAAAGGCAGTTTTCCTTGCTGAGAGCAAATATTTTATTTGCTTTCCTCTGGGTTTTTTTTTTTCTTTTCTTTTTTTTTCCAAAACAGGGTTTCTCTGTAGCTTTGGAACCTGTCCTGGAACTCGCTCTATAGACCAGACTGGCCTCACATTTACAGAGACTCACCTGCCTCTGCCTCCAGAGTTCTGTGATTAAAGGTGTGCACCACCACCTGCAAACTTTAGGGGTTTTTTTTTTGTTTGTTTGTTTTAGTTTTGCTTTTTTGTTTTGTTTTGGTTGTTTTGGGGGGGGGGCGTTCAGGTTTGACTTGGTTTTTTGAGACAGGGTTTCTCTGTCTGGGTTTTCTTTAACCTCTGAGTCTCAAGTTCGTTGTCCCTTCCCTCCTCCTAGCCTGAGAACTCCCCGTCTGGCAGAGCTGTGGGTATGGTGGGGGCTGCTTGCCCCATGAGGATGTTTTTCACAAGTGAGGCCATTTCCCACACCTATTCTCTCTTGCTCCAAGCCTTCTTCTCCTCTGATACTCAGTTTGTTTTTAGGCATCGCCAATGGCCTCTCCTTCGTTCAATGCCACACTAGCTTCCTTTGGGACCTCTCTGACACCAGAGAGTAGAGAAAAGTGGAGTCTGGAAGAATCAGGAGAGTGGAAAGTTAAAGTTGACTTTCTGTTCTTACAAGTGTCTTGCAGGAATTTCTCATAGAAAAAAACATCTACTTAGAAACTTCCTGCTAACCAGGTGAATTTGATCTACAAACACAGTTCCAGGATTGTCAGGGTTGCTGCACAGAGAAAAAAAGAAAAAAGAAAAGAAAAGAAAAGAAGGAGAAGAGGCAGCTCACAACTGTCTTTAATTCCTGCTCCAGAACCAATGCCCTCTTCCATCCTCCGTGGACACTGCACTCACGTGACATACACACACACACACACACACACACACACACACACACAAATAAAAACATAAAACAAGGGTAAATTTAGTAAGATTCATAAGAATTCTACATGATCATCGATTCCAGAAATTTCTCATGTGGTCCTACCCTCCATGAATACTGCTAGAAACCTCCAAACATTTCTTTTGTTTGTTTATTTTTTGAGGTAAGTTCTCTCTGTGTAATCTTGACTGGAACTCACACTGTAGACAGGCTGGCCTAGAACTCAAAGAGATCCTTCTGCCTCTAGCTCCCTGAGTTCCACACATCCAGCTCAAACATTTCTTGTTTGGAACTTTTGTGTCTAAAATTACATTTCTTAGACTAGCAAGATGGCTCACCAGGTGAATTTAGTCCCTGGAATGCGCACGGCAGAAGTGAGAACTCCTTAAAACTGCCCTCTGACCTCTACATGTGTGATGTGGCACATTTGCAGGTCTCCTTTTTGACCTATGCACCCTTCATACACACACACACACACACTAGCACACTTGTGTGTGCACACACAAATAATAAAGAAATGCAGTGGTAAAATTGTATCCCTTAGGCTTTACACTCACATACTTTTATTATTATTTTAAGTCTACTAGAAAATGATATAGATACTTTGTACTTCTTGATGATTACTCCTTCCTTTAGAATGTGCAAGAGAAAGCATTCAAGTCACAAAGTATCATATAGAAGGAGATGGAGGCCATGGAGTAGGTTGTCAACTGTTACACACTTCCTCTTGACATAAACACATACAGTTGCACCCATATGCATACTCTGTAATTTAATATGCATACATACATATATACTATATAATTGAATCCATATACACACTATGTAAGTGAATACATACACACACATATATATATATATGAGTCCTCATACATACTATATATAACTGAATATACATGCTATATAATTAAACATCCCAAAGTAGTTTTCACAAGGCATCTATTTATTAAGAGATTAGTGATAAAGCTGGGCTAATGTGAAGTTTGTTACGCTCAACTACATATCACACTTCCCAATATCTTCTGCTGTGTTTTTCATCTTAGAAAGAACTTTCCTTATAGACGATATTCATTTTTAAATTCACCTGAATTTTCTTCTCTGGCCTTTCACGAATTTGCATTTTATATTTAAATTTTTGGCTCATATAAAATTAATGTTGAAACATAGGATGGTGTATAGCATTGGTCTATCTCTTAATACAAGTCACATGTTCTTAAGTCAATTAGTAAATTTCTGGTCTTAAAATGAGGCATGATGGCACATAGCTGTAATTCTAACACTTAGCACTAACAGTAGTCAGATGGAATCAGAAGTTCAAGGCCATCCTTGACTACATAGTCAGCTAGAAACCAGCCTGGGATAAATGAGACTCTGTCTCAAAAATCAATACATACATACATACATACATACATACATACATACATACATACATAATTCATCTAATGTAGAGCTGCCCTTTTAAGGCAAAGGAAAGGACCAGCATTCCTGAACCTCCCTGTTGACAGGAATCCCATAAGGCACACACTGGCATGTGACATGTAAGATCTTCCCCAGAGATGGAGCAGAGGGAGGGGCCCAGGAGGTGACATAAGTTTAGCAAGCACCATGCAGTTCTTATGGTCTGGAAGATGGGCACTCACTGGAGTAGACAGAAGAATGTAGATAGTCTAAACCATGTTGTTAGAGGCTAGACCCTAATGCTGCTTGAAGGGCCTGTGAACCAAGTTTAGCCATAATTCCTGCAGCCATGGTGCTTGTTAGGTTTCTATTGCTGTGAAAAGACACTGTAACAATGGCAACTTGTATAAAGAAAACATTTAATTGGAGTGGCTCACTTGTTAGCCTCATGGCTCAGTACCTTTTTCAGTGGGGCAGGTCACATCTCCTTTCTTCGGTGTCTGGACAGGACTGCAGAGGGAGCTTCCTGCTTCCCAGAATTCTCCTGTTCTCATTGTCCCTCCTCTACTTCCTGTCTGGTTGTCCTGCCTATACTTCCTGCCTGGCTACTGGCCAATCAGCGTTTATTTAAAACATAATTGACAGAATACAGAATTGTCCCACAGCACTCACTTACAGTTTTAGAGGCTCAGTCCATTAGTATCATGGTGGGGAGCATGGTGGCTGTGTAGACAGACGTGGTGCTGGAGGAGTAGCTGAGAGTCCTACATCTTACAGGCAACAGGAAGTCAACTGACTCACTGGGCAACATCCTGAGCATAAAAATGTCACAAAGTCTGCCCCCATAGTGACACACTTCCTCCAATAAAGCCATAGCAACTCCAACAAAGCCTCCTAATAGTGCCACTCCCTATGAGATTATGGGTGCCAACTATATTCAAACTAACCCAACACTCAGCCTAAATTTAAGTCTTAGCTCATCTTTCATTGACTCTCCCTATTCTCTCTGTTGTAGTTTTCTCTCAGTAGCTCATACAGTATTTGTGGGTGGAGCTAAGGTCCTTTGTTTTTGATTTACTGCTGTAGCACCAGCAGGAGAGCAGGTGCTTTATAATACAGGAAATGCAAAAACAATCCTCATTGAGCGAGTGAGTGCTTCTCTGGTGGAAAGAGCCACTCTAAGGTAAGGTCTGGCCTGGCCTGGTAGATGTTTCTACTTGAATGCCTCATGTCAGAGCCAAGACTGAGCTCACCATTTCCTCCACCTCAGCCCAAATCCTACCTCCTTCCAATTTCGTTTTCTTCCATGAGGGCACTAGTCCTTTTCTTAGAGCTTTCCTTCAAGGTATTTAACAATTTCTATCACCCTATCTCCTAATCCCAGCATAAAGATACAAGGGTTTCACCATAGGACTTTCAGGTAAACACATTTAGTTATTAGCAAACTATCAATTATAAAAAATGATGATGAACAGAATGTGTGAGGTGGGGTGCATTAACCTCTGTTTCCCAGGACTCGGTGTCCCTGCAAACTGATGCGCCACTTCCAGGGAGCTTCAACCCCTCTCTTAAGTGATGGTGTATTACGGAGCATGGGGGCACATACCTTTGATCCCAACATTTGGGAGGCAGAGGTAGGCAGATCTCTGTGAGTCTGAGATCAGCCTAGGCTACATAGAGAGTTCCAAGACAACCAGGGCTCACAAGACCCCATCTGTCTTAGTTAGGGTTTTGTTGCTGTGAAGAGACACCACGACCACAGCAACTCTTATACAGGAAAACATTGAACAAGGGCTGCCCTACAGTCTCAGCATGGTGCTGGAGAAGTAGCTGGGAGTTCTACATCTGGATCCCCAGGCAACAGGAAACGACACACTGAGTTCAGCCCCTGAGACTTCAAAGCCCACCCCCTAGTGACACACGTCCTCCAACAAGGATTCAAACATGAGTCTATCGGGGGCCATCCCTATTCACATCACCCCACCATTCCATAAAACAAAACAAAACCACCAAAGCAACAGTAACAACAACAAAATGGCAGTACTTGTCTCCCACGGCCTCTGAGAACAGGAGCACCTTGCTGTTAGAACACTATAGGGCTCAGAGGCAGCAACAGTTCAGATGGGAATCTTTGTCCACCTGCTGATAAGGAACCCCCTAGCCACCAGAGGCTTCTTCAGAAGTGACGCTTCTCCTGTCGCAGGTTGGAGTGACCAGAAGTAGGTTCTCAGCTTAAGCACGGCAGTCAGTGGTTCTACTGGGAATTGTGCCCGTGATCACACTCTATGGGAGGAGAAAGAAGAAACTCAGCTTAGGTAGATGGGGGCGGTGGGGTTGTGATACATCCTCCCCGTGAAGGCCTTTCTGACACCACAGAGGATACTGTTACAGAGTGGCACTGCAAAATCCTCCCAAAAGTTGCCCCAGATTAGGCCAGTCTTAATACTCTTACATCACTCCAACTACTCCTACGGGACACGTGGCCTTCTGCCACGTGTTTTCTTCATTCCGGGCAATTCCACTGGTGACCAACAGTCATCTTCAGCAGCCGAGGGAAGAAACATTCCATTGCTGGAGGAAGATCTAGACAATCCAGCGCAGTACCCATCAGAGCTCCCCAAAGTTGCAGCGGTCCAGACCAAGCGGGACTGGAGGGATGGCTCAGTGGTTAAGAGCACACATACGGCTCCTGCAGATCAGCTCCCAGCACCCACACCAGGCCATTCACAGCTGCCTGTAACAGCAGCCTCAGAGCATCCAGCTTCCTCTTTTTGCCTCCACTGGCACCTGGACTCACGCACACACCCCCAAACCCACATATGCACAATCGGTAAAAATAAATCTTAAAACAACAAACAAACAAAACAACAACAGACATGAGCCCAAATGACTGTCGTTCCTTACCGCCCACTGCTGTGGTTCAGCCCTTTCCACCTCTCATTTTATTGAAAACATGGAAAATGTCTCTCGCAGCAGTTGACATGGAAAAGGAGGGGTGTGGTCTGGAAAAATAACCCACCCAACTGGAGAGAAGGATAAAAATGAGAGGAAATAAATTCGTGATTGACCTGAGAGTTGTGGTTGATTGGGAAAGGCTTCATGATGGATCCGTTTGGGGATACTGCTAATGGCTGGTGAGAGGGTACCACATTAGTTCTGGGACAGAGACAGAGGCCATTCCTAATTCCTCTTCCAGACACTGTGCGAATCTTTTAGACATATTGGGAAATTATTGTGGGAAAAGGATAGACCTTGCCCTCATCCCTTGGTCAGCCGTCTTCTCCCAACTGGCTCAGAATCCCACTGCTCTAACCATGGGCCCTGCAGTGGACCAGCGATGAAAAAGTAAGAAAACAAGGTTGTAAAAGAGGATAATATCTCCCAGCCTCTGCTCACCCTCGAGGCTTATTTTGAAAAATCACAGTGATTTAACTTGTTAGCAGTTTAATTCCCTTTAAAAAGATTAACCAGACTAATTATTCGTCAGATTTCCCCGTCTTTGTCAGCCTCAATAAGGATCTTTTGTTACAGTGATTAATGTGTTTTAATTGTAGCTTCTCTCAGGGCAATAATTCGATCGCACAGTATTTGCCGAATCCATGGAAATCTTGGAAATGCTTTGACAGCTGAGCTATTCTTGGGAAACGAAAGTAAGGGAATATATGTACCTAACAGAAAGTGTTTTATAGCATATCATTAATATGGATTTTTCTCTCCCTGACAGAGCTTGCTCTGCCTCAGTCCATGGAGCTGCTTGCTGTGCAGTCAATTTTCCATCCAGAAATATCAGGATGGAGAGATCAATTAATCCAGGTGACTAGACTATCTCCCATATCTCCCATCAGTCCCCACATAGCCGCTAGTGACAGTAATAGCCATGCGGACACACACAGATGGCGCAGAAAGCCAATCTATTGTTCAGTGTCCATAAATAATCATCCGATTAAGAGACTGGGGCCTGCATTGCCTATTCAGTTTTCTACATAATACCACATCTTCATCCACCAACCCCTAATTGTGCAAGCTAAGGATTTTTACGTTAAAAGGCATTTGTACAGACTGCACCAGAGACAAGTTCTATGGGCCACTACTAATCTCCACTTAAAATGTGGTTTAATATTATTTTTCAGTTATGGTGGTTCTAAAAACTTTGGTGTCCTATGTAGGTGGAGTTGATTCTTGGCTTTACTTTTAATTAGTTAAGAGATATTGGGAGAAAGTACAAAAAGTTCTTTATAGCAATGATCATTAAGAAGCCATTTAGACTCATTAAATACCCACCAAGGGAAGAGGAGATCTGTGGCTTTGGGGACAACCTGTTTTATACAAAAGACATCTTGAGGCAAGAGTTAACCAATACCTAGCCACAAATCCAGCCCTACACCAAGTACTAGAAGGAAAACCCCAACCCAAGGAAGTTAGCTACATTCAAAAAAAAAAAAAAAAAAAAAAAAAACACAGACAATAGATGATCTCACAGCAGTAAATCCCAAAGAAGGGAAACACACAATAACATCACCAAATTGAAAAATAAAATAACAGGAACTAGCAATCACTGGTCATTGATATCCCCTAATATAAATGGACTCAAATCACCTATAAAAAGACACAGGATAACAGATTGGATAGGAAAACAGAATCCATCCTTCTGCTGCATACAAGAAACACACCTCAACCTCAAAGATAGGCATCACCTTAGAGTAAAGGGGTGAAAAAAATTTCCAATCAAATGAACCTAAGAAACAAGCTGGTATAGCTATCCTAATGTCTAACAAAATAGACTTCAAACTAAAATCAATCAAAAGAGACAAAGAAGGGCATTTCATATTTGTCACAGGAAAAACCCATTAAGAGGAAATCTTAATATTGAATCTATGCTCCAAATATAAGGACATCCTCATATGTAAAAGAAACACTACTAAAGCTTAAATAACATATTAAACCCCACACATTAATGGGAGAGACTTCTCCACTCTGACCATTCAACAGGTCTATCAGATAGAAAATTAACAGAGAAATAAGGGAACTAACAGATGTTATGACTCAAATGGACTTAACAGACATCTATAGAACATTCCATCTAAACATAAAAGAATATACCTTCTTCTCAGCACCTCATGGAATCGTCTCAAAAACTGACCACATAATAAAGCAAACCTCAACAAATAAAAAGAATTGAAATAACCCCATGTATCTTATCAGATCACCATGGCTTAATATTAGAATTCAACAGTAACACTAATTTCAAAAAGCCCACAAACACATAGAAATTAAGCAATATTCACCTGAATCACCAATGGATCAAGAGATAAAGAAAGAAAGGAATAAAAAAAAAACTTCCTAGAATTCAACAAAAATGACCACACAACATACCCAAATTTATGGAATACAGTGAAAGCAGTTTTAAGAGGAAAAATTATATCACTAAATACCTATATAAACAAGCTGGAAAAATCCCACACTAGTGAATTAACAGCACACCTGAAAACTCTGGAGCAAAAAGAAGCAAACTCTTTTTTGCTAGATGGCAGGAAATAATCAAATTGAGAGCTGAAATCAACAAAATAGAAACAAAGAAAGCAATATAAAGAATCAATGAGACAAAGAATTGGTTCTTTGAGAAAATCAACAAAATAGACAAACCTTTATCCAAACTAACCAAAAGGCAGAGAGAATATCCAAATTAAAAAATTAACAAAATCAGCCAGGCGGTGGTGGCGCACGCCTTTAATCCCAGCACTCGGGAGGCAGAGGCGGGCTAATCTCTGTGAGTTCGAGACCAGCCTGGTCTACAAGAGCTAGTTACAGGACAGGCTCCAAAACCACAGAGAAACCCTGTCTCAAAAAAAAAATTAACAAAATCAGAAATGGAAAGCAGGGCATACATAACAACAGAGATAGAGGAAATCATCAGGTCATATTTCGAAAACCTGTACTCCACAAAATTGGAAAACTTAAAGGAAATGGACAATTTTCGGGACAAATAACACTTACTAAAATTAAATCAATACCAGATAAGCAAATTAAATAGACCTATACCTGCTGAAGAAATAGAAACAGTCATCAAAAGCCTCCCAACCAAAAAAGCCCAGGGCCAGATGGTTTCAGCCCAGAATTCTACAAGATTTTCAAAGAACTAATATCAATACTCCTCAAATTGTTACACACAATAGAAACAGAAGGAACATTGCCAAACTCTTTTTACGAGTCTACAATTACCCCATATCCAAACTAAACAAAGATATTGCTAAGAAAGAGAATTACAGACCAATCTCACTCATGAACATTGATGCAAGAATACTCAATTGATACTGACAAACTGAATCCAAGAACACACCAGAAAAATCATCTACTAGGATCAAGTCGGCTTCATCCCAGAGATGCAGGGCTGGTTCAACATATGAAAATCTGTCAATGTAATTCACCATATAAACAAACTGAAAAATAAAAGCCACATGATCATCTTATTAGATGCTGAAAAAGCCTTCAACAAAATTCAACACTCTTTCATGATAAAGGTCTTGGAGAGAGCAGGTATACAAGAAACATACCTGAACATAATAAAGGAAATCTATAGCAAGCCAACACCAATATCAAACTAAATCGAGAAAAACTCAAAGCTATCCTATACTGAAATTAGGAATAAGACAAGGTTATCAACTCTCTCCCTATCTATTCAATATAGGTTTTGAGGTTCTATCTAGAGCAAAAAAGATCAGGGGGATACAAATAGGAAAAGAAGAAGTTAAACTCTCACTGTTTGCTGATTATATGATGGATTACATAAGAGACCCCCAAAATTCTACCAGGGAACTTCTACAACTCATAAACACTTTCAGTAATGTAGCAGGATACAAGATTAACTCAAAAAAAAATCAGTAGCCCTCCTGTACACAGATGATAAACAAGAGAAACATCGCCCTTCACAATAGCCACAAAGAAAATAAAATATCTTTGAGTAACTCTAACCAAACAAGTGGAAGACCAGTATGATAAGAACTTTAAATCTTTGAAGAAAGAAATTGAAGAAGAGACCATAAAATGGAAATATCTCCCATGTTTCTTGGGTAGGTAGAATTCACATAGTAAAAATGGCAGTCTTAACAAAAGCAGTCTGCAGATTCAATGCAATGCCCAACAAAATCCCAACAAAATTCTTCACAGACCTCGAAAGAACTATACTCAACTTCATTTGGAAAAGCAAAAAACCCAGGTTAGCCAAAACAATCCTGCACAATAAAGGAATTTCTGAACATCACAATTCTTGATTTCAAACTCTACTACAGAGCTACAGTACTGAAAACAGCCTGGTATTGGCATAAAAACAGACAGAAGGACCAATGGAACCAAATCAAAAACCCAGATCTCAGTCCACATACCTATAAATACCTGATTTTTGACAAAGAAGCAAAGGATATAAATAGAAAAAAGAAAGCATATTCAACAAATGGTGCTGACATACCTGGATATCAACATGTAGAAGAATGAAAATAGATCCATATCTATCACCATGCACAAAACTCAAGTCCAAATAGATCAAGACCTCAACATAAAATCAACCATAGAAAGTGGGAAGTACAGCTGAACACATGGGCACAGGGTACCACTTCCTAAATATAACCCCAGTAGCACAGACACTGATAGAAACAATAAATGGGACCTCCTGAAACTGAGAAGCTTCTGTAAAGCAAAGGACATGGTCAACAAGACAAAATGGCAGCCTACAGAGTGGACAAAGATCTTCACCAACCCAACATCAGACAGAGGGTTCATCTGCAAAATATACCAAGAACCCAAGAAACTGGTCATCCAAAAAACAAATAATCCAATTAAAAAAATGGAATAGAGACCTAAACAGAGACCTCTTAACAGATGAAAATAAAATCGCAGAAAGAAGCTTAAGGAAATGCCCAACATCCTTAGTCATCAGAGAAATGCAAATCAAAACAACTCTGAGATTCCAACTTATACCTGTCAGAATGGCCAAGATCAAAAAAACGGATGACAACTTATGCTAGAGAGGATATGGGGTAAAGAGAACACTTCTGCATTGCTGGTGGGCGTGCAAACTACTTTGGAAATCATTATAGCAATTTCTCAGAAAATTAGGAAACAACCAACCTCAAGACCCAGTAATAGCCGGGCGGTGGTGGCGCACGCCTTTAATCCCACCACTCAGGAGGCAGAGGCAGGTGGATCTCTGTGAGTTGGAGACCAGCCTGGTCTACAAGAGTTAGTTCCAGGACAGGCTCCAAAACCACAGAGAAACGCTATCTCGCAAAACCAAAAAAAAAAAAAAAAAAAAAAAACCAACAACAACAAACAAAACTTATGACATAAGCAATGTACAGGTTTTTTGGCCAGTTTATGCAGGTTAACATTTGTTTACTTTAACAAGGACAACACATAACCACAGAGGGAGTGTGTGTAAATTTTCTACCCTAACAAAGTATCTAAAACCGTGTTCCAAAACTATCACTGTGACCTGGAGAATGGAAAGAAGGGAAGGACCATAGGTGAAAGTATTTTTCCTAAGACTGTAAAAGATAATCAATTACAACCCATTTCTTAAAAATAGCACACTGTAGCCAGGCGGTGGTGGTGCACACCTTTAATCTCAGCACTTGAGAGCCAAAGGCAGGCAGATCTCTGAGTTCAAGGACAGCCTGGTCTACAGAGTGAGTTCCAGAACAGCCAGGGATATATATAAAAAAAAACCCTGTCTAGNAAATAAATAAATAAATAAATAAATAAATAAATAAATAAAAAGACCCAGTAATACCACTTTTGGGTATATACCCAAAGAATGCTCATTCATACCACAAGAACATGTACTCAACTATGTTCATAGAAGCATTGTTTGTCACAGCCAGAACCTAAAAACAACCTAAATGCCCCTCAACCAAAGAATGGGTAAATAAAATGTGGTTACATTTACACAATGGAGTACTACACAGTGGAAAAAATATTGATATCTTGAAATTTGCAGACAAATGGATGGATCTAGGAAATATCAGATTGAGTGAGGTAACCCAGACCCATAAAGACAATATAATACGTACTCACTCTTAAGTGACTTTTAGACAAAGAAAAATCTTTTAGGCAAAGAAAAATCAGTCTACAATCCACAACCCAGAGAACCTAGACAACAAAGAAGACCCTAAGAGAGACATACATGGATCTGATCTACATGGGAAATAGAAAAAGACAAGATCTCCTGAGTAAATTGGGAGCATGGGGACCATGAGAGAGAGTAGAAGGGGAGGGGAGAGAAAGGGAGGAGAGCAGAGAAAAATATATACCTCAATAAAAACAATTTAAAAAAATACCTATTAAACCCAAATTTATTTAGTGCTCTAGCCATCCTGGGGACTAGTCTCAGAACTTCACGTGGGTTAACTCATGTTCTCATAATCTTAAGAGGCAGGTGTCTTTAGAATAATCTCTTGAGGTAGATACATTCACAGATCACAAGCTACTTTAGTTAAGTTGTAGTGCTAGGATCTGAGTGGAGGCTGTCTCCCCAGAGCCTAGATTCCACGGAAGACCTAGTTCAACATGTCATGTTCAATGATATGCCATAATGCCATATTTTTTTCCTAATTTAAACCTGGGACAAATAGGCCACATCAAATTGCCATTTGGTTACATTGCCCCAACTAAGAGGAAATAGCCAGGCATCTCCAAAACAACCAGACTCATTTATCCGATCTCAAAAAAGTACAATTTAGGGCTGGAGAGATGGCTCAGAGGTTAAAAGAACTGACTGCTGTTCTGAAGGTCCTGAGTTCAATTCCCAGCAACCACATGATGGCTCACACCCATCTATAATTAGATCTGGTGCCAAGAACACTATATACATAATAAATAAATTTAAAAAAAAAAAGTACAATTTAATCCTTATATGCTTTCATTTTTCCAGCTGTGGACATCTGCTTGTGATTTGTATCCCAGGTTGCTGTGGTTTCAGTCTGTGAGCCTTCCCTAATTCCTCGGTGGAACAACACGGAAAGGTAAGCGATTTTAGCGCAGAAGGAGGGGAGCCCAAAGATGCGTAAACGCTTTTCTCACGGGAATGAGTTATCTAGTGTGGCAATTCAGCCTCCTCGTTCTCTCTGGAATGACCTCACTTGCCCTTCAGCTTTCCACCGCTGCCACAAGTTGAAGAGCCTTGATGTCCTCAGCAAAAACTGAGAAGATTCTAGTGTCCTTCTCTTGGACTCCGCAGCCTCTATGAGTATTGAGTTCAAATAAACCGCGACCCTTCGTGTGACCAGCGTCAGGTATGCCGTTACAGCAACAGGACATAGAAAGTTACTTTCTCTTGCCATCTCTTTCCTCAAGAAATAACCACTTCAGTTTTTCCTCCAAGCCAGGTGGACCACAAACAGACAAATAAGAATTTTCACTCAGAAAGAACGCTGCAGGGATGGCTCAGAGGGTAAGAAAATGCTGCTCTTCCCGAGGACCTGAGTTTGGTTCCCAGCATTCACACTGCCTAGAACTCCAGCTCCAAGAGAACCAATACCTCCTCTGGCTTCTGAGTCACCCCCACAGGTGGCTGGTGGCCGTGCGCGCACACATGCATGAACCTTAGAAAGAAAGACAGGAAGGAAGGAAGGAAGGAAGGAAGGAAGGAAGGAAGGAAGGAAGGAAGGAAGGAAGGAAGGAAGGAAGGAAGGGGAGGAAGCAGGGAGGGGAGGAAGCAGGGAGGGAGGACAGGAGAGAGGTTTTCTTCTCCAGCATGGCGAAAGGACACTCATTTTCCTTCTCATTATTTTTCCTTTCTTTACTTTCGCATTTTAAGTGGGGAAGGGTTGGTGGGATGGCAAAGGTTGGAACTCATTCATTTAAAGACGCTGCAGCCCAAAAATGGGACTGAGAGAGAAAGGCAACGGCTGAAAGCTGCAGAAAGCCCCTCGAAGGCTTTCAGGAACCGCCGGTGACTGGTTTTCTCTGACCCTCTTTCCCTACAGAGTGGCACTTTTTTTTTTAAGCATACTTTTCCAAGTTGTTACATTAACAAATTTGCGCTGGGTTCTTGATCCTTGTCATCTAAAGACTACCTTGTTGGCGGATGGTGAAGTTTTCCTTCATGCCGGGCCTGCTGCTCTATCTAATGTCACAAATGTCTGCTCGCATTAGCTCCCGGAGACTGGAGAGGTTCCGCATGGGGCCTTTTCCGGCAAGTTGATTTGACAGAATGAGTCCCCATGCTAGCTCATGGCACTTATCCGTTAGCCAGCCCTCCTCGGGGACCGGGATTTAGAGTGCACCATATTCGGTTTCCAAGTCAACTGCTGTCCCCTCAGGAAGCTGCGCTGCATTATTTAAAAGAGATGCCTTCGACCAGCGCCATACTTAAACACTCACCCACATTTAACAGAGAACAACAACAACAAAAAAGACCAGGTCAGGAAGAGACAGCCGAACTGTGTCCCAACTTGTCATTCTGTTAACCCTTTCTCCACAGGTTTCTTGTCTTTTTCCATGCTCACTGAAGAGCTCTAGAATTTTCTCAGGGAAGCACTTAAAAATGTATCCTTGCTCATTTTCAAATGATCTTTATTCATAAAGAGCAGCTCCTCCATGGCTATGTTTCCCTATGCAACATCCCCTTACCTTGCAAGGTCTAGGGCCCGAGGTGCCCCTACCTCTTCTTTATAAGTTCCCATTACACAGTTAATTCTGGGGCTTTAGCTGGAAGAAATAACAGTGGCTTTGATTGCATGTATATAAATGTGTGTGTATACACATGAATGCATGCGTGTGCATGAACACACACACACACATACATATGAATGAAAGAAATAAAGAATCATTTCTTCCATAAATGAACAGACCTGCAGCTCAAGGGTTAGTAAGTATAACTCTGGAACTCCAGAACTTTCTAACTTTTAAAAGCAAAACGTGTCCTTTATACCTAAATCTTTGCAAACAAGAAATTGGCAAGATTGTTGGAGAAAAGAGGAGGTCCTTTTAAAAGCTGCATGTTGATATAAATATGAAAAAGGATTAAACTATGCTTCCAATTTCCAAACACGTGTACCTCAATGAATATTAAATGGCAGGCCCCCTATCACATATGACTTATTTACTCAACAGAGTTCTTATCAACAGGGGCCTGGAGTTGTTTCTGGAGCGTGAAAGCCTCTGTAATGGAGTTTAGAGTGGGAAATCCACTAAAGAGGCCACAGCCCCAGAGACACCCCCGAAACCCACCTGTCACTTGGTGTTAGATCACAGCTCAAACAAGGCATGGCTAGCCGCTCCGGCTTAAATATTGCTGTGACCAGAAAAAGAAAGAAAGGCAGGAAGGAAAGAAAGGAAAAGAAAAGGAAAAAGGAGAGAAATGATTCCCCAGGGACTGAGACAGGCTAGAGGCAAATCATGGGGGCGGGCGGGGGTGGGGTGGGGGGGGAGAGACTCTTCTAACAGCTGCCCAGTGTCAGCTGGAATCAGAGTCTAAAGCTCAGCCCGTGAGGGGAGCTGGCGGGGCCTCCATCACTTAGGTGTCATTTCTTCATTTCAGCATCTACGGACCACAGGGCAAGCGGCTCTCCATCAGGCTGAGACACAGAAATCAAGGGCCAGAATTTCCTTGAGCACGGAGGTGCAGCAGGCAGAGAAGACGGACGCAGAAAGATCTGCATCCCGAAATGGAGAGACAAGAGTTTCTAAGAAACAGATCTCCCTCCGGGAGGTAGCTGGATATGCCTCCGTTGGCTAGACCAGCCAGGACAGGAAAAGAACCCACTGCCTGTCCGGTAACACTACTCACGGGGCGCCACTGCTGCGTCCGTGGTTGAATATACTCGGCTTTAGTTGTCTGAGGAATATGTCAGACTTCCCTTACCAACCCCCGCCCCCATACCTTTCTGCACTTGGAAGGGATAGTTTTGGTTGGCCCATAACCACGTCCCAGCCTTCCTTACTGGAAGGGTGACCATGAGACCAAATCATGCCCACTGGGCCATGAACACAAGTGATGTGTGTTTTGTTCTTGGAAGGGCTGGGAACCAACCCTATTCTAGCTGCTTCCTATGGCTGTGATAAACTCCGTGAGCAGAGACAACTTGGGGGATAGGGTGGCATTTATCTGGCTTACTTGTCCCTAGCGTGGTTATTCATTGAGGGAAGTCAGGCAGAAACTGAAGCAGGAACAGAGCTGGGAACCATAGAAGAAAATCACTTGCTACCCTGCTTCCCATGGCTTGTTCAGCTTTCCTTTCTTTTTAAAATTTATTTGTTTTTATTTTATGTGCATTGAAGTTTCACCATGGGTGTCAGGTTCCCTGGAACTGGAGTTACAGACAGTTGTGAACTGCCATGTGGGTGCTGGGAACGGAATATATATTTTCATGTAGCCAGGCTTGCTTCCGACAGAGGATGACCTTGAACTTCTGACCCTGCTGTCTCCACCACACTGAGATTACAGGCATGCTCTACCAAGCTTGGTTTATGAACACTGGAAACTGGACCCAGGCCTTCATGCATGCATCTCTGACCCTTTTGTGAGACTTTTTAAAAAGTGTTTTTCCACTAGTCTACAAACACATAGGTGTATCCGCCCCTCGGAGTTGTGTTGGTGTGTGTATTTGCATGTATATTATGGGCAATGCTAATCATTTCACTCAGTTAACAGGCAGTCTCTGACTGATCCTGTGTAACAGGAGCTGCATGACTCGGGGCTGCTGTGGGATATTCCAGAGGAGTTCCGGTGAGGATCCAGTGATGATGGTGGACCAGAAACCAGAGGCCTCGAGCCAGATCAGTGACTCATTGCGATGAACACTTGCTAGTAAAGCTGACTGGACAAAGGGTATGCTGAGTGACACACCATGGCTCTCAATGCGGCCAGAATGAATGAAGAAGTATTGGAGAGGTGGGAAAAACGGAAAAGTGAAGAGGTTTTTTTTTGGGGGAAGGGGGGGTGTTTTGTTCTTGTTTTTGTTTGTTTGTTTGTTTTGGCTAGGTTTGGGGGGTGCTGCAGGGGTGAGAGGAGGATATGGGGGACTGGAGAGTAAGCAGAATTGGGGTGCATGATATGAAATTCCCAAAGAATCAATAAAGAAATTGTTTAAAAAATAAACAAAATATGGGCCTGGAGAGATGGCTCAGCGGTTAAGAGCCCTGGCTCCTCTTCCAAAGGTCCTGAGTTTAATTCACAGCAAACACATGGTGGCTCACAACCATCTGTAATGAGATCTGGTGCCCTCTTCTAGCCTGCAGACAGATATGCAGGAAGAACACTGTATACATAATTAAATAAATAAATAAATAAATAAATAAATCCTTAAAAAAATAAACAAAATGTAAAATATTATGAAAATAATTTTAAATAATAGTCAGTCCCTGGAATTGTCAAGGAGTAGCCCTTTCAATGTCTCTCACATTTTCACATAGAAATCTCTGGGTTCATTCATTATGTAGCCACTGTTGGTAGACTACCAGAAAGAGCCTCAGGGCCCCTCTTATTATGACCCCTCCCTCCCCAAGTTCTGGAGTTGGCTGAAAAGCTCCATGAGCGACCCAGAAGCCAGCATCAACTTTCTGGGTTTACCACTTGGTTCTGAAAGGCACATCTTGGGAGGATACTGGACTGTGTGGATAACTGACCATGAATTGGCTGGCTAATCAAACAAATCCCGTTCTTTCTCATAAAAGACAGGCATACAGCAGCATGGGGGTGGGGGCAAGGTATGGTTTGTGCCGGGTGCGAACCCCTTTAATCCCAGCACTTGGAGGCAGAGACAAATTGATTTCTGTGAGTTCGAGGCCAGCCTGGTCTACATGGGGAGTTCCAGGACAGCTGGGTCACAGAGAAACTCCATCTCAAAAAACTGAGGAGAGATGGGGGAGGCACAGGGAAGGTACCGGAAATGCTCATTCCTACGGGGAAGACAGGTACAAGTCTGTGTGACAGTGCATTTCAGTCAGGCTCCATAGAATCCGTCATTAAAAATAAAATAATAAGAGTTATATGCCTGTGAAGAGGCATGCGCACACAAATGGGGCAGGTGTGTTTATGATTTGTTTATTTCTCTCAGAGTAATCATTTGATCCTAAATTGTTAGAAGCCTTGGGGGAGGAATCTGTGGCGATTTATTGGTTTTATTTCTTTGTATTCCCATCAGTAACTGTTAGGTCTTAAAAACAAGCGCATTCTGAAATCAGGGAGGGTCCCTCGCCATGACGGCTTGCTGGGGCCTGTGTGGCCAGATTTGAACACTAGATGGCAGCCCTGCCTTCTGGATGAGCGTGCTCGAGCCTTTCGCGCTTGATGCCCCTCCCTTGGAGCCCCAAATCCTAACAGATTCCCAGAGGTGCGATTGACCCCAGGGGAGGAGACTCTGCAGGGGTCTGATTTGGGAGCCTTTGCCTGTCTTTGGAGCCACAGTAGTATCAGAATTTGGGCCCATTGCAGCCCGACTTTATGATTTCTAATTTGGAGCCAGGTACTCTTCCGTCCAGCCTTTCCCAAGTGCAGGCCTTGAAACACCTGCAGGTTCCTTGGGGTTGGCTCTAGTTGCAAGATCTTTAAAGACTTCCCTCAATTTAGGACGTTTAGGCTTTATACAGTAAACTAATGGAGGATCCTGTATCCGGACCCAGGTGAGGTGGAGGCGGGGTGGGGGTGGCTAGGTATCAGGAAGGAACTAGCCAAGCGTGTGCGGACTGCAGCAGAGGTGTGTGAGTCTGTGAGCATCCAAGCCTCCTGGAAACATTCTCACCTGCTGCTTCCAAGCCCTACAAACTCCCAGATGTAGACACTCTGTTTAGTTTCTCCGGGATAAGACCCTTCATTGAATAGCTTCTACATTCCTAGTGCTGGCGCCCTGTGAGTGTTCCCTGAATGCTTGCTAAAAGAGAGTCAGAGCACATCAATGCCGAGACTGCAAAATCACTTGTCTTGTTCTAATTCTGGAAAGCCGGGGATTGTATTTTGTGGGGTGTCTGCTTTCATCTTCACCCTTCTTCCCCACTTCTGTCAACTTTCCCGGGTCAGGGTCTCAGTTTGGAAGCTCATGAACCCCGCGAATGTGCACACTCCGCAGTCAGACAGATCGCCTTTGCCGCCTTCAGTGTCAGCAGAGTGGAGCTGTTTGTCCTGAAGTTCACCCCTGGGAATTTGAGGTGCTCAGACGTTCCCTGGAATGGGACTATAGTCAAAGATAGAATTTGGAGTTGAAAACCTCATCAGTGTGCACAAATCCACCTACTTGTACAAGGAGGAGATTCCCACACCAAAGAAAAGACACCAGGGGTCTGTGGAGATGGCCCGGGGGCTAACGCTCTTGCTGTCCAAGCGTGAGGACTGATCAGCAGAACCCATGGAAAATCCACAGGGCATAACAGCCCATGATAATCTCAGCTTGGGAAGCAGAGACAGGAAGGAGTCTCCATCCACTGTGCTAACCCCCTCAAGCTGGCCAGACAGACTAGCCTAAACAATCAGCCCTCGGCACAGCAACAGACCCTGCTGGGAATTCAGGAGCTCTTCAGCCCACAGACTGGAGGCCTCGGAAGTTCCAATCTAGTTCTGAAGGCCTGAGGGCTTCCTCAGGCCGCAACAGAAGGCTGAAAAAGCTGTGTTCCGATGATGGCGGAAGATGGGATACCAGCCGTGAGGAGATACATTCCCTCGAACCCCTTTCTTTATCTGGGGTGCTAAGACAAGATGCTGCCCTCTCCAAGGTTGGGGCTTACCACCTCCATGCCCCCCCCAGGCCTGCCCAGGGGTGTGTCTCCTAGTTGATTCCAGATCCAGTCAAGTTGACAGTCAAGATTAATGGCCAAACAGGGAAAGAGGCCCAGAAGAAACCAAACCTACTGATGTTGTGATCTTGGACTCCTAACCTCCAAGACTGAGGCAAACTATTGTTTAAGGCACCCTGTCTGTGGCATCGCTAATGTTTATGAATATGATATGATAATGATATGCGTAGGTTTGGCATATTCTTACAATATAATAAATATGATATGCCATGGAATGTTTTGGCCTTTTGTCAGCACGTTCAGGGTCTCTAGGAATATTCTTTAACTGATGGGGTAGGCACACAGGCCTCTGGTCCCTGCCCTTTCCATGTGGATAGCAGGGGCAGGGGAACGAAGCGCCTCTAGGACAGAGACACGCTCACAGTGGTTATGGCGTGAGCCGCCCTTCCATGCCCCTTTTGAAAAACAAGCTCAAATATGAGGGACTGATCACTGATACAGGCCCCAGGAGACAGGGCCCGGAGCGCTGCCAAAGCTATTCTCCCCAAGAGCTTAGCCGGCCCTTGTCGGCCTAAAGGTCATCCCAACAACATAAATCCAGTTTGTCTGAGAGAGAAGGCAACAATAGGACCCGCTCTTCAGAGATTAGATTAGAGCCAGGACGCCTTGCTAAAGCTGTGTGACCCCGGGATCAGTGGCTGAGGATGGGAGGAGGCAGCGGATGAAAGCAAGGAAGGGACAGGGACAGAGTTGCTGTGGACGCGACGGAGAAGATGAAACGCTGAAGCAAAAACATAAAAAATAAACACCCCAGGGAATGGACTTTTGAGGGGGCGCTGGAACAAAGCAATTTCTGCTTCCTGTGTCGCCTAAGGTAGCAGGAAGTGGTCTTTTGAAAGCAGACTAAAACCGATGCATTTTCTTTAGGGTGGACTTTCTAGATCATAATGCAGGCAGAGGGACCATGGAGAATGGAGGAATCTAAACCAGACTCGGCTCTCCTGGGTGTGAGGCCACAGGACATTTCCAGGGCACAGCCTGGCCCTCCCCTTCCTCACAGGACCAGAGACTTCTCTCATCTTCTGTGATGGCATTAGGTAGCAGAGATTTTCTCCAACACCAGCACAAGCAGAAGAGTCCTCTATCCATAAGGAATGTCTCTCATGTTGGCACAAATATCCAAAACTAAAGTGAGGGAAAGGCAATACGGTTCAGAATCCTTCCTTTGCCTGGCCTTTTCCTGCTGTCCCTAATTTCCAAGTTAGCTTGGCTCAGATGAGGAAACGAAGAACAGTTCTACCATTTGTGGTGCATTGTAGTCAGGACTCAGAGGATTTTCCCTTATCTGCACCCCAAAACCTTATCCCCACTGCCTCACCCAGTTCCTCACCCGTGTACAGGGGGATGAGAGCCTAGCCTTGCGCCACCAGACATGTCTCCATGGGAAATGGAGCTGGGAGGTTGTCCTTTAGTATCGGGCAATACCTGTGCCCCTAAGAAAGAAGACAAATCGTGAACAGCTCAGAGAGCATCGCTTTCAGACCACATATTCCTGTTGAGAATGTTGGAAGCCAAATGGGGAAACTACATCCCACAACTTAATAAAGATCTAATTAAATTCTCTAGTAGGCCTTATTAAGTATGTCAAAGCCATGAAGGTCATTTTGAAACACTTCCCAAGATTGGGGACACAGTTCAGTTGGTAAAGTTTTTATCTAGATGCGTGAGGACTTGACTTTGATCCCTAACACTGCTAAAAAAAAAAAAAACTAGCATAAGGCCACTCACCAAGACTCAGGAGGTAGATACAGAAGAACCAATTCAAAGTCATTCTTGTCTGTGTACTGGGTTCAAATCCAGCCTGGGATACCTAAGACCATGTCTCAAAAACAAAACACTTCCCAGCCAGGTGTGGTGTAGCCCGCCTGTAATCCCAGCATTCAGAAAGCAGAGACAGAAGGATTGTGACAGCCTGGTTGGTGGGTTTGCAAAGCAAGTCTCAGACCAGATAGGGCTCCAGAACAAGACCCAACCTCAAAATAAATAAATAAATAAATAAATAAATAAATAAATAAATAATGAAAACAGGGGTGCTGAAGAGATGGCTCAGCAGTTAAGAGCACTTGCTGCTTGGTAGAGGACCTGGGTTCAGTTCACAGCATCCACATATCCACTAACAACTATCTGTAACTTCAGTTTCAGGGGACGTGACCCCCTCTTCTGGCCTCTGTGGCCACTGCATGCATGAAGTGCACAGACACACATGCAGGCATACACCCATACACATCAAATAAAAACAAGCCGGGCAGTGGTGGCGCACGCCTTTAATCCCAGCACTCGGGAGGCAGAGGCAGGCAGCTCTGAGTTTGAGGCCAGCCTGGTCTACAGAGCAAGTTACAAGACATGCATCAAAGCAATAGAGAAACCCTGTCTCAAAACAGCAGCAACAACCACTATAATTGTAATATAATAAATAAACCTTAAAAAACCCTCCCAAACACATCCCCAAAATAAATAAACAAAAATATGTCCTTTGCAGCAACAGCTCAAATCCAGTCCTTTTTAAAAAAAAAAAAAAGTTTTCGGATCACTTTATAACCCCTATTTATTATTTATAAATAACTCTTTATGCCAAATGAAATTCTAATATGTACATGCATGCAGGGAGAAAGAGGGCTCCCATAAAAGCATGTCTGGATGTGGAGTCAAATCAGAACCCGGGTTTTACGGCCGTCATCAGCAAGGCAGATGAAGGACAGCTGGTTGGCGGGAGGGGTCTAGAGCCCTGGTCATGGCAGCGCAGAGGAGAAACCGAGGACATTTTACATGTAGAGGGAACACTGCAGACGACGTGATGGTGGGTTAGTGAGTGAAGGTTGACAACAGCGTGGGTCGCAGACATATTGATTATCAGGAGGAAACGAGGCCCAAACCTGCCAGAGTCTGGTCAAAGGGGGAAATCACTTTCCAGCTAGTGGTAGAAGATGATTCTCTTCCTCTAGGGGGAAAGGAGGGAAATTGGTAAGATACGAGACACAAGAGAAAGGCTTACGGAAGTTTCTCCTCTTATGAGGAGCCTTGAGAGCTGAGTGCTGGCGGTGGCGTAGCCATTGCTCTGTGCGAGGGCAGAGAGAAAGATGGGGGCGGGAGGGGGGTTGAGTGCATGTGTGCGAAGGGACTGCTTAAGGGACTGTGAGCTCAGCCTCAGCCTCAGCCTCAGGGGTCGGCGTGCAGGATGTGGGCGCTCTGAGTGTATATGCAATGCTGACACGTCCTGTGCGGGATGTGGGAACCTTTCTGCACGCCACGTAGAAGAAGGTCCGCAGCTGCAGAGCGGTTTCCTTTGTGCTTCTGAGTTTCCGGCAAGGCAGTAGCTATCACACGTGAGATATTTTTTTGAACAGGATACTTGGCACACGTGTGTGGCTAGGGATTAAATGTAGGGCCTCATGCATGCTAGGCAAACACTCTACCCCTGAGATATACTCTAGTCCCATTTAAACAGGCTACGGTGCTGGTGCCGGCACCCTTTGTGGTCTCAGCCATTTTCAATGGGTCAGCGTGAGAGGAAGGCGTCAGTGACAAGCAAGCGTGCTGTAGTTAGTGGAAAAGTCCAGATGTTGCCCACGGATGCTCTCTTGACTCACACATGTTACACTCTCTGGAGAGGGCTGCTGCGTGGGCTATGGCTGCATGTTACACCACTTCCAGAAGCATCGTTACAGCACGTGCAACTCCAGCCAGCTGTTCACGAAGGCAGGGTTTCTGAGAGGGGCCGGTGAGTTTCTGATCGCATGGGTGGGAAAGGCTATGTCTCCACCAGCCCAGCTGGTGAAGGAAGACTGCCCGGCCCCCTCCCTGTCCCTGAGAGTTCTGCAGTAGACAGGTTTTCAGGACAATCACCTCAGCTCTCAAATTCGCAAGCTTGCTTTTTTTTCTGTTCTATAGCACTTCGTTCTATTTGACATTATGCAGAGACAACTTAACCAGTACAATGCCCTGGTTTGGAAAATATTGAGTGTTTGTATCCTAAAGTCTAAGTCATCAGCCTAATTTTAGTCTAACAAGATTTACGATGGGGAAAACGAGTGTGATTAAACCCCGGCGGGGGTTTGGGAAGAGTGGAGACACCACAGACCCTCACAATAGCTCCCGCCATGCAATAGGCTAATGAAATCATGTCCCTGCTACACGCTGTATTCTCTGGGAGCCGCAAATGCACTTAACATCTCTGCAGTTGATATGCCAGGCTTTTCCCCCTATGGTGAAGAACAGCAAATTTTCAAAATGTATTTGTTAGATCTTTTTAACTTGCTAGGAAAAGAATGCGCCAGGGCTCCCTGGTAAAGAATATGTGGTTCTCCTGAGGGAAGATGTCTTCTTCCCCAGGCTGGGAAGATGTTTGGAAAGAAGAAAAATAGCATGGCTTTAATATTGGGAACGAGGGGGTTAATGTGGTTGGGGCCACTGGCTGGGCTGGTTTTCTGAGACACTTGCACAGGAGAGGCCTCTAAACCATTGGTTCTCAACCTGTGGGTTGCAACCCCTTGGGGGTCAAATGACCCTTTCACAGATGTCGCCTAAGACCATCTTGCATATCAGATGTATTTTCATTACAACTCATACCAGCAGCAAAATTAAAAAGTAACAGTGGAAATAATTGTATGGTTGGGGTCACCACAACGTGAGGAACTGTATTGAAGGGTTGCAGCATTAGGAAGGCTGAGAACCACTACGCTAGACCATGAGAGCTCGTCAGTGGACTCGATTTTCAGACAGTTCTGGCATTCTTCCTGATGTTGAGCGAGGGGAATGGGTTGAACTAGTCAATGTGGATAGATGTGGTTTTTGTTTGTTTGTTTGTTTGTTTTTTCGAGACCGGGTTTCTCTGTGGTTTTGGAGCCTGTCCTGGAACTAGCTCTTGTAGACCAGGCTGGTCTCGAACTCACAGAGATCCGCCTGCCTCTGCCTCCCGAGTGCTGGGATTAAAGGCGTGTGCCACCACCACCCGGCTTGGATAGATGTGTTTTGAAGACAAGCTCCCCTGCCCCTCACAAAAAAAAAAAAAAATCCTTCCAGGAGCTAAGCATTCAGCCCAGGTACCACAGTGCACTCAGTGTGTGCAGAACCTTGTGTTTTGGATTCAGCATTAAAACCAAGACTTTGCCGGGCAGGGCTGGTGCTTGCCTTTAATCCCAGCACTCTGTGAATTCGAGGCCAGCCTGGTCCACAGAGTGAGTTCTGGGACAGCCAAGGCTGTTACACAGAAAAACCCTGTCTCGAAAAACCAAAACCAAACAAACAAAAATTCTTTGAGTCCACAATTCCCCTCATTGATCTACTTCCCCTGGCCACAAAACCTCAGAAGTACACTATTTCCATGACTGAGGGTGTAGATCAGTTGGTAGAGGGCTAGCTCTGTGGGCAGAAAACCCTGAGTTCGGTCTGCAGTGCCCAAGTGGGCATCAGAGTGCAGCCTGTGATCCCAGTACAGGAGAGGTGGGAAGAGGAGGTTCAAGGACTGCCTCAGTGACTCTGAACCCAGCCTGGACTACAAACCACATCTCTAAACAACACAGCAGCCAAAAGCCCTTCAGTGCTTCCTCCTAAAGCTGCTCCAACCCAGGCTTTTCTTCCACTGCTTCACGGGAATCACGCTTGCCCAGGTCAACACAGTTCCTGGTCGTCCCCATTGTACTCTCCTCAGCTCGCGTTCCTCTGTAATGCCCCTCGCTCTTTCCTAGATTTCTTGTGCCCTGCTCCTTGTCCTTCTGCATGGCCTCTTTATTTAGATGTCTGACAAGCATTTTAATACACCCCCAACTAGACTCAGTATTTGCCATGCAATGAGTTCTCTGCATACAAGTGAATGTTCACTCCAAAGGTCTTTTCATCTTTAACTTTTTTTTTCAGTTTACTATAAATTCTTTTTAAAAGATGGAAGTCCCTGTGGTGGTTTGTATGACCCCCATAGACTCGTGTGTTTGAATGCTTGGCCCATAGGGAGTGGCACTATTAAAAGGTGTGACCTTGTTGGAGGAAGTGTGTTATTGTTGGGGCCAACTTTGAAGTCTCATGTATACTCAAGCTACACTCAGTACCTACTCTCTCCTGCTGCCTGCAGATGAAAGGGTAGAACTCTCAGCTCCTTCTCCAGAACCATGTCCCGCCCCAATTAGATGTTTTCCTTTACAAGAGTTGCTTTTGGGTATGGTGTCTCTTCACAGCAATAGAAATCCTAACTATGCCGGGAGGTGGTGGCACACACCTTTTATCCCAGCACTCAGGAGGCAGAGGCAGAGGCAGGCAGATTTCTGTGAGTTCAAGGATAGGCACCAAAGCTACACAGAGAAACCCTGTCTCAAAANAAAAAAAAAAAAAAAAAAAAAAAAAAAAAAAAAAAAAGAAAAAAGAAAAGAAAAGAAACACTAACTATGGAAATTATCATTATTATTTATTTATATAGGTGTGCACCTGCGTTTCTATATGTGTAGCATGTGTGTGCGGTGCCTGTGGAAGCCAGGAGACGGTGTTGAGTCCCTTGGAGCTGGTGTGAGTGTTAGGATAGAAACACTCCAGGGGCCACCTGGAGGAGCACTAATGGTTCTTAACCGCTGCACTTCTCTCCAACCCCACTGCCAATTCGTGATCAAATCTTTTCAATTCTACTTTCAAAATTGAGTATCAGGGGCCAGAAAGATGCAGGTTAAATATGCCTTCTGCACAAGCCCGAAGACTAGAATTTCATCTCCGGAACTCACAGATGGAAGGAAAGAACTGATTCCTGAAGGTGTCCCCTGACTCCCACATCTATACCATAACATGCATTCTTCCCCAACAACAATAATAAACAATACCATCTGGTATCAGAACCTAACCTTTGCCCAGCACTTCCGCTGATGTCGCCCTGGTCGGAATCATTCATGTCTCCCCTGCGGGACTACAACAGCCCCATACCACCGTCTGCTTCTCCCTCTGCCCTGCCTCAAAGGCTATGCAACACGTCGGGTGCTGATAACACACCAAGATGAGAGCGGGGAGAGATCATTGTCCTTACAGGAGGACTGGTAGAGACTGGAGCTAGAGGGACCCTGCTTCCATGAAAGGTAACCATTGCTTTGTCAATCAGGGTCTGAGCCTGCTCTTCCACCTACTTCTGGTAGACTTCAAATCCCCTGCTTCCTACCACTGCGATGCATCTTCCTCACAGACGGGAGGGTCGTAGTTGAGCCATGTAATAGTTACAATAACTCTCAGTCACATCGCCCCCTATTGGTTACCCTGATCCACTACAGTGTCAGGAAATTTCTAGTCTTTCTCCCCTGTCCTGTGGCCTCCATTCGTCTAAGAAGGCCACACTCTGCTCTAAGTGCAGTAGCCAACGAGAGCAAGAAAACAGCCAGTGGAATCAGGACTGGAGTAACAGGTAGGATGTGATGGGCAAGAGAGAGCAATGCATCATGGGAAATGCCGTGGGGACCATCTCCAACGTGGTACGTCTCAGGATAGTTTGAATCTATCGGGGAAGGGGACTTTCATAGTAGGCACTACTTGGAAAGGTGGATGAGGGTCAGATGGTGGAGGATCTTGCCTGCCGGGCTCAGGACTTTGGCCTTTATCCGGCATTTTCCAGGAAACGTGGACGTCCGGGGAGTGGGAGTAAGTCTGCAATTCACTTAGCATAGTTATCTCAGCTGCCTGCCAAGTAGTCTATTTAGTCCAATTCACAGGCAGAGCTTTGTTGAGCATTGAGAAGTCACTTGCTCCGTGTGAATCCAATCACCACGGCAGGCACACCTCAAAGAGGGAACACACAGCCGCCTCTGAAAAGCCTGCCCCACACTCTGGCGGCTCAATTCATGAATATGCTTTTCCGACGACTGACGCCGCTGCTTAGCAAAGATATTATGGGACAAATCCCTGATTTGACCTTTTGTATCCCTATCCATCCCACTGTGCTAAAAGCAATTATGTGCATCTTGTGTGTGGCTGCTGGAATAGGGAGTCACTTAGCGACTGGTCCTTTTCACACCCCAACTGTCCTCTCGTTCATTCCTTCTCCTCTCTCACAAGGCCAGCACAGCAGGGCCTCCGCTGCTGCTTGGCAGAGTCTGAAAAGGCATTAGGGGGAGGCGAGCCTGGACGTAAACAGGTGGAAACAGCTCCTGTCATGGCGATTAGCATTCTCCCTGGGCAGGCGCAGCCACGGATGAAAGAATGGGGCGCGGAGGGGACAGGAAGAAGAAAGCCGGCTGGGGCGCAGGAAGTAAGAGAGGATGCGCTCATTGTCAAAGGCACAGGCAACTTTCTACAAAAACTTCCTGAAGAACAAAGCCGTGCTGGTGGCATCAGTGTGGGTGGCATTAGTCTCTGTTGGGGACAGATGACCTATCAGCTGTCAGACTCACGCATGTTCATAGGCTGTGTGGTTTAAAACGTGTGGGAAGTATCATACATGATAGGTGTGAATGCCTTTGTGAGACTGCATGTTAACAACAGTCTCGAGTGTGTGACCTAGGAATTACCTATGCTCATATCTGCATATATCTCAGGGTGTATCTATGCAGCACATGGGTGTGCACACATGGCTAAGTAAGAGCCATTTTTAGGTGTGGTGTTTTCCTTTGTCTATATGCGTGTGCGGGGGTAGAAAGAAACGGTGTGGAAAAGAACTCCCCTGGCCTTTTTTCAAGGGAGCTTCTCAGCTTGGCTACTGAGACCCTGGCCAGAGGGAGAAACCCTGATCTTGCTAAGGGGTCTGAAATTCTGGTCCTCCCAGGACAGACACCATTCATTCGCCACTCCTCCAAACTCCAGTCCTACATGTAGGAAGACCCCGGAGCTAGGGAGACATCGAGGAGCAACAAGTGAGACCGAGAAATCGGGAGAAGATAGGGGACTTTTGTCCTAACCTTTTTTTTTTTTTAAGTTTAAGGGTTTTGGATTTTGTTTTGATTTGATTTTGATTTTTTTCTTTTGTTATTTTGAGACAGGGTCTCACTATGTAGACCAGGCTGTCCTGAAATTTGCTATGTAGACCAGGCTCTGTCCTTGAACTCATAGAGATTCTGCTGACTTTACTTCCCAAGTGCTAGATTAAGGGTGTATGCCACTCTGCCAGCTGTTAAGATTTATTTTGTTTTTAATCCTGTGTGTGTGTGCATTTGTGTGTGTATGCAAGCATCCGAGGAGTCCAGCAGAAGGTGTCGGAGTCCCTGGAGCTGGAGTTACAGATCCTGAGCTGCCTGACTCTGCTGCTGGGAACTGAACTTGAGTTCACTGATTCACCTTTCCAGCCCTGTCCTGCGCCTTTGGATATAAATAATTTATACGAGGAATGCCAGCTGGACTCTTGGGCAGGAAGTGAATGCAGGAAATGAGAAGCTAGTGAGAGTAAGGGAGGTGATGGGCTTCCAGCCCAGACTCACCCCTGCGTGGTGGAGACCCAGCTAGGAAGGAGAGAAACAGGGATAGGCTATCAGAGTTGCCTTTCCCATGCGCCCTTTTTCTCTGACAGAACGAATGCCTGGGGAAATCTACTTAAAGGAAGAAACAGTTAGATAGGCTCACAACCTCAGAGGTTTCAGCCCACAGTCACATGAGCCCATAATTCAGGACCCATTGTGAGGAAGAGCATCAAGAGGGCTGGAGTACAGTTGCTCACTTCCTGAAAGCCGGGGAGCAAGCTTGCATTTTAACAACTTGCCCCAAGCCCCATTAAGCATCCATTTGCAGATGGATTAATCCATTTATGAGGTTACCCCCAAAGGCTTTGGACAAGGCTGTATTGGGGATTAAAACTATAACACTTGAGTTTGGCAAGTCACAAAGTGACCGGATCATCTTGTCTGGAGACAGCTGCTAATCCCACTCTCAGGACAGCCCTGATTGCGGATGCTCAAGCAAAATGGAGGAAATCGGCCATGTCAGCGAAGTCCATCACCCAAACACAGTCCCAAATGATAGCTCTTGCTGCAGCTCCAGCTACCAATCAGTCACCTGTGACCTGGCGCAGTTTCAGCGCCTGCTGCAGATCACCTTTGGGCCTTTCAGGTGATGCTCGAAGCAGGGAGGGTGTGGTGAAGCCTCGGGGTCAGGCCACTTGCTTTCAAATCCTCCAGAGGGCTTACCCAGACAGGCCTTTCATGATTGCATCTTGATTGTTCATTGTGTGCAAATTAGAAGAGAAAATAAAATTATCCGTGGGGGTACAACCTAGAAATGGCCAACACTGAATGTGCGGCTGTGCGAAAACTTCCCACGGTTGTTTCTGTCTATCACTCCTCCATATGTATCTATAAGTTACTTTTCACTACTTCTTTTCACTTACTAATTTCAGATATCTGTCATGTAACCCTATACGAATACAAAATATCCCACTGAATGGGCACATTGCAATTTATTTAGCTAATTTTTTTTAGTTTTCAATTTTATTTTTTGTGTGTATGTGTGTGCCTGATGCCTGAGGAGACCAGAAGAGGGTGTTAACTGGAGTCACAGATGGTTGTGAACTGCCATGTGGGTACTGGGAATCCAGCCCAGGTCCTCTGGAAGAGCAGCCAATGCTCTTAACTGCTGAGCCATCTCTCCAGCCCCTTAGTTAATATTTTTTTAAAAGATATTTATTTATCCCTTAATCCCAGCACTTGGGAGGCAGCAGCAAGTGGATCTCTGTAAGTTTGAGGTCAGCCTGATCTGCAAAATAAGTTCCAGGACAGCCAGAGCTGTTACACAAAGAAACCCTGTCTGCCAGGCGGTGGTGGTGCACACCTTTAATCCCAGCACTCAGGTAGGTAAAGGCAGGCAAATATCTGTGAGTTCGAGGCCAGCTTGGTTTACAGAGTGAGTTCCAAGACAGTCAGAACTACACAGTGAAACCCTGTCTCAAAAAAAAAAAAAAAAAAAAAAAAAAAAAAAAAAAATGTATGTGGAACCACATTCATGCCAGAGCCCTTGAAGGTCAGAAGAGGGCATCAGATTACCTGGAACTGTTGTTAAACTCAGTTGTGAGCTGCCATGTGGGTGCTGGGAACCCAATTCAGGTCCCTAGAAGAGCACTGAGCCCTCTTAACCACTGAGCCATCCGACACTCCAGTCCTGATATTTAACTAATACTTATTTATTAGATGCTTAAGCCTTTTGTTTTGTTTTCTTTGTGGGGTATCGTGAACATGAGCATGTATATATGTCTGCATTTGTGCATGGCTCACGCGTGCATGGCCTCTTTGGGTGTCATTTTTCAGACAACTTCCACCTTTTGTTAGAGGCAGGATCTCTCGGGGTCCTGAAATGTTGTCAAGTAAGCAGCAAGCTCCAGGGAGCTGCTCTTCCTCCTTTTCCATCTCACTGCTGGGGTCCAGGCGTGGGCAGCCACAGCCAGCTTTTTCCATGGGTTCTGGACACCCAAACTCAGGTCTCAGGCTTGTAAACCAAGCACTTCATTGTTTGAGCTAGCTCTCCAGTCTCTTTCATGAATTGTTTTGTTTCGTTTATGGGGTGGTCTGGATTGAATCTTTTTTTCTTTTTCTTTTTTTTTTTTTTAATTCAGTGGTAGACTGCTGTAAAGTTCAGGAGGAGCGATATCTCTACTGAAGATTCCACGAGGCTGCTCGCCTGATTGGAAAGGAGCTCATGATTGTAGCAGAGGTAGTCGCCGCACACTCCTTTAAACCCAGCACTGGAGGCAGAGGCAGGCGGATCTCTGAGTTTGAGGCCAGTCTGGCCTACAAAGTGAGTTCTAGGACAGGACAGCCAGGGCTACACAGAGAATCACTGTTAAGAATTATGGCAGCGCCGGTGACCCTGGTAGGTTCTACTGTGGGTGGGAGACAGACAGATACACCGTGCGGAGAGCGCTTGGATATAGAGTTTATTTAGTGAGTACTGAGAGAGTACAAGGTATAAGATTATGGAAGGAAGGGGGGGGGGGACAACCTCTGCAGGGGTGGGGAGACTGGGATTGGGCGGAGCTTGTTTCTTAAAGGGACAGGGTACCCAGGTGACAGGACAGTCCAGCACAACTATAATTATAACAATGACTATGGTGTCTGGAAAGTGACCCACAAGGCTGATAAGATCATGTATGGCCCGTACTGCTACTGAGAAGCTGGTGTTTCCCGAACCCAGAACAGTGTGTGTGGTCTGAATGCAGGCAAAGCCAGCATACAAATAAGGTGCGGTCTATCCCCAGAACTGTCTGTCTGCTCGGGCCTACTTTATTGACCTATTCACATTTTCTGAGTAGCAGCAATGTGCCTGCTGGTACCCGGGACTAGGATGGGAAAGCCAAAAATGAGCCAAGGAAATGGCATAGGAGTGTGAGAGCTGGAATTTGGATCCTCCAACTGAGCTACCTGGAAGTAAGCCCAGCATTAAGTAGGCAGAGAATGCTGGCTCCTGGGACAAGCTGGACAGATAGACTAGAGGGAGTGGTGAGTTCCAGGTGCAGACAGAGAGCCTGCCTCAGTAAGTAAAGTGGAGAACAACCAAGGATGCTCAATGTCAGTTTCAAGTCTGCACACATACATGACTGTGCCCTGTGCATGTGTGAAATGCATGCATGCATGCATGAATATCACACACAAACAATACCAATACATAGGCAAAAAAAAATTATTTTTAAGAGTCAAACATGGGCCAGGTGTGGTGGCGCTCAACTTTAATTCTAGCACTCTGGAGGCAGAGAGAGGTGGATCTCAGGCTTCCGGGTCGGCCTGGTGAGTCCCAGGACAGTCAGAGCTACGTAGAGAGACTTTATCCCCACGCCCTCCAGAAAAAAAGGAAGAGAAGGAAAGAAAAAGGAAAAATCCAACATGGAGCCAGGACTCGCAATCAACCAGAGAAACTGGGAGTAACTAGATCATAGCCTGCGAAGTGCTAGGCACTGCCGTGAGGAACAGAAAGGCACTATGGGAATGGGATGCCTGGCAGAGCCAGTAAAGCTACCTGGAATCTGGAGAATTAGGAGTTAGGCAGATAAGAGAGGACACGGTATGTCCAAAGACCAGTACACAGATGAGCGCAGGGAAAGAAGAAGGCAGACTGGGGCCTTGCAGGATTACAGTGTTACCAGACGAAAAAGTTGGGGAAGCAGACAGGGAAAAGGGGGCATACCAAAGAGTCATACTAAAGAGATGGGTTCTGTTCTTGAACCCCAAAGACTTGTTCATTGTTCCTGGTTCTCAGTTGAATAGGCCTTAACACTCGCAGGGTTGGTGGGGAGGGACCAGTCTTTAATTTGGAGACATAAAGAATTCGATCTATAATTGTGAAGCTATATGAGGTCAGGACAAAACATTAAGAGGTGAGGCAGGCACTTTATTATGTATTTTGTTGTTGTGAATGCTGACATCACGGTATGACACCGCCCCCAGGTTGTCATGTGACGCCACCACGGAGGAGGTTGCTGTGGTGAACCAGGTGGAGAGGGGATTTGGAGTGCATACAGCATAGATGTGACTGGGTGGAGTCTCGTAAAAGGAACAAAGAAAGAGAAGGCCTCTCATCCAGATTCATAAAGGCATGTTGACCTGGAGGGGATGAGAAATCAATATTGTTCTCTCGTGGAAAGTTTGATTGTGGATCAAAGTGCAGAAGAATTGGCCGATGTTTCTCAGCACTAGGCCAGCCCCTTGATGTGTAGGCTTAGCTTGAATTTTGTGTTGCCTCCTGGGGCAAAGATTATAAAAGGAAATTTGAAAGCAGAAACAAGCTCTGTTGCCTGGGGCGTTGCATCAGATCTGGCTCTAAGTTAGAGAGGGGCTGTCGTACAGGAAATGGCCCAGCAGCGCAGAGCACTTGGCTTTCTCCTGCCTCTGCACCGCTGGGGGGGGGGGGGAGACTACCCATTTAAGCTCCTATTATCTCTCCTAGCAGTCTCCCCTCCTACCTGAGAAAAACCTCTTTCATTAACATATTTGTTCACATTGACCTTACATTTTAAATTGTTGAGTGCCTTCTCATGGGCCAGTGTCTCATTCGGTTTTCACACTCTCTTGGGGGAAGGCAGACACATGACAACGTTTATGGTGTGATAATTGTTTTTATTTTTTTTTCAACAAAGAAGTGAGTTTGGAGATGTGTGTTCAGAAGTTCAGTGCCGACACCCATTGTCTATCTGTTCTGCTGCCAACGAGTGGACAAAGCAAAGGCCCAGCACAGAAAAGGGGTCAGGGGTGGGTGGGGTCAACACTGAGAAATTATCCCCTCTAGAGGGATATGGTGTCACCGGGTTTAGTGACAAACTCTAGGTTGGATATTTCAGTTGATTATCCACAAATCTCGCTGCACACACACCTGTTCCCTTACACAGAGAAGAAGGGCTAAGAAAACGTGGCGACCCCTCTCAAGCCACGGAGAGTCTCAAAGACCCAACAGAAAGGAGTGTGATGGTGGATCATGGCTAGCAACTCGACTGGCCAACTGTACTTCTGAGTTTTTGCGCCAGTGTTGGTGGAGCTGAATGGCATGTGGGTACATGCTAAGTGTGGGTGGTACCATCTAATAGGCCTGGGTGGGACTGAGAAAAAAGAGCAAGGCCTTCTGAGCATGCAGCTCTACTTCCTGAAGAGATGTGCTTGCTGCAGTCGTCCCCAGCTTCTTCAGTCCTTGACTATGAACTCGTGCCAGCAACCCTCCGTTACAGATGGTTGTGAGCCACCATGTGGTTGCTGGGCCACCATGTGGTTGCTGGGAATTGAACTCAGGACCTTTGGAAGAGCAGGCAATGCTCTTAACCTCTGAGCCATCTCTCCAGCCCCTACTGGTCTCTCTTCATCTAAAGCTTCCAGCCTCTTGGGTAACCAATTCCAGAGGCTACTGGTTTCTCTGGTGGCCTAAGGACAGTCACGTGAGACTATCCAGTTCTAGATTGCATAAGCCGACCTATCAAGCTCCTCCTAGAGTTCCACACGCATTCTGTTGGCTCTGGTCCTTCCAAGCAGGATCTCTCATGCCTTTTCCTCTCACAGCCTCTTTGTGTCTAAGAAACTTTCAAGTGACCTCAGCTATTTAAGTATATAAAGTACTATACGCATCAAACATTCCTGATACTAATTTATGAAGAAATTCATTTTAAAAGAGTTCCTTACACATAATTTCCCCATTTATCAAAGACAAAAGCAAACTGTATTAGTGAAATGGGTGTGCTTATTTGTCTTTACAAAAATAAATCTTGGCTGAATATTTGAACCTGCAGGACATAGAATATCTTCAGTGTTTTTCAGGATCGATCAGTATTTTTTATTTTATAATTGTCAGTGCTGAGAATGCCACTTCACATAAATACGTGTAGTATAAAGTGGCAGGAGGGTGTTTAAAGCTATTTTAGGAAGTTTTTGGAAATTTTATGCTAACCCCAAGCCAAAATTCATGTAACAATTTCTTAAGAAACACGAGCCAACAACTCATACATGTAACACCCGGTTTTGGTATTACACCCTCGGTACAGTTCGTGTGCCACTGTACCAAACGCAGTCGAGTTAAGGCCTGGAGATTGAACAGAAGACACAGAGAGACCAGGGTCATTCCATAGGAGATCAAGCGAATGCCTGTTTATTCAGACTTGGGGAAGTCCTTATCTACCTAACTGCAGCACAAGGACCCCCGCCCAGGCAGGTGGGAAATTACCATATCAACAATGGAATGAATGCCCTGCAGCTAATCACCAGGTGGGGCAGGGGAAAATACAGGAACCAGCAGAATGCTTAACCAGGCAGGGCAGGGGAAATACAGGAACTAACGGAATGCTAGTCATCTGACTAGAAACTGTAAGCGCCCCAGAATTAAGGGCTGAATCATGTTGACCAGAAATTGTCCTCAAGATGCGCCCCAGGAATAATTGCAGACCAGGGCCCTACACATACAGTCATTTTTCTTCATTTAATTTTGATACATAGTATTTAGGTCTATTTTATATGTACAAGAGTTTTGCCTGCATGAATGTATGTACATACCATCTCCATGTCTGGTGCCAGGGAACTCAGAAGAGAGGTCCCCTGGAACTTGAGTTAGGGATGACTGTGAGCCACCATGTGGATGCTGGGAACCAACCCCAGGTCCCTGCAAGAACAAGTGCTCCCAACTTCTGAACCATCTTTTCCTTCCTCACCCAAACAACAATTCTGTCCCCAAGCAAACATTCTGCTGGGCATGGTGGCACACACCTTTAATCCCAGCACTAAAAATGCAGAAGCAAGCTGGGTGGTGGTGGCGTAGGCCTTTAATCCCAGCACTCAGAGGCAGAGGCAGGTGGATCTCTGTGAGTTCAAGACCAGCCTGGTCTACAAGAGCTAGTTCCAGGACAGGCTCCAAAACCACAGAGAAACCCTGTCTCAAAAAATCAAATATATAAATTTCCCTCATTGAATAAAGTGGAAGAGCAATCAAGGCTGATTCTGAACATCAACCTTAGGTTTCCATGCGCACACATGTGCATGCATGTGTACATGCACAAATGCATGTNTATGCGCAGAAGCAGGCGGAGATCAGCCTCTTCTGTGTAGTAAGTTCTAGGACAGACAGATCTACATCGTGAGATCCTGTCTATAAACAAAACAAACACCTTTAAAAAAAAATAAAACATTCTAACACATTGTACTCCAACTTGATATTTACATGCTGAGGAATGACAAGCAGAAACGTAGTAAGTCTGTGTTTTCTGTAACTAAACCATTGTGCTCGTATAATAGCAAACATTGTACATGCGGTAGAGGCACTGCAGCGCATAACACACAACAGTCTTGCGTCAGAGTATACTTGATTCAAACAATGTTTACTGGTATTGCATGATAGTGTGAGCAAGTGGCATATGCAGGCCGTGTGTTCAGAGCCAAAGATGTAGTGAGGTCACATACATGGCAGGGGAGAGGGCTGCCAGAAAACACCTCAGGTTCAATTATGCATTTTATTTTAAATTAAGTTTTGGTCCTTCTGCAACTTACTCTTGTTACGGTAGGGGAGGAGCTCCCACCCATCTGGCTATTGAACTGCATGGGGTTGAAAGACACAGTGAAAACAGTTGTCTCTAGAGCTGGGGTTCTCAAACTGTGGGTCGTGACCCCCTTGGGAGCTGAATGACCTCATCACAGGAAGCACATAGCAGATATTTGCATTATGATTCATAACCATAGCAAAACTCTAGTTAGGAAGTAGCAACAAAAATATTTTTATGGATGGGGGTCACCACAACATGAGGAACTGTATTAACATCAGGAAGGTTGAGAACCACTGTTCAATGGAGTCTTGCTAATCCAGAGAGCAAGCAGACATTGGGGGAAGGGTTTTCCTTCTCTTGTTTTCTTCTAGAAGTTGAGTGCTTCCCACGTGGATAACAGAGACAGACGTGGGTTAGCATAATTAAATACAGTGCTAGCCACCTGTTCAGGCTTCTGGGGTAACTTAGGAGGGGGGGGGGAGGGTATTCACCATAGACAGTTGATGATACTACAGGAGTCCCAGTCAAACAATATTATGAATGTCATATTCTGAATACAACGACTGTGAAGCTGCCTTTGCCCAATCCCTTCTTCTGTTTCTTATCTTTTTTTTTTTTTTCTTTTGGTTCTTTGAGACAGGGTTTCTCTGCGTAACAGCCCTGGCTGTCCTGGAACTCACTCTGTAGATCATGTTGGGCTGGTCTCGAACTCACAAAGATCTACTTGCCTCGACCCCAGAATGCTAAGATTAAAGGCATGAGCCACCATCTTCCTGCCTTCTAACCATTAGCTGGGACCAACTGCCTTTGATTTTTTTACCTCTCAAGAATCATTGTTCTAGCCAGATGGTAATGGTGCACACCTTTAATCGCAGGGGCAGAGGCAGTTGGATCTCTGTGAGTTCAAGGCCTGCCTGGTCTACAAGCTAGTTCCAGCGCAGCCAGGGTTACACAGAGAAACCCTGTCTTGGAAAAACAAAAACAAAATCATTGTTCTAGTTTATGTGATAGCCAGTGTCTTGAAAACTATTTTCTCTCTCTCTCTCTCTCTCTCTCTCTCTCTCTCTCTCTCTCTCTCTCTCTCTCTCTCTCACACACACACACACACACACACACACACACACACACACACGAGAGTAATGCCCTCCAGGGGCATTACTCCACTCCTCAAAAAGCCCACCATAGTTGACTCCACCAATTAAAAGCCCCAACCTTGTGGTCTCCCCTTGTGATTTCCTCAACTTCCCCTGGGCCCACTTATGAATGCTGCACTCAGAATAAACCTGGATTTATTAATTCTGTTTGATTGGCTTTTTACATCAGTGGTGGTGGATTTCCATTAACCAGGAATTTAAACTTAATTTAAACACACACACATACACACACACACGAACGAGAGAGAGGCAGACAGACAGACAGACAGATAGATAGACAGAGAGACAGAGAGAGACCAAATGCTTCCTGTTACTCCATATTGATCAGCAATAGATCTAAAAGGTTCTAGAAAAGGTGTACCAGTATTTCACAGGTGGGCACAGTGGTGCCTGCTGTAATTCCCACACTCCAGAGGCTGAAGCTGAGATATGAAGACCACAAGTTCAAGGATAGCCTGGTCTATAGAGAAAGACTGTTTCAAAAGTTCAAATAAAGTAAAATAAAACATGATTATAAATACTTATGAATGCCTCGTGAGAATGCAGAGAAAAACCATTGAGTCTGGCGCCATCCTCCTTCAAGTCCTTATTTTTTTATATATAGATTTATTTATTTATTATGTATACAATATTCTGCCTGCATGTACACTGCAGGCCAAGGAACTCCACTCTACTCTGCTGAAAATTGGACTCAGGACGTCTGGAAGAGCAGTCTTAACCGCTGAGCCATCTTTCCAGCCCCCTCAGGTCCTCATTTTTAAAATGAAAACTATAAAACTGGATGTGGAGCTCCCTGATGGGGTGTGCGCTTAGCAAGAACCGGGAGCCTCTCCAAAGGACAAAAGCGATAAGGACTTCTCACAGTTAAGTGGTTCAACCTCCCAGCACCCAGACTACAGTCTTAGTAGAGGAAGCCTAGACTTCCTGCATGTACGCTGTCCTTTCTCAACCGACCATGACTGGCCTCTCTGATGCTCTGGGTAGACTTGCTCCTCTCTGTTCAGTCATCATCTCTGTGGCGTTGACTTCCCGCTCCCGAGTGTGCCTTCCTCTGTCAGACCGAGCCCAGCTTGTATGCTGTAATTCCCCAACCAGAGTGATAGGAATACTGGGTGCATAAAAATGCACGTCACTTCTGAATTTCCTGCAGTATTCTCTCCAATTAGTCAGGGCCAGCCATAGAACTGAGAAAACATCAAACTACCTTTCATGAGCTTTGTCGTTTTTCTTTTTTTTTCCTTTCTTTTTTGGTTTGTTTTTAGCACACAGCTGGGAAGAGCCTTGAGGTCGTGTTGGAGAAAGATTTCCTAAGTTGCAAAAGTTTGTCTCCACTCTCATCCAGGAGTCCAGTTGTGCCGAGTACAGATAGCACACTGTATCCTTTCATGAAGAACTCACACGGGGAACTGTTTCCCGGGGCTCGGGAGGACAGAGGGAACAAAAGAATACTGAAGTAGCCCAGGTAAGTCGGTAGGTGGCAACTACCCCCCACCACCAACTATAGAAACAAAGGAAAGTGTTCTTGCTCCTTGACTTGGAGCTCAACAAAGGGCTCCTGCCGAGCTCCGAGGAGGTGCGCTGCGGCCAAAGCCTCTGGCGTCTCAGCGAGCACCAGGAGACAGGGACTGGAGCGCTGAAGGGGACCGAGAGGCTGCCCCCAGCGCTGCGGAAAGCACCGCCTCCCATCGGGAGGACTCCTCGTGTAGAACAACAAGCAGACGGGAAGCACTGTCTTCCTCCTCCTGTCTCCAGCCTACCCCTGAGCTCCCCACTGCAAACTCTAATAGGAAGCCTGCTGACAAAAAAGAAACTAGTTTGTGGAGCCCCGGCCTGAGCCTGGCAGGACCTGAAGAAGAGAGGAGCTCGAATCTTTTTCGAGACAGTCACGCACTCACCAACACACTAGGGGCTGGCTGACTTCGATGGCAGAGCTTTACTGCCAGCTAGAGTCGCCACCAGAAAAAAAGGAAGAGCAGGAAGTGGAACACCTTGCACTAGACTGGCATGTTAGGCTGGCTGCTGAGGGACCAGACCTCTGTTACCTGCTAGACCTGGGATGGTATGAAGGAGAGGGGGCACGTAGGTCAACTGTCCATTTTGGATGATGGGAGGAGCTTGGCGGCACATGCCACTCACCTGTGCTGGAGTGTACTGAGGCTCCAGGGGACGGTTCGGTACAATCTGTACAAGCACGAGGACTTATGTTTGGATCCTTAGCACCCACATAAAAGCTGGGTGCCACAGTGTGTATCTGTAATCCGGGCACTGTGGAGGCAGAGGCAGGAGGATCCTTGGAAGCAGTTAGTCAACCGCTGTAGCCTGATCTGCAATCTCCAGGATCAGTAACAGACCCTGTTTCAAAAACCGAGGTGGAAAGTGGTTGTGTGATAGTTTAGTCATACTCTGACAATAAAGGTTGCTTTGAATCAGAGGGCGGAGCTAGCTACTAGTTGGCCATTATTAACCATAGAGATTTTGGAGGACTGAATGTAATGGTAAAAACGAATGGCACCCATTCCCCGAGAGGCTCACAGGCCTTTAGGGGCAGTGGGCTCCAGGTGAGAGACAGAGACGGATAGGCACACCATGCAGAGGGAGGTTGGATATTTACTTAGTGGGTTATAGAGGGGAAAGGGAGAGGAAAGAAGGGGGAAGAGCAGAGAGAGGCAGAAAGAGAGAGAAAAAAACTGAGAGAGAGGGAGGGAGAGGAGAGGAAAAGCTACCTCTTCTGGAGAGAGACAGGAAAGAAAGGAGCTCAGGCTGGAAGCAGAAGGAAGAGCCTTGCCTAGGCAGACTAGATAAAGAGGGAGTGGGCGGGGCTTGTCTCTTAAGGGACAGGGCAGATCATTACACTGAGGACAGAGAGGGAGAAATGAGGAATGGAAGAGATTGAAGGTCATTGGTCATTGCTCTGCCACAGCTCTGATCATTCAGGTTCTTTTGTTTGTTTGTTTTTTATTTTTTTGAGACAGGTTTTCTCTGTGTAGCTTTGGTAGATCAGGCTGGCCTTGAACTCACAGAGATCTGCCTGTCTCTGCCTTCTGAGTGCTGGGATTAAAGGCATGCACCACCACCTGGCTATCATTTAGGTTCTTACAGCTATATCTGACTCCTCAGTTTTTATTGATAAAGAATAACTAGATAAACTAGAAAGTTGTTTGGGTGAAGGCTTCACTCCAGCCCATGGCATCCAGATACCAAAGAATCTGGAATGTTTGGCTGGGGGTTCCACCTCTGAGAAAGCCCGCCAATGGCGGCTCCACCTCCAGGGGGCATTACTCCGCTCATCAAAAAGCCCACCATAGATGACTCCGCCAATTAGAAGCCCCCACCTTGTGGTCTCCCCTTGTGATTTCCTCAACTTTCCCTGGGCCCACCTATGAATGCTGTGCTCAGAATAAACCTGGATTTATTAATTCTGTTTGATTGGCTTTTTACATCAGTGGTGGTGGATTTCCATTAACCAAGAATTTAAACTTAAAAAACTGATTGAGGAGGACATCTCCTAAATGTAAATTCTGACCTCTGCAAATGAGCATGTGTGCACACATGTGGCTCCATCAGAGAAATATACCCGTGGATCAACCCTTCTAAGCCTCACCAGCTACCCTACAGCATGGAATCCAGAAACTACCCTAGTTTATTGGGGACCACTGTCACCAACACCATTTTTAAAGAAAGAGCTGGAGCTGGGAGGGGAAGTTTTGAGCTGTGTCCCTGTCATAATAAAGGGAGTTATGAAGCTGTCCTGTTTTTCTCAGTTCTTTTGTAAGGCCACAGGACCCTTGAACCCCTCCTTTGACTGCTTATTGGATACACCCCCACAATTTCAGACCCAGTAACTTCCCTTTGACCACCAGCTATACCTAACACAAAACTAAGCTGTGGGCCATCTGTTATGGTTTAAGCAAAATGCTGCTGATCCCCGAGTGGCAGTAGTGGGCCATGAGACCAAGCTGCAGGTCCCCAAAGTGGTGGCAGGCAGTGGACTGTGGGTCCTGAGAGCAGCCAGTCAGTCCCAGGCAGAGATGGCGCAGTTCCCCAGTGGCTGCAGTGGACCACAAGGGACAGCAAATCACAGGCAAGGGGCCACATGATGGGTGAGAGACCTCCACAGGGCAGTCAGTCCCACAATGAGAGACAGAGGGACATGCCATTGAGACCATGTTGCAGGTCTCTGAAGGTGGCTGGTCCTGGGCAGGGAGCCTGCAGCAGGAGAGAGACAGAGGGATAGGCACGCCATGCAGAGTGAGGTTGGATATTTATTAAGTGGGTTATGGAAAGGAAAGGGGAGAAGAGCAGAAAGAGGGGAGAGAGAGAAATGAGGAGGGGGCAAGGAAGAGGCAGAAGTTGAGACAGAGAAGGAGAAGAAAAGGACTCAGGCTAGAAGCTGAAGATCAGCTTGCCTTGGTGGGGTGGGGTGTGTGTGTGTGTGGCTTGTCTCTTAAAGGGACAGAGCAGGCCATTATACCATTGACACCCATCCTGGGGGATCTAGAAGGTACACTGCAGTGTCTATAGGAGGGCCACAAGGGAAGGGATATAGGTGTAGGGCCCAGAACAACTTGGCCACGCTGCTGCCATGACAGCAGCTAAAAAGTAGGCTTGAGTTTCAGTTTTACTGGCAGGCAGCAATGACTTCCAGGGAAAGCCATAAACTGGTACCATCCAGGGAGGGTCAACATCTAAAGGGAAGTACCTGGCATTCCAAACAACCCAACCATTAGAAAGATTAGATAAGATCACCAGGTGTCCTTGAGCTCAGCATTGACCTTTCTCCGGTTCACCTGGCACCCCTAGGCAAAAGTCAGCCAGTCAGTGGCTTGAACCGTGAAAATTCCCCTGAGCTGGGCACGCTCTGCTCTCCACCACCACGTGGACAGAGTTCGGAGGGTCCGAACTCGACCACCTTGAAACAAAGGCTCTTGGCTTCTGCGTACAGATTCATTGTCTGTGGTGGGTTTTGGGGGGTGGGTCCCCATGATCTGGGCATAAAAATAGGATCATATGTAGGAGTGCAAGTTGGGAAACAGTCGGAAGGTCTGCAGAACCAGTGCCAACAGAGGCATAATCAAGTTAGGAGGAAGGGGCGGAGCTTCCAGGGTATGGGCTTTCAGATGACCCTGACCCAGGGAACAGAACTTGCTTTACTACAGCCTCAGAGCTGGAGCAGAGGAGCTGAGGAGCTGAAGGGTACAGCGAGGGGCATCTCCAGATAAGCAGGAGGAGACGCTGCAGTGGAAAGACGGGGTGAACAGCAAGGACCCCTCACACATGCCATGAGGCTCTGACCCACTGGGACAAAACGGGGGAGACCAGCCCTCTCAAGCTGAAAACAGATCTTCCAGGGAGACTCAGAAAAAATTTGCATTCTCAGCTGAATCTGGGTCATCAACTTCCCAGCCCCTCGCCCTGCCAATTTTTTCAAAGCCAGATGGGACCTAATTACTTTTAATTAGGAAGTTTAGATTGTCACTTTGCCCGGGTCAGGATAGAAATGGGGCCTTGAGAGAAAGATAAAGCTAGCTGTGTCCTTTCTCTTAGACATGAACGCAGAGGATGACGTCCCATGAAGAACAGAGCTCAGAGAAGGAGGTACCAAGCTTGGCAGAGTCCGGACACAGTATGACAAGACAGGTCATTTTATACCTGGGGGATATCAGGCCACTGTCCCAGAATTTTCTCAAAAACCAGCATTTGACTTGGTTATTTCGCTGGGAATCTTCCTCTAATACTGCAGTAGTTTGTCTGCTTGTAAAATCAGAGACTGACAGACACAGTGATGGGTGCTGGGCACTAACAGAGGTCTAGCCTGGGCTACATAGTGAGCTCAAAGCCAACTTGAGCTATACAGCAAGACCGTTTCTCAAATGATCAAAACAATGTGTTCTAACACAACATTTCACCGGACTTAAAGATTTTCATAGATTTCTTTTTTTTCTGAGACAGGTTCTCATAAGACCAAAAACAGCCTCGTCAATTAGATTGGACTGGCTGCAGTGAGCCCCAGGGACCCTCTTCCTCCTCTTCCCCAGTGTTGAGATAATAAGTGCTTGTCACCCCAGCACTTAAAAAGATTTTATTTATTTTTATTGCATGTGCATTGGTGTTTTACCCTCAAGTGTGTCCGTGTGTTGGATCCCCTGGAACTGGAGTTAGACAGTTGTGAGCTGCCATGTGGTTGCTGGGAATTGAACTCAGGTCCTCTGTAAAGAGCAGTCAGTGTTCTTAACTGCTGAGCCATCTCTCCAGCCCATCACCCCAGCCGTTTACATTGGCACTGGGAATTTATTTATTTATTTTTTATTCAGATCAATATTTTTATTTACCTTGAACGTTAGTCATTGACTGGTAGATTATTTAGAAGCACGTTATAAATTCCAAATGTTTGAACATTATCCTGATCTCTTTTTTTGTCTTACTGGTCTCTAGTCTAGTTCTCTTAAGGTCAGAGAATGTGTTTTTGCATGATTTCAATTCTTGTATTTTTTTAATTAATTAATTAATTTATTTATTAAAGATTTCTGCCTCCTCCCCGCCACCGCCTCCCATTTCCCTAGCCCTCCCCCAATCAAGTCTCCCTCCCTCGTCAGCCCGTCAGCCTGAAGAGCAATCAGGGTTCCCTGCCCTGTGGGAACCACCCACCTCCATCCAGGTCTAGTATGGTGAGCATCCAAATTGCCTAGGCTCCCACAAAGCCAGTACGTGCAGTAGGATCAAAACCCGGCACTGGGAATTTAACTGAGGTCCTCATGCTTGTGTGGCAAGCACTGTACTGACTGAGACATCTCCTCAGGCCACACAGCAGAATTTTTAGACTTGGAATGAGAAGAAGAAGGCAAAAAGTCTTGGTAGTGAGCCAGCAGGATGGCTCAGCAGGTAACACTTGCTGCACCACTTGGTGACCCGAGTTCAATCCCCAGAATCTTTTTTTTTTTTTTAAGGCCAGAATAGACAGTATTTGTCTACAATCCCAGAACTCTTATGGTGAGATGGGAGGTGGAGACAGAATTAACCAGAAGCTCAGAGGCCAGGACGCCTGGAGCAGGTAGCACAGAAGCGAACAAGGGAGACCCAGCCTCAAGAAGGTGAAAGGTAAGGACGGATACCGAGACTATTCTGTGACCTCCATGCACTTTTTTCCATGTACACACAGACACACAGACACACATACAGACATACACACACATACAGACATACACATACAGATATGTATACACACAGGCATACAGAGACACACATACAGACATACACACACATACAGACATACACGCACATACAGACATACACATACAGATATGTATACACACAGGCATACAGAGACACACATACAGACATACACACACATACAGACATACACGCACATACAGACATACACATACAGATATGTATACACACAGGCATACAGAGACACACATACAGACACACACACACATACAGACATACACGCACATACAGACATACACATACAGATATGTATACACACAGGCATACAGAGACACACATACAGACACACACAGAGACATACACACACAGATATACACACACAAATACATATACACACAAATACATAGACACACATACAGATCTGTACACACACAGACATACATACAGACATATAAACACACAGAGACACACACACCACATGTACACAGACTCACACACCACACACAGACACACACACATCATACACAAAGAAACCATAACTCCCTGTTGTGAAATATTACTTTAACTAGGCAAGATGCGTTACATTTGTTTAGGCTGCATTTGTTTAACAGTGTAAAGATGTGTTGCCTTGCCTGCCAAAGGCACTTGATTGGTCTAATAAAAAGCTGAACTGCCAGTATGTAAACAGTAGAGGGATAGGCGAAGCTGGCAGGCAGAGAGAGTACTAACTTCATTTCTCCATGTCCCGTGACAAGCTTGTATGGTGCCGTCAGCACTGGGTCTTGAAAAAAGAACAACAAAAAATAAAAAATAAGAAAGAAAAGAAAAGAGAGAGAGAATGAAAACCAGTTCAATTTGTTCTGCTCATGTACTCATGGATGTAGGATCATCCATTAGAGCATAGTTGACCTACCAGGGGGTCACATGCTTAAAGAAAATTGACCCTCTCTTCTCCAGAAGCCATCAGCTGTCAATAGCTCCTCATAGAGGTGGGGCTCTAAAGTTACCCTAAAGTTTTGGTGGGCAACCAAGAGGCATGGCAATACCCTGCTTTGTTTTGGGGGTCTTCAAGATAACTCTAACTCATAACACAAGTGGTAGGTGGTATCCCACACTTCCCACACCTTGATAAGGAACTTTTTATTTGACAACCTCTGGCTTCTGGGAGAGGTATAATCCTCAATGTAGGATAATTCCAATTAAGTTCTATTATATTAGTATACATTCATATGATCGTATAACTATATGCGTATAAATATTTATATCCATATATTAATATAAATATATTCATAGTCAAACATCCTTAGTGTTAGCTATTCCTCCCCCAACAACTACATGCTCACAAATTCTAGGTTGGAGTGGACTTGGGGATCAGTATGAGTGACCATTTATTAAGCAATCCGATTCTCACCATCTGCCCCTAGTCCTTCCCCTGCCATGAATGGACAAAGTTGCATCATGGTTCTCCCTGGCACAAACAGTACACCAAGTGTTCCCTATATTTAGCCAACATGAAGTCACTGCAACCTTACACCCGCACCATGCAATCGCTGCTTTGTTTTGTGCCTCACATGACTGATGCCCTGACTGTTTTATATGCCCCCTTAAATTCATTTAAGGGGACCGAAAATCTTGTTACTAGAAAAGCTGTCCTTGGTGAGTAACAGCTGAAATCCTACGTCAAGAGTCCCCTGGAGAGCACCCTAAAGTGAATCTTTGACATCTTCTGTCACCAGGGAGACCTTGATTATTTTCTTCTTGGAAAGGGGGAGATGCCCTGAGCGGGCAGACTCGGGAGGGACTTACTACACATAGTTTCCGTTCAACCAGGAAAAGCAAGATATCTGTGGTTCCCAACTGTGGATTCAACTCTGTTCTTCCAGCAACCTGCAGTGACAGGCAGGCCCCCCCCCCAAAAAAAACAGAGGAGTCAGGCAGTTAGACAACGCAACTGGACAAAGGCCAGGGAGGGGGTGCTGCTCACAAGGCTTCAGAAGTTCCATAGCTGTCTTGTCAACTGAGTCTTGGTGTCTACTCTATTTAATGTGAAGAGTGGTGTGTGTGTGTGTGTGTGTGTGTGTGTGTTCACGTGTAGATAGGTATTGACAATAACAATAACAATTTGAAGTCTCTTCTCCCCCACCCCCACCGGTGTTTTGAGACAGTGTCTCAACTATATAGCCCTGGTCTGAAACTCACTGTGTAAACCAGGCTAACTTCAAACCCACCTCTGTCTTCAGAGCACTGGGGTTGAAGGGGTGCCCCAAACATACCCCACTGCAATTTGCAGTCTTAAATCCTAACTTTGCTTTTCTCACTTTGGATCACGGGAATGACTGGCTCCTACCAGAGGACCCCGTTTTGTCTTGCTTTGCCAATAACTTCAGGGGTAGGGGCCAAGGAAAGAAGGCAGCGCTATGAAAGGTAATTTCACCTGACAAAATTTCTGAAGCCTGCAATTTGATGCAAACTTCGGAGAGGCCTGGTGAAAACATTGTTGGTCCTTCCAGGGCTTTCCTACACCCTGTTCTGTCACTTAGAGATTGTCTTTGCTCTGCTCTTAATAATAATTTATGATACAGATACATTTTTAAGGGATATTGAATTTTATTTAGGAAGAAAATCAGAGGTTAGGGATATAGCTCAGTAAAGTGTTTCCCTGACACACAGAAATCTTTCCTTAACCCTCTTGTACCTATATAAAATTGGCTCGTGGTAAGTGCTTCGAATCTCAGTACTCTGGAGGAAGCAGGGCGGTCAGAAGTTCAAGGTCATGCATGGCTATTGCAAGTCTGAGAGCAGTGTTAGAAAAAGCACAGCTTATGCTAAAGGGAATAAGAGAGTTTATACTGGAGCCACAGTTGAGTGCCCACGGCCAGGGAACACAGGTTTAGGATTTACCCCAAATTCCATGTTCTATCCTGGGAGCGGTATCATGAAGTTCTATAGTTTTACAGAACAAAGGAAGTTATAAATCAAAGCAAGTTTACAATACATTGGTGAGTACAGCAGAGAGGCAATCCCAGAAAGATGGGGGCCTAAGATGCTATCTGAGGACATTCTTAGCGTTGGGGTTGGTGTTTGCCTGCGAGTCTGCTAAGGTAGATTCCAAAGGTTTTTATCTTAGTCATAGAATGCTAGCTAGCCACACAGATGGAGAAGGAATGGCTGTTCGGAGGGCCAAAGCTAGCCCAGGATCAGGTCCTCTGGACCAGCAACATTCCAACCCTCCCACCTCCCTGTCCTTCTGTCAGGCAATCATTCACTATAAAAGCCTCTTTCCAGGAATTTCCATTGAGACCATTGTGGGACTCTTATTTCAAAGATATTTTTCAAATGGCTGTTATACAGCAAAGAGTACATGAGAATGAATAAACGACTCAGAAAATCTTAAACCTGGTTTCATTACTTTTCTATTAGTTGTATATTAGTACATAAGAATGATCCATTCAGAAAAGCACAAACCTGATTTCATTAGTTTCATAAATACAGAATTCATAGTTTTAAATGTCCATGTACTCATTCATTCAATATTTATTGAGTGCTCAATGTAAATAATATTAGTGTGCATTTCATTTGTTATCACTATCTTTCATTAAATAATTCTTAGTTGTTCATTTTTATATTTTACTTTAATTTGCCAAGTTTTCATCATATGTATTTACAGGGTACAAGGTAAATTTAAATTTACAAATACAGTGTGGGATAATTAAGCAAACTAACATATCCATTACTTTAAACATTTTTGTGCAGAGAACACTTGAATATTCTCAGAGTTTTTGTTGTTTTATCAAAATATGTTTCCATCATCACTTTACTTCAGTTGCAATATAGATTTTCAGTACATTTTTTTTCTTTAGGCAACATTTAAAAGAAAATGAGGCTGAGCATGGTGACACACACCTATAAACCCAGTACTCAGGAGGCAGAGGCAGGCAGAGCTCTGTGAAGTAGCGGCGGGGGCTGGAGAGATGGCTCAGCGGTTAAGAGTATTGCCTGCTCTTCCAAAGGTCCTGAGTTCAATTCCCAGCAACCACATGGTGGCTCACAACCATCTGTAATAAGGTCTGGTGCCCTCTTCTGACCTTCAGGCATACACACAGACAGAATATTGTATACATAATAAATAAAAAAAAAAAAAAAAAAGAAGTAGCGGCCAACCTGGCCTACATAGCAAGGTCTAGGCTTGATGGAGGAAGGTAATTGGTTAATTATAATAAACCAACTGCTTGGCCTCATAGCTTAGAACATAGGTAGGTGGAATAAACAGAATAGGATGCTGGGCGGAAGAGGAAGTGAGGTCAGACTCTGCTCTGCTCCCGGACAGGATGGACGGAGGCTAGAATCTTCCCGGTAAGCGCACCTTGGGGTGCTTACACACATCATTAGAAATGGGCTAGTCCAGGTGCGAGAATTAGCCTGTAAGGGCTAGAGTTCATGGGCCAAGCAGTTCTTAAATGAATACAGTTTGTGAGTTGTTATTTCGGGCATAAGCTAGCCAAGCGGCCGGGGTGTTGGGGACGCAGCCCCGCTGCCGCTCTTATTTCAACATAGGCTAGCCAGGGTTACATTGTAAGACCCTATCTGGAGGAAGAAGGAGGAGGAGGAGAAAGAGGAAGGAAGGAAGGAGAAAATGAAAGCAATCGGAAGATCTCATGTCTGTGGCAATCCAAGATGGCCTTGGCTTTAATGGTACCCATGCTTCAGTACCCATGTAGGCTACCACTTACAGTGGCATGACCTATGACCTATGGACAATTACCAGCATGCACTTGATTCCTCCTGTAAAAGAAATAGGCAGGTGAGGTGACCTCACGCCTGAATTCGGTCCCTGGGACCCCCCACATGGTAAAAGGTGAGAACCAACTCCTGTGAAAGTTGTCCCTCTGCCCTCCACATGTGTGTCCTGACATGCACACCTCACACACACACACACACCTGAGGAAAGAAAGAGAGAGATGGGGAGGGAAGGGAGGGAGGGAGAGGGAGGGAGGAAGAAGAGGGGAGAGAGGGAGGGAAGAAAATGCACCTTTTAAATAAAAGAAGCTTGGAAAGGAAGGCTGGGTGAACGAATTTCGCGAGAAGAAGCAAGTAAGCCCAGACTGCCTCAATTCTTTCAAACTTGTGCAGTTATTATTAGTAACAAGTTAATTTCCACATAGCCCGCACTCTAATGAAAATGGCTATGCTGGCTGGTCTCCAGTCATCAACACCTCAGTGTGAACGGAGAGCTGGGGGGAGATTCTAAGAGGCAAGGAGGTGGGGAGAAGGCCAGAGCAGCAGGCATTTGGAGCAAGGCGTGGGCATCCCAGGGAGACGGGTCTCTAGAGGTCCAATTCTGCTCAAGGACACCTCTCTCAGGGAGGGAGGAGAGTCCCACAGGTCCTAGTTCCACTTGCTTCAAAAATCCCAGAAGCCAAGTTCTTAATGGTTGTGACTCAGATTTTACTTGCCAGCCCTAGTAATTATCATGATGGGGGAGAGAAATTGCTTCTTTCCAGATCCATACACGGCAGTCTTTGCGGTCACCCTGAAAATGGTGGGAGTGAAATTGGGAGCAAATGTGTGTTATCGTCTTAAAAAAGGAATCTACAGAAATGAATGTTTTATGATAGTTGAAATATGCCATATGAAGCCAGGAGATGGTGGTGCACATCTTTAAACCCAGCACCTGGGAGACAGAGGCAGGCAGGTGGGTCTCTGTGAGTTCAAGGAGAGCCTGGACTGCAAAGCGAGTTCTGGGACAGCCAGGGCTACACAAGGAAGCCCTGTCTTAAACACACACACACACACACACACACACACACACACACACACACACACAATGTTATATATATATATAATGACAATTGTCAATAGTTTTTACTACTATATGTTAGGTCTCACAGGGAGTCCAGATACCTAGAAATGAACTCAATCTGGATTATGGGAGGATTTCTGGAAGATAAAAGCCAGCATTGCTCAGAAACTTGGGAAACTAGTTTCCATCTTCCAGAAGGAGGGCATTTCCCTCGCCTCGGGCTGAAGGGACATGTGGCTACCTATGGGTGCACATCAAAGCCCACTCAGGCCTCCAGGCTCCCTTGGTCCCTACTCACCAGTGCTTCTTAGATATTTCAAAGTCCCTACCCTAGCACCCTGGCCCTTATCACATCCCCAGGCTCCCTCCTTCCTGATACCTATGGGTTCTCTTTCTAAAGGCTTTGTCTGCCAGTCCGTCTGTCCTTTATCTCTTCCCCCACCCCCACCCTGTGTATCCTTCTTTACTCACAGATAGCTTTGGCCATTCCCAGTCTGCTCTCTTTTCTCTCTGCTCTGGACCCTTCCAGAACCATCTGTATAATGGTAAAAGTAAAATGCTGCAGGTCCCCGAGTAGCTGCAGCGGGCAGTGGTCCCGAGACCACGGTGGGCCACAAGGTGCAAGGTCCCAGGCAGGGAGCTGGGTGCTGGGTGGGTAAGAGACCAAGATATACAGGACTGGTCTCCGAGTAGCTACAGCGGGCAGTGGGTAGTGGGTCCCAAGACCACGCCCAAAAGACAACTGGTTACAGGCAGGGAGCCACGCACGCGTAGAGTGAGAGACAGAGACCTATGAGGCCCGCCATGCAGAGAAAGTGGGTATTTATTTAGTGGGTTATGGAGGGGAAAGAGAAAGGGAAAAACAGAGAGAGGAAGGAAGGGAGGGAGGGAGAGAGGGGGGGGAAAGGGAGAGTGGGGAGAAGGGAGCAAGGCAGAATCTCCCTCAGAGAGAAGGAAGATCTGCCTGTCTCTGCCTCCTGGTAGGGTGGAGTGGGCCAGTGGGGCTTGTCTCTTAAAGGGACAGGACAGACCATTACAATCTGGTTGCTCTCTCATTCACAATAAAAACCTGCCCCCTAATAATGGAATGGTCATGTTAGCGGTTTCTTCACTGTGTCCCCTCAAATACACTACAAATATCAAAATCATAATTTACTCTTTTTCATAAAGATGATGTAGTTCAAATCTATATGGAAATGATAGAGCACTCATTAAGTGGGGGTACCCATTTGACAAAATAAATGTGAATCTCCACCTCTCTCCTTTATATAGAATTTCTTTTCTTCTGGCAGTCCTGAGGATGGAAGCTAGGTGAGCATTCTACTGCAAAGTGACAGCCCAGCTGGAGTCACTACGATCACAGGAGGGAACAGTAATGTGCAGAAGTGTTCAGTAATGTGCCCCCTGTCACCCTTGCATGTCAGATGTGAACAAGAGAGAGGAGGTCGCAGACCTCCCTGCCAGTACCCGAGTAAGCCTCGGATGATGAGGGAGAGAAACTTGAGAAAGTGGAGAGTCCCAGGCCTGCCTACTCAGGAGCTCCCAGGGACTGTGGTTGGACAACAACCCCCAGCCCACCTCTGCAAAAGGTCATTACCTGCAGGGCAAAATTTGTTTCCAATGGATGCAGAGACCTGGCCTTCCTTCAGGTCTAGATATTAATGGAATCTGAATGGAAACTGAGAGGAAAGTCAGATAAATAGAATTCTAATGGCCTTAGAGATCACTCAGGTCGGGGCTCCCCAAATATTCCCTACACACAACTGAAAACATTGGAGCAGTCATCTTAGGAGTCTTCGCCTCTGTTTCAGTGTTTAGCCACACAACACCTGGCACATCAAGGCCATCGTTTCACACAAAAGAGCTTTGGTTTGAGGAAAACCTGCAGTAAGTATTTAAGTTTAAAAAGCAACTTCATTTAAAAAAAAAGTATTGAGGGGGGTAACAAGATGGCTGAGCAGATAAGGCCCTTGTGGCCAAGCCTGAAGGTAGGAGAGAACAGACTCCTGAAAGTTGTCTTCTGACCTCCAGTGCATGCTGTGCCATCCACAAATAAAAAATAAACAAAACAAAAAAACCCACAAAATAATATTAAGGCCTGCAGGACATGGCAGTAACCTGCCTGCAACCCCAGCACTTGGGAGGTGGAGGCAGGAAGATCAGGAGTTCAAAGCCATCCTCAGCTATGTCTTGAGTTTGAACCCTGAAGCAATCAATAAAAAAAAATTACAAATGACACTTGTTCAGTATACAATGAGCTAAATTTAGGAAATCTTGATAGAATCTATTTTGTATGTGTTTCCTGTCAGGCCTGGAAGAAGCTGTTTTATTATACCCGCCTTCAACACGGACACTCCTCTAGTTGTGTGAGGCTCTCTGGGCCTCCACGTACCTGTCTCTCTCCCTTTCTCCTCTCTCCCCCTTTCCCTATTTAGTTCCCTCTGGAGCCTTCCTGTCAGTTATGCGTCCAAAGTCCTTTATTTGTCCTCCCACCGTCTCCAGGGCCTCTGCCCCTATCCCCTTTCACCTGGACCAAATCCTAATACGTCTTCTTACTTCCAATCCAAGTCTTTGCCTTCAATCCACCCTCACACTGCTGCCAAAAACCCCAGGCTGACCCTGCCATGCCCCAGCACACAGGATAAAGTCCAAGACACTCACTCGACAAGGCTCTAAAGCCGTTTGGCAGCTAGTCTATGCTAAAGGTTCCAAACTCAATCACTGGCAGGGGCGGGAGGCAGACATCCTTAGTTCTCAAGCCCAGAGTTTTCATGCATCCTACTGCCTCAGCACAGGCGTTTTCAGCCTATACATGGGGCCTGCAGAACCAATTCCCACCTCTCCGGCACATGCGTGTGAATAAACTACCTCCGGGTGTAACCGACCTGGCATAGAGGAAGAGGTTTTAGAGGTACTTGCAGGCCTCAGTTTGACAATCAGCCAGTTGAAACAAAGGACCCCCAGAGACTGGAATTCCCCCAGAAGTCTCCTGATGGGAGAAGGAAAACCTGAGGCTTGAACTCATCAGGAGAGGACATTTCCACACAAAGGGATTTACAGCGTTTTAGAAAAGAAGATGGTGGGCCAACAGTGGGAAATCACCCCTTGACTAGGACTAGTTAGATACCTGTAACTGCACCCTCTACTTAAACCTTAACCTCACTCCAGGAGCCCAAGAATGACTTGAGAGAGTTCACTGGACCCCTTGTTCCACTTTCCAACATGGGCGAATAGAACAATCTCTCTTTTCCTATTAGCTTGGCTGTTTTAGCTGACTTATGGAGGGTGGGTGACTGAACTTGACTTGTTGGAGCACAGGCTGTGACCCCCAGGACACAGAAGGTCATCAGTTAAATCAGACCTGGATCAGGATCTTGTGTTCTTCGTAGCTTGAGCCAGGGAATACAGAAAAAAACGGCGGTGTTTATTAGGCACCAATACCACGTAGCCACGGCCTACACTGTCTTCACTTTGCTTCTCTCTTGCAAGAAGCAGGTGATGTACTGAGGAGCTGGTGACTCATCAGTTCAGCTCCTGTCTGAGCTGTCACCTCCAGTTTAACCTTCTGTAAGGAGCGATACATCCCCTTGCCAGGGACACGGGATGATTCCTGAGATTACTCCAGCCCTGGCTATTTCTGGTTCAAAGGTGAGTGTCAGAACCTTTCAATCTTACATGCTAGACACTAGATTAATTGCAGGTATGCAGAGATAAACCAGTGAGCAAGACAGCTGGGTCCGTTTCCTGTACTTTTAAATATGTACCTGGTCTTATGTGGTTCAGGCCGTCCTCAAACTCGCTATGTAGCTGAGGATGACTTTATGTTTCTGAGTCTCAGCCTCCATCTCTCAAGTGTGGGGTTTGCACATGCTCACCACCGCACCTAGCTTATGAGTCAAACCCAGAACTTCAAGCATGCTGGGCCAGCACTCTACCGGCTGAGCTCCAGACACAGCCCTGTTCGGAGGTCTTTATGTCTGTCTCTTTGGTTTTTTAAAGATTCATTTTCACTTATGTGCACATCTATCTGCTTGCGTTAGCTTGTGTGCACCAAGTGCATGCACGAGCTAGAGAGTTTCAGGGACTTTGATCTGCCTGATGTGTGTGAACCCTGGTCCTCTGGAAGAGCAAATGAACACTATTAGACTCGAGGCTCCTCTCTACCCCAATTCGGAGTTTTTCATTGGCATCTCTTCTTCTACCTGAGTTCTCCTCCATCAAACACTACTTCAGGAGGTGGAGGTGGCTTTGCTCTCCATGGTATGTTCCACACCTGGCACCGGCAGGGCTTGGCACATGGATATCTGTTCAGTAGCCAAATCGGTGAACAAAGGAAAAGGATTCTATCTAAATTTATTCCGGATTTATCTGAGGAAGAAGTGTAGGGCTTTGAGGAAGGGAATGAAGAGCCTCTTAGAGAAGTCACTGAAGAATTTCAAGAAGGGAGAAGTACATTTTTGAAATAAGAAATTGTGCCGGGTGGCAGTGGCACACACCTTTAATTTCAGCACTCGGGAGGCAGAGGCAGGAGGATCTCTGTGAGTTTGAGGTCAGCCTGGTCTACAAGAGCTATTTCCAGGACAGGCTCCAAAGCCACAGAGAAACCTTGTCTCCGAAAAAAACATAAAAATTAAAAAACCTGCTTCATTTTAGAATTCTTGTGCTTTGCAAGTCGAATCTTCCCATGCCCCGCATTTGGCTATTAGATCCTCCAATCTTTATATATGACCTTCACAGAAGGAAATGGGGGGACCTCCAAAACAAACATAAAAACTGGCAAATACACTAAAAATTGCCAATTATCTTCTTTTATTTGTTTGCCTTAGAGACTTTCTTTTAGCCCAGGCTAGCCTCCACCTCATAATCCTCCTGCTCAAGCCTTCTGAGTTCTGGGATAACAGGTGTGCACCCCCACACCCTGTTAGATGGACTGCCAACGGTCCGTGCCTTTCTAGTAATATGAATTTGGCATAAGAAGCCCCTTAGTGCTTCCTCTAGTCTCCCTGTATCTCCCAGCTCAGAAAGAGGGCCTATGAGAAAGGACACAGGCCCCCTTCTGGGTTGTTATAGCCACACCACCAGACTCCGGTGGCACATGTGAGCTCCTGGTGGAACAGTTAGAAGATGGTGGTTCCTTTGGTTAACTCTGGACCTGTTAGTCCCTTGATGGTGACACATATTGGACTTTTGTTTGGATACAAATTATCCACTTTTGTGATCAGCCACTGAGACTAGGGAATGTAATTTAGATCCTGGTAAATGCATATTTGTGTGTCCTATGAAAACAATGATGTAACTATATAATCATGTGATCCGTCCAAGCCTGGAAGGAAAACACTGTCCACTGAGGGATTAAAGTTGCGTATTTGGGGTGCTGGAGAAAGTGCTTGTGCACACCGTACACATAGCCTACCACTAACTTACATTTCCAGGCCTGTTTATCTCACTCTGGAAGAGCTCACCAAGTTGCTCAGGCTAGCCTAAATGGCTGGGAATTAAAGGCATGTACTGTCATATCTGGCTTAAGGTTTTTCTTTGAAAAACGAAAGAAAAAAGAGAAAAGAAAAAAGCTGAGTGTAGTGGCTGGAGCCCCTCCCCCCCTTCTTAGAAGAGGAGGTTGGGGTAAGTGTTTAAGGCCAAGTTGGGCTGCATAGTATGTTCCAGATTAGCTTGAGCAACAGAGTAAAACTCTTAAAACAAGAAGGAAGGAAGGAAGGGAGGGAGGGAGGGAGATGTGCCTCTGAGATGGGACGAACTTCCTTTCTGGTTCCTTTGCAGGAATGGAAGAACTTGAGGTCAGACTGTGAAGGACCTTGAGCCTGGAGTTCTGCCTAGCTGCTCAGGTCAGGTTTGACTTTCACGCCCACTAGCAAGAAAAGCACAGATATTTGCTGTCCTCAGCCACTGAGATTTTTGAGATGGTTTGTAACACTTCAAGCAAATGAACTAGTTTGAAAGTAAAGCGGGTCTTGCTTTTGTTTTCGTTAAGTTAAAATGCACCCTTCATCCTCTTTTCGCGGGTAGGTCTCCTCGGGTAAACAGTAATGGGCCCCTGACCTTCCCCCACGCCGGCACTTTTCCGGGGCATCTCCCAGCATGCCAGCTGTGTAATGTAGAAAGCTGGGCAGCCTCTCTCTCACATTCGCCTGACAGGAAAGTAAATTAGGACCATGATACTCCTCCCCCCCCCCCCCCCCCCCCCCCCCCCCCCCCCCCACCGAAGTCCCAGGGAAGCCAGAAGCTGCACCGAAACTCGGGTTGCCTTTGTCATTAGACAAGCCAGACCGCTGCTACTGCCTGTAGAGTCCCAGAATTTTTAATTTGTATTTATTTATTCATTTATTTATTTTATCAAGGTTGCCCAACCATAAAGACCCGGTCCCCACACATTTTAGCCTAAACGTTTTCTAGCGAAGTTCATGCGACGTTGCTTACACTGTCGTCCAGGTGGCAGTAGAGAGCCACTGCCTGCCCAGCTCACTGACGTCACTTTGTTTACCCGGTTCCGGGTCATTTTTAGATCTAAAATCACAGGATGTTAATCGGGCCAATGATTTCCCATTCGTTTGGCCAAAGGCCCTTCTCATGGGCATCGGGACAAGTTTGGTGTCCTTTTTGACAAAGAAATTTTGCTGCGGGGCGTACTTATTTGCAAACACTTGGAATCTCATTTTTAGGAGATGGAAAAACTGTATAGGTCGGTGCTGTGAGCACTTGGGGTCACTTTCATTTTACGGCCAGAATGTGAGTGGCCTTAACTGAAGAGAAGGAAAACTTTTTGCTTCATTTCCCCCTTTACTTATGTAGCATTCAGCAAGAAAGCGTCTGGACTTTGGAGTTTGTAGGGACAAGAAAACGAGCCAATTTAGTCTAGCTGTGGCTTGCTTGCCTGGGAGACAGCCTGGAGTTTAGGGGCTGGGAGGCCCCTACCTCACTTGCTGCACCCAGGAGCCTCCAACCATCCATTTCCTACAGCGGAGCTTCTCATCCAAACTCCAGCACTCACTGACTCTTCCTTGTTATAACTAGTCAGCTCCGCCAGAGACTAGGTGAGCCACAATAGCTAACTGGTCTAGCTCACTGGCTCATCTTCCAGTCTCACGCAGCCATAACGAAAGTGAAAAAATAGCAAAAGCAGAGAAGACTTTTGCTCTTTTAGTGTCAAGTGGTGCGGGGAGACAAAGGAGCCAAGAGTTCACCTGTGACGGTTCAAGAAGCAAAATGAACAAAATTCTTCAGACGCTGGGTATGGGGTGCCAGCCAGGAACCTATGTTAGAGGCTAAAATCCGGCCACAAAATCAAGGCTTATCTGGATAACAAGAGGAGCTCAAAACTGGCCTGGTCAACTCAGCAAGACTCTGTCGAAAAATCAAAAGTTTAAAAAAAATGAGGTGGAGTCGGGCAGTGGTGGCACACACCTTTAATCCCAGCTCTCTTGCCCCTGAGGAACTTGGAGCCTAAAGGAATTCATAGACAAGGCCGTTTTGTGGCTCCTTTTTTTTATGCATAGAATGAAAGAAGGGTTGAGAGGGGCATAAATAGAAGGGCGGACTGTGGGGCACACGCGTGGGAAAGCACTCCTCCCCTTTGCTCTGCTCTGCTTAAGAGCGGCTTTGGGATTGGGGTCCTGGGAACAATTGCAGAGCCCGGTCGTTGATGTTCTGGGGCTCCCAGGAGGTTTAGAGAGGCTGGGAGGAGAAGCTTCTTGCTCAAGGGCCAAAGTGTGATTTGGAGCTGGTCAGCAAGTGCCATGGGACTCTGCCAAGAAATGGTAGGAGTCTGGTGCAGCCTCTGCACGTCCTAGGTGCAGAAAAGCATCTTGACCCCACTGGAGTGTCTTACACCCAGGTAAATGGGATGGCAGGGCACAGGTCCACTCATTACTGATAACATGATTCTTTCTCTCTCTATTTCTCTCTTTTGGTTTTTTGAGACAGGGTTTCTCTGTGGCTTTGGAGCCTGTCCTGGAACTAGCTCTTGTAGACCAGGCTGGTCTCGAACTCACAGAGATCCGCCTGCCTCTGCCTCCTGAGCGCTGGGATTAAAAGCGTGTGCCACCACCGCCAGGCTCTTCTTTCTTTCTTTTTTAATGGCTACAATTAAAATTACGTTTGAAAGAGTTTTGTTTGCACTCTGTGGTAGAGTGTATGCTTAACCAGTGCAAAGCCCTGAGTTTGAAAGAAAAGCTTTTTAATTGTTTCATAAAAAGTGAATACAAATAACACGAGCCAAATGCACACAGTCATAAGGCAAAGGCTCTCATACTGTTGCTAGTTGGCAGCCATGAGCAATGCCACCACTCAGCAAGAACTTTTAAAGTCACAGGAGCAAGGCACAGTCTCCAGTGATAAGTTAGGAATCATTTATCAGATGTTTTGAGGCCTCCAAGGAAAGCAAAGGCATTTTAGCCACCAGCCAAGCAATAGACGGTCATGTACAGAGTGTAACAGGATCCTATCCCCGACCTTTATTTGCCTGAAAGAGATAGGAAAGGAAGGAAAGGAAGGATCTAACATTTACCACATGCTTTGTGCTTTTTACTGTAAGATAACAAACCAGCTCCACTGGGGGCTGGAGAAATAGCTCAGCAGTTAAGAGCACTAGCTGCTCTTGCAAGAGACCCAGGTTCAGTTCCCAACAGCCAAGTAGTGGTTCACAACCATCTCTAACTCCAGTTCTAAGGGAATCTAATACCCTCTTCTGACCTCCAAGGGCCCAGGCATGCATGGGGCGCACATACATATATGTAGGCAAACACTCATCCAAAATAAATAATAAGTGAAAAGCACTATTACTTCAAGGTTCATATCATCCCCACTTTCATTTATTTGTTAATTAATTAATTAATTTTACAGAGCTAGGAGTTGAACCCAGAACCCTGGGCATGCTAGGCAAGCTCTCCTACAACCGGGTCACACACTCGATCTTTTTATTAGCCCCCTTTACACACAAGGAAATAAATTCATGGAGGGGTTAATTAATTTCCAAGAGGAACATGCCACGTAAGAGAAAGGCTCCTGAGTCTAGGTAGCCAGACATGGTGGCACACAACAGCTGTAATCCCAAGGCTTGGAAGGCGGAGGCAGGGGAACTAAGATCATCTAAAACTGCATTGCAAATCTGAGGCTAGCCCGGTCACCTGGGCTACAAGATACTCTAGCTACAAACAAACAGAAATTAAAAATAAAATAAATAAATAAAAATCGCGAAGTGAGTAGTCTGTTGGCTACTTCTGTTTTCCCTTCTAGATCCACCCTCTCTCTCCTCCACTCCAATTGAGGCCTCCGAGTCCAGTGACTCTGGCTTTGGATTGGGTGTATTCAGTGGGAATCCTAGCTCAGAGGGGGGCGGGGGAAGCTCAGAAGCAGAACTGAGGTGTCACTGCCTCAGGCTGCCTCTGTGGCTTGTGGTCACAACTGTTGTGAGGTGGCCCCTAACATGCAGGACACACTCCGTAGGTTCTGGTGACTGCACCTCCCCTCACCCCTGCAGGGCTAAGGGTGGTCAAGTAGCTGTGGTTTCCCCCACATCCTGCCCACACCTTTGTAAATGGCCACTTTATTCAGCTCTCTTCACATTACCCAATTCGAGTGTACATCTGTTTCCTGCCCAGCTCTGGCTTGGTACAAATAGGAAGTCAGGAAAGCGGGAGGGTAGAGGCATTCCGTGTGGATCCAGTACTAGTCACAGGCAGACCAAGGTGACTTCTCATTTGGAGGACTTCGGGACAGTCACGGTGTGTGTGAGTCACTGCAGAATGAGGTTATCCCTTAAACCTGGGGCGTCCTGGGTCAAGACAAGCCACTAGAGAGTCTATTGTTTAACACATCTTGGTCTCCTCCAAGAACTATCTGAGGAAGAAAGACGCAGAATGTGCAGAGGTTGAAGAGGTGGGCTCTGCTATCACATTGCTGCACCCAAACCCCAATGCTGCCACTTACCCAGCATGCAGAAGAACGACTTACCTGTGTTGCAAGAGTCTGGACAGTTACTTGGCCTCTGACAGGCTACTTAAATGTATTTTTGCCTCAGTCTCCTCACTCCTAAGGAGGAAGGACGCCAGCATTTGCAGTTCCTAGCTTGTGTTGAGGGCTCTATTAAGGGAGATCAGACTTGAGATTTGTAACTAATGCTGATGAATCATGCATAATCAGGGGGCTTGGGAAAGCCAGGTAGTGCATCCGGAGCAGATCATCACAGCTTCCTGGTCCAGAAGAAGAAGACTCAAAACATGGAAGGAAAGAATCCTTCCAAGAGCTCTTGTCCTTGTCTTGAACGAGACAGCTACTTAAGGACACACGAACCAGATGTATGCCAGAGGAACAGAGCAAATCCAGCTGTGTAGGAGCTCACACTAAAGACTGGGATGTAACCCAAGGGTAGAACACTTTGCCTAGCATGCAGTGGCTCTATGTGGGACCCTCCCCCCACGCACCAAATGAGTAAGAAAACACGTAAACACACATGAAACAAAACAAAATAAAACAAAAACAATGATAATACTCTCCCATCCCCCTGCCCAAGGCTTCCCATTTTGGGTATACTGTCTATCTCCTGCATTACACCCTTGCTTATTCTTCATGGGAATATTAGCCGTATCTAAGGATGCTTCAGTATTTTAAGTTCTCCTTTCATTGTCCATCCCTCTCCATTTCTGTGTTCCCTTCACACTTAGCCTTCTTTTCAGAACCATCAGTAGATGTTGCTTCCCTCTGTTACTGCCTCAACATGACTCATTAGTGTGTCAGTCCCGGCCACTCCACCAGTCTTGGCTCACCGTCTCTGAAATGCTCCACATGTGGCTTATCTACTGGTCCCCATCCTATCTGTCCCAGCTTCTCAGCCGCCTTTGGCAAAGTGGGACCCTCTTCACATCGACATATCTTCCTTCTGTGGCACCTGTAGATCTCCAAAAATCTGTGGGCTGTCATGAATCTCCATCCTTGGATCTTCTCTCACTACTGTGGGTTTTTCTGACTGAGAGATGATCTCACTTATCCATTCTTCACAGTGCCTCAGAAAATGTGAAGAAAATTCAGTCATTAGGTGACTGGGCATTGTACGAGACTGGTGGAGGAGGGAGAAAAGATGGGCATATATGACAGGGAGTCACTGGGGCTGGTCTCCAGCAGTCTCGAGACTCCTGCATCAGCAGCCTCAAGCTCTCACAGTTACCAGATGGTAACATTCACTTTAAGGTTTTTATGGTGTGGGATTTATTAATTTCCCCAGCTAGGGGCACACAAGGAAAGGCAATAGCCTGATGGACACCTTCCCCATCAGTGTACTGAAGAGGCTCTGGAAAAGAAAGCTCAGTCCCCAATACCTTCCAGTGCCTTCACCTGGATCAATCCTCTCTTGAGCAGCCCAGGGTCAGAATGGGACCTGGGCTTTGTCCCACAATCCTTCCTCATTTCTACCGGGCACCCTGCTTTGTCTTTGGCGAAGAAATGGCAGGGGTAGCGTAAAAGTGAGGAAGAGACAGGCAAACACAGGAAGCAAAGCTGGTTTGGATCTTGTCTACAGAGGCTTTGCTACTCAAGTGAGATGTCCCATGGTGGAGCTCCTGGGAGGGTACCTCGGATTGGTGTTCCGACTTTATGAATCTGACATTCCGTGGCACCACTCTCAGGAGCCCCAAAGGGAAAACATTTGAAGGTGTTCCTATCCCTTCTTCCTGCCCCCTGAAGCAGCATCCAAGACCTCTGCTGAAGACCACTTTGGCGGGGGATGGTGCCTTTGCTACCCATCCAGGCAGTTTCCAAAAGTGGAAATTCTGTTTCTTCATTCCTCCTATTCCACACCATCAACCAACTACAGAAGCAACTTGAGGGACTAGGTACTGAGAAGCTCACTGAAAATACATACAGTGGGAATGCACTCAATTTATCTAACCAATAATTGTTCTTCCTTAGTGACACAGTGCACTGCAAAAATAAGTGTCTATTGCCACTCCCAAGCCTGTCACTGTATGGGAGCTCAGGATCACTGCCCTGTGCTGGGGAGAGAGGATCCCACCGAATATCATCAGCCTACAGAAAGATGAAATTGAGTTTGAAATGTGTTGCACACAGCTAGGGAATTTATACAAATGTATTTGTGCTCTTAATTTCCCCAACTGTAAAATACAAGCAATAAGCATAATTTTATTAAATGTTTGGGTTTGTTTATTTATTTATTTATTTATTTATTTATTTATTTATTTATGACAGGTTTTCTCTGTAGCTTTAGAGCCTGTCTTGGAACTAGCTGTTTTAGACCAGGCTGGTCTTAAACTCACAGAGATCCACCTGCCTCTGTCTCCTGAGTGCTGAGATTAAAGGCATGTGCCACCACCGCCTGGCCCGTTTTTTGTTTCATTTTTGAGACAGGGTTTCTCCGTGTAGCTCTGGCTGTCCTGGAACTCACTCCACAGACTAGACTGGCCTCGAGCTCTCAGAGATCCATCTGCCTCTGCCTCCTGAGTGCTAGGATTAAAGACAAGCACCGCCAATGCTCAGCTTTTATTAAATGTTTTATGTCAATGTTTCTAGCATCCTAGTTCTCATGATAGATGCTTCGTAAGCAATGGTACACTGTGGTTCCTACTAGGGAGGATTGCCACACAAACCTCTCTTAAGCAGAAATCCCTTCTGTTTGTTAGAATGTTTTCAGGTATGAGAAACAGAAAATAGAGTGGACTAGGGTGGCATACACCTCTAGTTTTAGCTTTTGGAAGTCTGAGACAAGAGGATCCTTAATTCAAGGCCAGCCTGGACTATGTATTGAGATCCTGTCTCTCAAAAGCAACCACAAAACAAAAAAGCAACAACAAAACAAAGGCAAAGCCAAAACAACCTATAAAAATAAATGAATAATAAACGAACAAAATAAGAAAGGAAATCGTGCTGAGATCCCCCAACCATGAGAAAGCATCCAGGATGCCTACAGATGACCACACCTACTTTGTTAGAAACCTGGCGTTGCCACAGCTACAGGACCAGCTGATACGTTCTTGCCAATGTCACAGGAGTTACCCGTTTTCATCTTCCTGTTCCGGATCTTCAGTCTGTCTACGTTATCCCCAGATATTCGTGAGTTCATACTGGGCACAGCGTAAATGTTGTGTGGAAACACAATGTCCAGTTGCAGAAGGTTCTTCCATGTTTGCCTTTTGTTTTCCTTTGAGATTTGTTTATTTTAGTCAGTGTGTATAAATGTTTGGTCTGCATGTAGGTATGCATATCGCGTCTGTGTCTGGTGCCTGTGGAGGTCAGAAAAGGGCGTCAGAGCCCCTGGAACCGGGTTGCAGAAGGCTGTGATTGGCCATGTGGATGTTGGAAGAGCAGCTAGTGCTCTTAACCACTGAGACATCTGGCCAGCCTGCAGGTTTGCCTTCATAAGTAAGGGAGGTTTTTGAAACTCACATCAGACTCAGTCCTTACCTCAATAAGCAGAATTATTCCATGTGCCTGTGTCTAAGAAGGAGAAATGTAATCACTTAAATTTGTTGTTTCAATTAGGTGTGATTCCTGAAGGGGGGAGGATCATTATCACTCTATTCTTTTATTTATTTATTAAAGATTTCTGCCTCCTCCCCACCACCGCCTCCCATTTCCCTCTTCCTAACCCAATCAAGTCCCCTTCCCTCATCAGCCCAAAGAGCAATCAGGGTTCCCTGCCCTGTGGGAAGTCCAAGGACCACCCACCTCCATCCAGGTCTAGTAAGGTGAGCATCCAAACTGCCTAGGCTCCCACAAAGCCAGTACGTGCAGTAGGATCAAAACCCATTGCCATTGCTCTTGAGTTCTCAGTAGTCCTCATTGTCCGCTATGTTCAGTGAGTCTGGTTTTATCCCATGCTTTTTCAGACCCAGGCCAGCTGGCCTTGGTGAGTTCCTGATAGAACATCCCCATTGTCTCAGTGTGGGTGCACCCCTTGTGGTCCTGAGTTCCTTGCTCGTTCTCTCTCTCCTTCTGCTCCTGATTTGGACCCCATCATACAACAAAAGTATATGCTCAACTATGTTCATAGCAGCATTGTTTGTAATAGCCAGAACCTGGAAACAACCTAGGTGCCCTTCAATGGAAGAATGGATGAAGAAAGTATGGAATATATACATATTAGAGTACTACTCAGCAGTAAAAAAAACAATGACTTCTTGAATTTTGCATGCAAATGGACGGAAATAGAAAACACTATCCTGAGTGAGGTAAGCCAGACCCAAAAAGATGAACATGGGATGTACTCACTCATAATTGGTTTCTAGCCATAAATAAAGGGCATTGAGCCTATAATTCGTGATCCTAGAGAAGCTAAATAAGAAGATGAACTCAAAGAAAAACATATAGGCATCCTCCTGGATATTAACCTTCATCAGGAGATGAAAGGAAACAGAGACAGGGACCCACATTGGAGCACCGGACTGAAATCTCAAGGCCCAAATCACTTTACTCTTTAACAACATCCAAAACACACAGAGTCAGCACCTGTGCTCAAGGCCAGGAGGTTTCATGTCATACACTACACATAGAGAAACTGAATACCGAGGACCTTGACTCATAGAGAAAAGACACCCGGGAACCATCCTCTGAAGCTAGGACCCGAGAGCATGACCGAGGTGCCTGGGCCAGGTTCACAAGCATGTATGGTCAGGAAGCAACAGTCTTAGAAGCAGGGTTTGGCAAAGAGGCGAGGAACTCCCCATGTTTCGCTGGCACTCAGCCCCCAATTACGATTCCAGAATTATTAGCTTTGATTCTGTGAGAAAGGAACACATCAAAGCCAGACTCCTATGAATTAAAACGTTGACTAATCGAGCTAATTATATATAGTTCAGTCATCTGAATTTTCACACAATGAACTGAGTTCTCATGAAAGCCTTTTTCTTGAGTAGGAAGCTTTGATGATGTAGCAGCTGTTTATATCTTAGACCCAATCCTCCTCATTCTGGCCAGGGATTCCTCCGTGGGGTGCCTTTTGCCCACTCAAACTCCTCGTGGATTCAGCCCTAGTTTCTTGGAAGCTAAGGCAAGTGCCATAGAGGCAGAGCTGATAAATATGCTGGGTGCTAGATCCCCTTCCTCGGGGAAATAGCTAACCAGCATGCCATAATGTCATGATGACATTCTCGTTTTCAATTGTATTCCAGATTTTCAAATACCTAGATAATTTCCATAGCCTAATTCTACTCCAGGGAGAGCCTTTCCTCTTAGTGTGTCTTAGTTATCAGATACAGAGTACTATAATAAATTTTAATCACAGTTTAGATGTGCCTTGCTGAAGAGTTAGTGATGTAGACTAAGCTTAAGTATTTGATGGACTAACATGGCGAACTATTGGTATAAGAAACCCTTTTCAAGAGAGAATTCATGTGTTCTGAACACCGGTTGGGTACCAGGAAAACTGATGTGTTGAGGCACATCCTTTCCCCCTGCCCTGCCAGGGACATTTGTCATGTCGGGATAGGGGTGGAGGAAGCATTGCTGGCAGCCTGTCATGTGCTACTGAACATCTTGCAACATGCAATCCACATTCCCACAGCAAAGCTGGGTGTGGTGGCACATACCTGACACCTCCACTCTCAGAAGGCTGAGGCTGGGGGATTGTTTGGACTTCAAGGCTAGCCTGAGCTACACAGTAAGACTGTCTCACAAAACACAACAATCAACAATGACAAAGAATCACCTGACCCAAATGTTGCCAATGTCAGGACTGAGAATCCCTGTTGTATTAATTCACCATCCTACTGCAATCATGAAACAGTATGGCCAAGGAAGCTTTTAGAACAAAGGGTTTATTTGGGGCATTTGGCTGCAGAGGGAGAAGAACTCATCACCACCACAATGGGGAAGCATGGCAGCAAGCAGGCGTGGTGACTGGAGTAGTTGAGAACTCACATCTCAAACCACAGGCAGCAGAGACCATGATCTGGGGACAGCAGGAGGATTGAAGCTTCAAAGCCCAGTGACACACTTCTTCCTGCAAGGCTGCGCCTTCAAATCCTCCCGGAACAGTGTCGCCAACTGCAGACTAATAATTCAAATGCTTGAGAGTGTGAGGGAATATCTCATTCAAATCACGACACTCTTGTAAAAAGGGAGGGTTTTCATTTATATTCATATATATATTCGCTTATATTCCTATTTCTAGTCACGTGTATTCAAAAGGGCGGCGTCTTTACTTACAAGGTGTTACCAGCCACCAAGACCCATATTTGTGCAGGCTGCTTTACCCTTGGCATTTCTGAAAGAACGTTAGCAGTAAGAAGTCAAATCCCAGTCTCAAATCTTATGGAGGATAATTAATTCTTCTTTGTCAATATGCTTATTTTTTTTGGGTTCTTGGCACTTGAATGCAATGACATCTGATTACAAATTCCAGTCTCTCTGGGAACTATTGAAGAAGTAGTTGTAAAGACTGGGGAGATGTCCCAATGAGTAAGGTGCTTGCCACACAAACATGAGGAGCTCTGTTCGGGTCTTCAAAACCCATAGAAAAGCCAGGCACAGGAATGTGTGTCTGTAACTCCAGCACTGGCGGGGGGCAAAGACAGGTGAGAATCCATGGAACTCATTTGCCAGGCCACCTTGCCAAACCAACATGCTCCAGTCTAGTGAGAGACCCTGTTGCTAAAAAGAAAATCAAAGTGAATGAACGAATCGATACAAATAAAGGGGAAAAGGGTGAGGGTGACAACTGGTGTCAACCTCTGGGCTCCTCACACTTGTGTGCACATGTACACACACTCAAACATACACTGCACATAACCACATGAATATATACACACACCCCATAATACTTAGTTTTTGGGGTTTTTGTTTGTTTGTTTTGTTTTTGTCGGCTTGACACCAGCTAGGGTCCTCTGAGAAGAGAAAACTACAATCGAGAAAATACCTCCATCAGACTGGCCCGTAGGCATGTCTGTGGGGCACTTTTTCTTCATTAATGGTGGATGTGGGAGGCTTTAGCCTTGTGCGCACTGATAAGTACTAAGGGAACCGTGAATGTTAAACACACAGGGTTGTTCCTTCAAAAAAAGGGATGCATAACTTGTTATCCTCCCAGAAGGCTGGGAACAGATATGGTTAATTGCCTGGTGACCTTTGTGCTCTAAGTGTGGCCAAGACCATACGGATACCCTCCCCCGGGCACTTGTCATGAGGGTATTTTTCTCAGTCAATCTATAGAACCTATCTTTATGGAAGATGCCACATGTATTTTACAAAGAGTTTTTTTTTTTTAAAGATTTATTTTTTATTTATTTATTACATATACAGTATCCTCAGTGCTTTGCCTGCAGGTCAGAAGAGGGCACCAGCTTTCATTACAGATGGTTGTGAGCCACCATGTGGTTGCTGGGAATTGAACTCAGGACCTCTGGAAGAGCAGTCAGTGCTCTTAACCTCTGAGCCATCTCTCCAGCCCCCTACAAAGAGTTTTGATGGAGTTATGTCTGACCTTTATTTAGTTTTCTTTGCTCCTCAAGGAGATTTATGTATGCTTTGTTGTGTCCATGGGATTGAGTTGATTATCACTAGGAAATCCTCCACCAAATTGTGCTGTGCTAAATATGCCTAAAATAAATTGCTTGGAGTCAGACTCCAGAAGTTTGGACCGACACGAGTTACTTAGTGGTACTGAATGGAACTGCCTTCTTGCCTCGCCTGGACTGTTACTGTGCTGGGTGGGGTGGTTGCAAAGATCCCTGAAATTAGCCCACCATGAGTGGATGGTGTCACCACTGGGCAGATGGTTCTGGATATTAGAAAAATAAATAAATAAATAAATAAATAAATAAATAAATAAATAAATAAACCAAGCTGAGGAGGCAGAAGAAAGCCAGCCAGAAAGCAGCACTCCTCTATAGCCTTTGCTTCAGTTCCTGCCTCTGGATTCCTGCCCATTTGGATCCTGCCTTTGATTCCCTCAGTGATGGACTGGGACCTGGGACTTGTAGTCAAATAAACCCTGTTCTCTCCAAATTGCTTTCAGTTATGGTGTTTATCTCAGCAACAAAACTAACACACACACACACACACATATACACACACACAGATTTGCAGAACATGATTAATTAGGAATATTTTGGTCTCAGTTTATTAAAGAAGTTTTGGCTAAATTTTTGTTTTCCCTTTTCGATTTTGAGATAAAATCTCCTATAGCTGAAGTTGGCCTTGAATTCCTGACCCCTCTGTCTCTGTCTCCCAAGAACAAGGACTGCAAGCACCTGCAAGAATGCCTGGTCTGGGTAGAATAATGTTTTTAACTTTTGTTTTCAGTGCTAGATCTGGAACCCAGAGTCTTGCACACACTAGAAAGTCATTTGCCACTCAATGACATTCCCAGTTTTAATTCCTACTATAATTTATTATATAGCAATGAGAAATTCTAAAACCTTGCAATACACAAGTGTAAATTAAATATTCTTTTTATTTTTATTTTATTTATTTTTATCTATTTACTTATTTATTTGGTTTTTTGAGACAGGGTTTCTCTGTATAGCTTTGGTGCCTGTCATGAAACTATCTCTTGTAGACCAGGCTGGTATTGAACTCACAGAGATCTGCCTGCTTCTGCCTCCCAAGTGCTGGGATTAAAGGCATGCACTACCACTCCCAGCCTGTTTTTATTTTTTTTAAAGATCTATTTATTTATTATGTATAGTGTTCTGACTGCATGTATGCCTACATTCCAGAAGAGGGTACTACTGTTAGGAATAATCTTAAGGCGATCCTCTCCACCAATGCAAATAATTCCAATCAAACCAAATAAGAGCGAATCAATGCCCATGTTTACTGCAGTGTTCCCCTGGTAGTTGTGAAAGCATGGCGGAGGGAAGAGAGAGAGACAGGGGAACGGAGGCACTCAAAACCTGAAGAAAACATGTTCTTGCTCTTGGTGGCAATCTAAGTAGCCTGTGGGAGTGGTCCTGATCCTCCCTGGGGAGGGGTCATTGCTTGGTGGGCTTCCTGGAGTTGGAGTCTGGGCCAAGGCAACTGGGGGGGGGGAGTTGAAATGGTGCTTTCTGCTCCATTCCTGTTCTAAGGGTGGGTGCCAAACCACAGAAAGACATTACTAAGAAAGAGAATTACAGACCAATCCCACTCATGAACATTGATGCAAAAATATTAAATAAAATACTAGCAAACTGAATCCAAGAACAAATCAGAACCATCATCCACCATGACCAAGTCGGCGTCATCTCAAAGATGCAGGGCTGGTTCAACATATGAAAATCTGTCAATGTAATCCACCATCTAAACAAGCTGAAAAATAAAAACCACGTGATCATCTCATTAGATGCTGAAAAAGCATTTGACAAAATACAACATCCATTCATGATAAAGGTCTTGGAGAGAGCAGGGATACAAGGAGCATACCTAAACATAATTAAGGCAATATACAGCAAGCCAACAGCCAAAATCAAACTAAATGGAGAGAAACTCCAAGTGATTCCACTGAAATTAGGAATAAGACAAGGTTGTTGACTCTCTCCATGTCTTTTCAATATAGTTCCTGAGCTCCTAGCTAGAGCAATAAGACACCAAAAGGAGATCAAGGGGATACAAAGTGGAAAAGAAGAAGTCAAACTCTCATTCTTTGCTGATGATATGATAGTTTACATAAGTGATCCCAAAAATTCTACCAAGAAACTTCTACAACTCATAAACACTTTCAGCAATGTAGCAGGATACAAGATTAACTAAAAAAAAAATCAGTAGACCTCCAGTACACAGATGATAAAAGGGCTGGGGAAGAAATCAGAAAATCAACACCCTTCACAATAGCCACAAATAGCATAAAATATCTCAGAGTAAATCTATCCAAACAGGTGGAAGACTTGTATGACAAGAACTTTAAATCTTTGAAGAAATTGAAGAAGACACCAGAAAGTGGAAAGATCTCCCATGCTCTTGGGTAGGCAGAATTAACATAGTAAAAATGGTAATCTTACCAAAAGCAATCTACAGATTCAATGCAATGCCTATAAAAGTCCCAGCAAAATTCTTCAAAGACCTCAAAAGAACAGTACTCAACTCCATACAGAAAAGCAAAAATCCCAGGATAGCCAAAACAATCCTGTGCAATAAAAGAACTTCTGTAGGCATCACAATCCCTGACTTCAAAGTCTCCTACAGAGCTACAGTACTGAAAACAGCCTGGTATTGACATAAGAACAGACAGGAGGACCAATGGAACCAAATAGAAGACCCCGATATCAATCCACACATCTTTGAACACCTGATTTTTGACAAGGAAGCAAAAAATATCAAATGGAAAAAAGAAAGCATATTTAACAAGTGGTGCTGGCATAACTGGATATCAACATTGTGGGCGCATATTCTGATATGCCACAAAAGCCATTGCCCCGGTTTGAGCTGATACATAGCTCTGCAGACAAGCTGTCTGCCCTTAACAAAAGCCAGGATGCCTTGCTCCTAGCTTCCTTTGTTAAAGTGTGAATTACCTGAGAAGAGGTGTTGACTGAAACTGGTCAGGATGTTTGGGGTCTCTTTCCTTATGCAATTTGAAGGTTATCTTATAGAGATGCTAATTCAG